>NC_142364.1:26438065-26744732 GCF_059441175.1 Urocampus carinirostris | reverse complement strand
TATTGTCAACATGAAACATAGGTGATTCATAAGCTATAGAATATAAGCGTGTTTTAAGCCTAGATTTAAACAGTTCCACTGAGGTTGCAGATCGAGGGCAGAACATTCCACAGCACTGGGGCCCAAATAGAGAATGCTCTGGAACCTTTCTCTTGGCTCAGATCTCTTCTTGGCTCTTGGGATCACGAGTAGACCAGCATTTTCAGAGCGAAGGCTCCGGACCAGAACATGGGTGGAAATTAAATCTGAAAGATATGAGGGAGCCAGTCCATGCATGACTTTGTATGATACCAATAAAACCTTAAAATCACGTCTTAAGCTAACAGCGGGTTAGCTAAAATCGGGGTAATGTGATCAAACTTTATTGCCTTGGTTAAAAGCCTCGCTGCAGCATTTTGTACCTTTTATAAATGGCCCCCGGACTGCATGTTTGAGATTACTAATGTAGAAAACAAATGATATTTTTTTGTACCAAATAAAAAATGAGGGCTACACAAATAAACATGACTTGACTTCTTCCCCACATGCAATAAATTCAGTGATGTTTATTGTACGTAGCCTTCTATTTTACAATTTAAATTTTTCCCGTACATATTTTTTATACGGCGTGCACTTTGAAGTGACCAAAATCGTATACAATACGAGAAAAATGTATATAAATTGACTCGTATGTCGTATGTTTATAAAACGAAAATAAGTTTAATTCCCGGAAGTTATAGACAGCATTTCTTAAACTGACAAGTAGATGGCGACAAAGACGACGAAGTTCCTGAAATTGAATGGATAAAATGTTTGGTTGTTGGCACTTCTTTTTGTCTGGACTTTTTCATCATCATAATTTCTAAAAAAAGAAAAAATTATAAAAACAAAATAAAAATAAAAATAATGAAATATTATTTGTACGGTATGTCTGATGCCAAGGGATGGCAAATTGAAATTATACTGACGTCAAGAACAGTTGAAGAAAAATAATCGATCTTCTGAACCAGGGGTGATTTTAGTTTTAGAAATTTGGGGGTGCTCAGCACCCATGAGTGTCTGGCTGGTTAAGATTTAAATACGTAATTAACAATAAGAAAATATTAAATAATCTACCTCTTTGTTCTCAAACCCGAACTGTTTTACTAAATAGATAAGAATTCAGTATCTGTAATGTCTGTCCCAATTCATAACTTTATTAATGCTGATCATCCTGGGAAGGGGATTACGTCATGTGCGGTCCCTTCTCAAGGTTTCTCCATTTTCCTCAGGTTGAGGTTTTTGAGTTTTTCCTTTCCCTTGTGTAAGTTTTAGATCAGGGGATGGTGAAATAATAGTATGTAATTTGCAATAGTCTGTGGCCTTTTGAGACTCCTTATGATTAAAGCAGACCTGGACACTCCGGTCCTTGAGGGCCGCACGTCCTGCCAGATTTTGAAGTTTGCTCTTCTTTAACTCAGGTGATACAAATTATAACCTCGTTAGCAAGCTAGCAAGTGCTCGTTAACGATACTGGTGATTGGAATCACCTGTATTGGATCAGAGAAACCTCAAAAATCATGCAGAACCGGAGTGCCCAGGTCTGGATTAAAGGCTGGACGATTAAACTTGAAGAGTAAATGGTTTATAGGTAAATCAGCAAACTGTGATGAAAATGTAGAATAGTATAGGATTGTCTTGATAGTCATTGATATCAATGTTGTGAAACCTTGTATGCAACGAGATTAGACATGGTGTCAGGACCAGAACGGACACAGGACCCAATTGCGTTACGTTTCTCACAAATTTTAATAAAGGAAAGAGGAAGGGCTGCGCCCACGATCCGGCGTTCGCTAGGCGCGGAAAGCAGGTCGCTCTGAACGCGGAAGTGGATCTTCCGTGGCGAGCGATGACGGTGTCAGGTACGGAAAACGGGTCAAAAGCCGGGACAGGAGAGCAAAAACGTGGTCGGGGTCGGAAGCGAGTCGTTAGCCAGTTAGGAGAGCAGACATGGTCAGGGACAAAAAAGGTCGAAAGCCGGGGCGAAAGGGTGATGTGGTCAGATAAAATACCATTCAAAGCCGGGGGACAGACGGGAGCAAAAAACAGGTGGGAGTCAGTGTCGAAAAAAAGGCTTGCCTATTGTTAACTGATGTTCGCAGACGGACTGACAAAAGGGGACAGATAGGAGTGGGTTTAGATAGGGACAGGGAGCCAATCAGAGTCCGAGGCAGTCGGCGCCAATGGAGCGGGCACAGGTGATTCACATCGGTAATCATGACACATGGTACTTCAGAGTAAAACGTGTAATAAGACTTTGAAGAGAAAAAAAGAACAGACTATCAGGACAAATAGGCAAAAAACTCATCACAATGTAAAGCTTAGAAAACTGACCTAAGTTGTGATAATAATGCACTGAAAAGAATAGTGTATTATAACAATCTAATGTATTCAATTGATGAGGAGCGAATACATCTTGAATTTTATTATGGGTGGGATGTTTTTTAGAGAGCAGTGCTAGGAATCAAATGGACTGAACCATTTTAAGGCAGTGCAGTATGTCCAACGCTTCAATGTTCACATTGTTGTTTTGTTTCACTTTCATTTTTAATCTAGCGATCATATTTAAGCCTATCCTTCAGTAAGGAGTTAGATAAATTCCAAAATTAATCATTTTTGATAGAGTATTATTTATGTTAACGTTTCTTTTGTTTTTTTTGTCTTTTATAGACCAGTTTAACTAAATTAAAAGTACGTTTTTATTTCGTAATGTGGCCTGTGATAACCAGTTTTGGGAATAACGGTGTTATAAATAACGAGACTACGTAACGGCATATTTTTTAGGGACCGGGGTAATCTAACATACTGTTTTCTCCCGCCGTTACAACGCCATGACGGTTACTTACGCTCAAAAGCGACGCACTGCTTTCGCTGCAGAATGGCAGCGGCAGCGTGCTCCCGCCAGCCTGCCGCGGTTTTCAGCGGCGCTCTCCTCTGTGGTTGTTTACGTCACATCTTTTCGGATCATGTCCAGGGTTGGGTAGGGTTACTTTAACTTGATTACTTTCAATTACTTTTGGATTACTCCAATACCAAATATGCTAATAGAAGACAAAATAACCTAAATATGAATGAAATTATGACTCACAACACGTGGTAAGCTTTCTCTCCTGGCTTTGATCTCTTTGATCTCCGGCAAAACTAACATAAAATGCCACAGAAACAAAATGAAAATAAATCCAAACAGCTTGCCAACATCATTTTTTGCCGTTCCATGGACTCCGTTACTCCCCAAGCCTGCACAAAATTTAGTCATTTTATTCATATTTAGTTTATTTTGTCTTTTATTAGTCAAGTCAAGTCAAGTCATTTTTATTTGTATAGCCCTAAATCACGAAGAGTCTCAAAGGGCTTCACAGATTGTTACACTATAATACACAAACTATTTTCAACCGACAAGAGGAGTAGGTTATTCGTATGCAATGGAGTAGAAGTGAGTTTTAAGTTTAGATTTAAACATTTCCACTGAGGTTGCAGATCGAATCTCAGGGGGAAGAGCATTCCACAGCACCGGTGCCCGGATGGAGAACGCTCTCGAACCAGCAGAAGACTTCTTTGCTCTCGGGATCATCAGAAGACCAGCACTCTCAGATCGTAGGCTTCGGACCGGGACATAGTGGCAGATCAGATCTGAAAGATAAGAGGGAGCAAGTCCATGTATGATTTTGTACAATACTAAGAGAACTTTGAAGTCACATCTTTGGCTAACTGGGAGCCAATGCAGGTTAGCCAAAATCGGTGTTATGTGATCGTACTTTTTTGTCCTAGTTAAAAGCCTCCCTGCGGCATTTTGTACTAGCTGAAGAGACTTGATTCTGGACTTCGGGAGACCGGAGAGTAGTGCATTGCAGTAATCGAGACGGGAGGTAACAAATGCATGAATTATTGTTTCCGCATCAGACTGAGACAGTATTGAACGGATTTTAGCAATGTTGCGAAGATGGAAGAAGGCAGTTCTAGTAATTTGCTTTACATGCATCTCAAAGGATAGATCAGGGTCAAATATGACACCTAAATTTTTAACTGAGTCACTCTGTGTGATGTGACATTTGTCAATGTTCACAGCAGTTTTTGAGAATAAGTCCCGGCATTTAGAAGGACCAATGACTAACATTTCGGTCTTTTCAGAGTTAAGACGCAAGAAATTGAGTGACATCCACTCTTTTATCTCAGTGAGACAGGCCTCCAAATTTCCACAGTTTAGTGTGGAAGATTCCTCCAACGGAAGATATAGTTGAGTGTCGTCTGCGTAGCAGTGGAAGCTGATATTGTACTTGCGAATAATATCACCTAATGGAAGCATGTAAATGTTGAAAAGTAGGGGGCCGAGCACTGAACCCTGCGGAACACCGCAGGTAACATTAAAGGGCTCAGATGTCGTTTCACCATATTTAACACAGTGCGTCCTATCTGAGAGGTAGGATTTGAACCACGAGAGGACGGCTCCTGAGAGACCAATCCATTTTTCCAACCGTTCTAGTACGATATTGTGGCGCACTGTGTCAAAAGCAGCACTAAGATCCAGCAGCAGCAAAAGTGATAAAGCGCCAGAATCCATTGACATTAGGAGATCATTTGTTACCTTGATCAGAGCTGTCTCAGTAGAGTGGTTAGCCCTGAATCCTGATTGCATGGATTCAAAAAGGTTATTCTCCGATATGAAAGCATTCAGCTGCTGTGCCACTACTCTTTCGAGTACTTTAGAGAGGAAAGGTAGGTTTGACACAGGTCTGTAATTACTTAATATTTCTGGATCAAGGTTGGGTCGTTTCAGTGTGGGTTTAATAACGGCGGACTTAAAAGCTGCTGGAACTACACCTGAGGAGAGTGATGTATTTATAATATTTAGAACTGAAGGCCCAAGGACGCTAAAAAGACTTTTAATAAGTGAACCTGGGAGCGGGTCGAACTGGCAAGTTGTCGGTTTGGCCGCATTCACCACTTGTTTGAGATCATCAAGTGACAGTTCACTAAAACCGGCCATTTTCCCAGGGCAGCCACCCTGTCGTGCATCTGTAATTTCAGTCCTTTAATACGTGTGGTACTAACAATATCTTTTGCAATTTCTTCCTGTATGCATTGAATCTTCTTAGTGAAGAAGACCATTAAGTCCTGAGCAGAGTGTGTCGAACTGTCTGCGATAGCCTGTTGCCTTGTAAATGATGCTACAGTGTCAAAAAGGGCTTTGGGGTTGTTCTTTTGAGACGCAATCACCTTCGAAAGGTAGGCCGATTTTGCAGAGGCAAGGGCCGCTTTATACTTTAACAAGCTGTCACACCAGGTTTGATGGAAAACCTCAAGCTTGGTAGCGCGCCATTTTCTCTCCCATTTCCTGCATTCTTTTTTAAGGGTTCTAGTTTCATCAGTAAACCAAGGTGTGCGTCTTTTAGGACGTGATTTTAGTTTTATGGGCGCTATGAGGCTCTTTAACTCCACCCGGCAGAGTAAAGGCCCACATTAAACCACACCACCTACATTGGATATTACCGAATCTTACTGCATTATGTGTTCTGTGTAGCACTATTTAGTTACTCTATATAACATGCTAAAGTGGGCATTTGCACGTCACACTGGGTATTTGTATATTGTATTCTTTTGGCTTTATTATTGTATTGTTCTCAGCTCAGGGATGCTGCTGGAAATGTGAATTTCCCTTAGGGGATGAATAAAGTATCTATCTATCTATCTATCTATCTATTGAATCCAGCACACTAGTCAGGGTGGTATTGAATTAGCATATTTGGTATTGAAGTAATCCAAAAGTAATTGAAAGTAATCAAGTTGAAGTAACCCTACCCAACCCTGATCATGTCACCATTTAAAATATCGAACACCATAAAGATAGCGATTACGATTACAGTACAGAAGAACGAGGGTTTGGTTTTGACAGCACCCGACTCGTGTCGTTCACGAACGAAACGTCTCTGTGAACCGGCTCTTAGTAGTGAACGAAGGGAGCTGGCCCTCCACCAATCAACAACTGGTTCCCTCCGAGCCGCCATTCTTCTCTTTTGATCGGTCGATATGCATTTTTTGGGTAGGATTCTTTGTTTTAGACTTTGAATTTGTCAAGCCTATAAAGGTCAAAATTGTTTTGTATGTTATCTTTTATTTGGTAGATATACAAATATTGTAATTATATTCACGATGTTATTTGATGTTAATTTGTTTATTAAAAAATGCAAAATTTATTTTTTCCCTTTTATATCTCCTTTTTTCTGTTTCTATTGTTTTTTCTTTCGTTTCTTGATTTTAGTGTTATCTTTCTTTCTTTATTTGCCTCCCTTTCTAAGTCATTCCGTGCATAATGTTCCATAATAGTTGGTAATGTATGGATTAAAGCCACAAAAACAACCTGAAGTGTCAAGAACCTGAACAGGATCAGGACCCAAATGCGTGACGTCTCTCACACAAGCTTTTTATGGGGAGTCATGCACGTTAGGCAGCAGTCTGGTGTGGAATGACAGGAAGCCAGAGGCCGACGAGATCGACACCAATTGCCCGAGCAGATATCGGACAGTTGGGGTCGATACCGGACAGGACGGGACAGACAGGATTGATATCAAAACAGGATATCGAAATTAAACAGGACAAACTAAGCGGGAATGAAACTTGAAACCGATATTAAACAGGAGAAAATAAACGGTAACAATACCGGACAGGAAATACCAACAGGAAACAGGACTGAGTTAAAACCCACGTCTTGCGGGGCGGAGGTTCGTTGACGGACTGACAAAAGGTGAGTGAGAGCAACGAGCTTAAATAGAAGGAAAGCCAATCTGTCAACAAGCCGCAGCTGGCGCCACACAGGCGGAGCCAATTGGGCGCCATGGCAACCGTGACATGAAGAGCAGTTGGGGACTGAAGAGAGACAGCTTTTTTTTTGTGAGCTGAAACGGCCGGTTCTCAGAAAACATTCGGAATTCCCATCTTTACCATTAAACGGGGTTTTTCGTATTTGGTCAGAAAATTTCACATTATTTAACACACGGCAACTTTGACAAAAACGCAAATAGTTACTCTCCTCAGTAAGTACCTACTTTCACTAGAGAGTAATTCAGTTTTTTTGGAAAGAAGTAGTAAATATAACTATTTACCCTCTTAAAAGTAACGTGCCCAACACCGGTTAAACAACTGTGCGTAAAATAGGGAAGTAAACTTAATTCCAAAATGAAACATTGTTGTTGTTTTTTCTTCCTCGTATTTTGATTTTTGATACCGTGTTACTCATGTTAACATTTCTTTTGTTTTTATAATTTTCCCTTTTCAAACCAGTTTGATTAAACTAAAAAGACGTATTTGTTTCGTAATGTGGCCCGTGATAACGGTCAAACAATTGTGTATAAAATAGTGGATTTAAATTAATTTCAAATTGAAACATTGTTTTGTTCCTGCTATTGTAAATTATATAGTGTTACTTATGTTAACATTTCTTTTGTTTTATTTGTTTCCCTTTATAAACCAGTTTGATTAAACTAGAAATATGTTTTTAATTTGTATTGTGGTCGGTAATAACGGCTAAATAACTGTGTTAAATCAGACGAATTAAATTTATTCCAAGATGAAACATCTTTTTTTTCTCCAAAGGTTTGTTTGTAGTTTTTTTTATTTTCGTTCTATCAAGCACTTTATTTAACTCTAATAGGGTTTTTATTTGGTAATGTGGTCTGTGATAACGGTCAAACAACTTTGCGTTACTGTATTTCAGACAAAAGGGGGTTCCAACAAGTTCCAAAATGAAACATTGCTACTTCTTCTAAACGATAAGCCTTTTATAATGGCTGTGGATTAAAAACCAACAACAAATTTTAGAATATAGGGTGCAGGGGCGTTACTATTGAGGGGGGATCAGTGCCCACTCAAGAACAAGCTCTGCCCACACAAAAAAAACTGGATGTAATGGGGAGAGCAGTCTGAAAAAAGACAAGCAAAAGATGAAAACATGATATAAAGAGAGAAAGACTATAATAGAGAAAAAAGGAACAAAACTCTCGGAAAAGAAAAAGAAAAATATAAAACATTAAAGGAGAAAAGGAAAAGGAAAAAAAGCAAGAAACAAGAAGTAAAAAGCTATGACTAAACAAAACAAAATAACTAAAAAAAGAGAGAAAAAATAATCAGAAAGCAGCCAGGGAAAAATTAAAAGAAGAAAAAGCAAGAATCTTTTGTTCTAGAAACAAAAGAAGAAACAAAAGGGGGGGGGGGGTTAACAAATTTTATAATAAAATGTATGTTTTCATTTTGTCGCAAACTTTTAACTCATTTAAACATTTTATGCCAGGCAACTGTAAACTGGAATCTCTGCAGGACACAACAACAATTAAACATATTGACTTTTCAGTGCGACAATAAAAAAAACACAAAACACAAAAATAAAGTGTACATTTTAAAACGCTAAATGGAAACAGTGCTGTGCAAAAACTGTGGGCTAATAATAGTTGCAATGATGTAATTGACTAAATGTATTTTGAACTATACGTGTGATTAACTCCTATAGTTGCCTGCTCATTAATCAGACAGGTCGTTAATCTCCTTAACTCAAACGATGATGGCATCGGTGGCTTCTTCTTATCAAGTTCGGCCACTTCAGAGCAGCAAAGTAGTTTCGGTGCCTCATGTCTCATTCCAAAAAATGAAAAGAAAGAAAAAAAGGAAGGAAAAGAAGCGCCTTCTTGTGGTGCACTATCGTAGATCAAAGACGCACCAATTGTGTCACAGAATCCCTTCAAAGAACTCCACTGATGTTTTTGCATTTATAAAAAGACACAAAGAACTTTTCAGACCCCTCACTTGTAGGGAATGATGTCAAAATGTACCCTTTTTCCTCTCTTGGTGGCTTTTTGCACAGTTTCTTCCACGCAAGCTGACAGGCTGCTGCTGCGCTCCTCCGTGGGCCGTTCCAGGACTGCGGGACTTCCCGTCTTCATGATGCAGCTCTACCGAACCATGTGGACCGAGAACCGGGCCGGAACCAAGACTTGGACCAATGACATCGTTGGACTGGATGATTCGGATTATGTTACGAGTTATGTGGCTAAAAGTAAGTGGTTTACTTGAAAACGCTTTTTTTTACAACGGGGTTTGGTCATGTTTGTTAACACGGCGTTCTCAGAATGTTATTTTATTTTCCTGTATGCAAATAAAAAATAAATACATCTTGATTCATTACAAATCTACTGAAATTTCAATAAGCTTTTATTGTTTGAATAATGCTGATTATGCCTTACAGCAGGGAGTTCCAACGTGGTGCCCGTGGGCACCAGCTAGCCCAAATGAGTAGCCCGGGGGCTCGTTAATATGTCATTGGTCATAGTGATTTTCTATGAAATTTTATTTCTGCCATAATGTTTAGCAGTTGACTGAGCCTATTGTAAAGTCTAATAATTAAAACCTGCTAACAACATAGTAAATAAGAATATACATAGTAACACAGTAATAACAGGTTACTTCAGGACTGCATATCAAACTGGTAGCCCTTTGCGCTAATCAGAAACAAAAAAGTATCTTTCAGCTTAAAATGAGGGTGATCCCTGGTTTAAAGTCTACCGGTATATTCTATTTCATGATATTCTAATATTTTGAATGGAGATACAAAAATATACAAAATGCAAAGTCCCGCTATTCAAAAGTTAAAAAAGCTATTAAAATAACTGAAGTTATAGTAATACTCCAAATAAAAACTGCAAATTCTCATAGCTATGATTATTTAGTATATTCTTTAGTATTTCAATACTGCAACTCAATACAACATATTTATATCCGTACATTCAAGGAAAAACTGTGCGGGTCAGATGTATCGACATTTCGTTCTGTATACATGTGTACAAGAATGACAATAAAGTATATCTGAATCTGAATCTGAAAAAAAAACATTCTGTGAGTGATTTTCTTATTTTCTCTCAACCACTAGGGTTGTAGGGGCACAATTTCCTGTGTCGTGTGGCGGGCAAGTACAGCCTGGTGGCGCCCATTCGTCTCCAGGCTAACAAATGTTTCCACTTGTTCTCAAACCAGGGACCTTTCACCCATCCATCCATCCATTATCTTCACTGCTTATCCTCAGTAAGGTCGCGGGGGTGCTGGAGCCCATCCCAGCTATCTTCGGGCAGTGGGCAGGGGACACCCTGAACTGGTTGCCAGTCAGTCGCAGGGCACACGGGGACAGACAATTCGCTTGCTCATTCGCACCTAGGGACAATTCGGACCGGCCAATTCACCTGACACGCATGATTTTGGAATATGGGAAGAAACCGGAGTGCCCGGAGGAAACCCACGCAAGCACGGGGAGAACATGCAAACTCCACACAGGAGGTTTGATCTCATGATCTCAGAACTGTGCCGCACATGCGCTAACCACTGCGCCGCCGTGCTGCCCTGGGACCTTTCACATTATGGCATATTCGCATAACATGCAAAAGGTCCCCGGTTCGAAACATTTGCTGGCCTGGAGAGGGATGGGCACCACCAGGCTGTAATTGCCCAAGACACATACCACAGGAAATGTTGCCCCTACGCAGCACGGCGGCGCAGTGGTTAGCGCGTATGCGGCACAGTTCTGAGGTCGTGGGAACCTCCTGCGTGGGTTCAAATCCAGCTACCGGCCATACTGTGCGGAGTTTGTATGTTCTCCCCGTGCTTGCGTGGGTTTCCTCCGGGCACTCCGGTTTTCACCCACATTCCAAAGACATGCATTTCAGGTGAATTGGCCGGTCCAAATTGTCCCTAGGTGTGACTGAGCTAGTGAGTTATCTGTCCCCGTGTGCCCTGCGATTGGCTGGCAACCAGTTCAGGGTGTCTCCTGCCCAGCTAATGAGATGAGATGAGATATATAATTCCATTAATTGCATCGTTTATCCTCAGTAGAGTAGCC
Source organism: Urocampus carinirostris (assembly GCF_059441175.1). Classification (NCBI taxonomy): domain Eukaryota; kingdom Metazoa; phylum Chordata; class Actinopteri; order Syngnathiformes; family Syngnathidae; genus Urocampus; species Urocampus carinirostris. The sequence continues at coordinate 26,733,844 of NC_142364.1, read as the reverse complement.
AGGGTCCCGGAGCCCATCCCAGCTGTCTTCGGGCAGTGGGCAGGGACACCCCTAACTGGTTACCAGCCAGTCACAGGGCACACAAAGACACTCGCCCATTCACACCTAAGTACAATTTGGACAGGCCAATCAACCTGACATGCGTGTTTTTGGAATGTGGGAGGAAACTGGAGTGCCCGGAGGAAACCCACGCAAGCATGGGGAGAAGATGCAAACTCCGCACAGGAAGGCTGGTAGCTGGATTTGACCCCATGACTGTATTCTGCCGTATATAAAGCACAGTAGGCTATGAAGTTTAATTTATAAATTTCTGGCCAGTTTGGGGTTTTTAGGTGTGCCTTATATTCCGTAAAGTATACAAAACGATTGGTTTCCATTAAAAAAAGAAAATAAGTCAAATCAATTGTGTACTATTGTTTTTCCCAGGCTGCGAGCAGAAAGGTGACCGGTGGTCCATCACCTTCGACATGTCCTCCTTGCCCGCCGTCGACCACGTCCAACAGGCTGAGCTGCGCATCCGCTTGCCCGCTTTTAGCCAATCCCCTACAACTTCAGTCCACGTCTACCACTCCTTCCCCAAAGGCAGGATCTTCCTGGGCAGCCTGGTGGCCCATCCCAAATCCATGAGTTCCTCCTCCTGGAAGGTCTTCTCCATGACCGGCACGCTCCGCCAACGGCACAACCAAAAACCGACCCGACTGGAGAGCGTAGACCCGGATCTTAATGTCATCCGGCACCTGCCGAAAAACCGTGTGGTGATGGTGGTCTTCGCCAGGCAGAACCTGGACACCCAGCTAATGCCAACACTCATCCACATGGCCAAGAAGGCCAACGGACAGGCGAGCCCCAAGAAAAAAGGCCATAGGAGCAAAAGGTTCTCCAGGCAGCACTGGAGAAGTTCCTTAAGCGGGTCTGCAGGGAGCAAGGAGGATGGTCCGTGCAGGAGGGTGGACATGTGGGTGGACTTCAAGATGCTGGGCTGGAGCGGCTGGATGGTTTACCCTAAACGCTTCAACGCTTTCCGATGCGAGGGCATCTGTGCCGACCCGGTTGACGAGAGTTTTAGGCCCACCAACCACGCCTACGTGCAGGTAAAACCCATCGCCGACACCAAACCTTTTCAGTAGACCACCTGGAGACTACATGAATATGTTTTGAGGTCAGGATTACTAAGTGATCGGGATAGTTGGGGGATAGAAACCTGAGGTTTTGCCAAGCTAATGCGTTCACAACCCCTGTACCCCAAATAAATACTGTACGTTAAAATAATAAAATTGTATCATTTTCCAAACTATAAATTGGCCAGAAATCTTTAAGTGTGCCTGATAACCAAGTACACCTTATAGATAGATAGATAGATAGATAGATACTTTATTCATCCCAGTGGGGAAATTCACACTTCCAGCAGTCTCCTTTGTTGTTTATTAACAGATTAACACGATGCCCTCGGGGTGAATTCTTGTAGTTAGCCACAGTGGAGTGGATGTCAGATTCAGATTCAGATTCAGATCTACTTTATTGTCATTCTAGTACACGTGTATACAGAACGAAATGTCGATGCATCTGACCCCCACAGTTTCCTTGAATGTACAGATATAAATAATGTTGTATTTTATTTTGGCTACGTATAGTATTTTACCATAGTGCCGATAGTGCAAGAAGAGTAGCTAACCAGATGTGCAAAATGGGCAGTCAGGTTAACAAGTCAGGTACACAGTAACATTAACACTGTAACAATAACGCTGTAATTACAATAGTGCAGAGAGCAATGTGCAAGGAGTGGCAAGCTATAAAAAAAAAAAAAAACTGCCAGTAGTGCAAAAAGTCAGATTAGCAGCCGTTTAGATTTAAGTTAACTATATGTTAGATTGACCATTTAACAGTCTAATGGCCAGGGGATGTCATACGCTAGTCCAAAAGTTCGACATCCCTGCAGCCGATGGAAATCTTTGTGCCCAGGTTTCCACCACCTCGTGTTCACGTAGATAGATAGTGAGTCCACCTCCTCTCCGCTTCCCGCAGGCTTTCGCGTTTCTGTCAGCGTTGAAGCCGGGTAGCTCCGGATAGCTCCGGGTAGCTCCGGGTAGCTCCGGGTGGCTCCACGTTAGCGTCCGGGATGCTAGACGTGAGCCACATTTCCGTAAAACACAGCAAACTGCACTCCCTGTGCGCTTTGATGTTTTTCACCGGCACAGCCAGTTCGTCGGTTGTATTTGGTAGAGAATTCACATTTACCATGATTACGGACGGTACAGAAGACTTATAACACCGCTAGCCGCTTACCTAGCTCTGATTCTGCATCCACGATAGTGCCCCTTCATCGCGCCGGCACGAGAATTCTTCAGGGCAAGGAGTTGATTCCTCGAATAAACGCATTTTTGTGCATTAAAACCCATAACGATAGGATAGAAAGTAATCCAAAGTGAGTTGACAAACGTGACGAAAAACCGCAAAGATAGAAGCAGACACTTAAAACAATAAATAACAAAAAGTGCAAAATAACACGGAGCTGCTGGAAAGGCTGCCGCTCGCGGAGGCGCCGCTTTGATCAGTGGGGACTTTAAAAGTGACTTTAAAAGTTACTATGTAACAGTTATAGTGACTCACTACTTTTTGCAAGAAGGAACCGAGTAACCAAATTGCAATGCAAGGGAAAAGTAACTATATCTGTTATTTACTACACTTCAAATATTTCGTTCACAATGAAAGTCAACAGTAAAACTATATAAAGAGACTATCCATCTCCTCTCTCTAAGTGATGCTATGTGCTTAATAACACAATAACTACATTACCCAAAATGCCACATTGTTACTGAGCATGCGCGGCGTGTCCCGTAATATTTCCAGTTCTATGTAATGGTTTACTTGCGAGTGCCACCAAAGTAAACATGCCAACAAGCCTCGTCTCAATTTATTCAAAGTATCGCAGAGCTTTGGACTGCCAGTAACGATAAAGACAGTGTAACGGCAGACTTAGGAATGAGTTGGATAACCCGGTTACTGAAAGAATAACGACGTTTCTCCCAACACTGCTTATATACCGCAGAATACAGTGGATACGATTGAAAATGCATACAGTATTTCTACGTGTCCATGACTACACAAGGTTTTACAGTAGTACTTGTGTATTTGACCCCAAATAACAATATGTCGCTTGGTCGGGCGGTCAGGGCACAAACAGGTTATCGCTAATCTACCACTGGTACAGCCGACATATGAAAAGGCATTAGAGCTATCTATTTATGTCAAACTAATGTATTTGTCAATTTCTCAGTAATCGAACTTTTCACTCTCTCCCATGGGCAAACATTGACAACAAAGTGCCAATGCACAGAACAGTCCTAATTTCAGACAATACTCAATGAGAGTGCAAGTGACATTTTGGCTAGAACTGAAGTAAAAACAATTGACAAATAAGACACGAAAATTGTAAAATTGTAAAGGATAAAATAAGTACTATATAAATACAACCAGCAGGTGTGTGCAAGTTGATATGCAGCCCTGTGTGATCAGTTCTTCTTACAGGGTATGGAGAGAGTTCAGTTCATCACACTATTTTTACTCACGGTGCCAGAAACACTGACTTGCATAGTGCATTCTCATAGGTTAAACAGTATCTCCCCTTCTGTAACAGTGAAGATTTTCAACAAAACACTATACAAACTCTTTTATGTACGTATAATTGTACATATTAAACCAAAAGGTGATTGATGCACAGGTGAAGAAGTGGAAAGATGGAATGCACTATGCAAATCAGTGTTTCTGACCCTGTGAGTAAAATTTCTGTAATTACCAGCTAAGCTCTAATGCCTGTTTGTATGTCATGTATACCACTGGTCGTCCAGTGGTAAAATGTTGGTGCCCTCACCACCGCGACTCATGTTTGATTCCTGTTGCAAACAATGTTTGACGATTTTAATGTGATTACTCAATGCACCAATAAATGCAGTGTACAGTAATATATGCCATAATTATAATAAATATGATAGCTTTTAATGTAGTCTCAATTTCATGCGCCTTATGTATGAAAAATAGATGACAAAAGACTATATTTTGAAGGAGTGCATTATAGCGTGGACAATACGGTACTTATGTGTTGTATACGTACATTTGATTAAAAAACCGAGACAGTTTTTCCCCAGACAAGTCCATCAGGCCCCCCAAAAACCCCTAACTGCAAGACAATAACTTATAGGCTTTGAACCACCGCACAACAGACTTTACTAGTTAGCCACACCTTTATCTACATATACAACAGAGGATCATCTTGAAAAAATGTTCTTTCGTTGTAAACTCTGAACACCTGGGTTGAAAAGAAAATTTCATTGGCAATTCATGTTGATGACAATAAAGACAATTCTTAATCTTGAAAATCTTTTAAATATGTTTACTTGTAAAGGAAAATCTAGATCTTACGGTATTTACCCTTGGTGTGATGTAACCTCAGCTGGTCGAGTGGAGTAGCAGGTGGATGCAGATGGGACATGGAGAAAGGTGGCAACTAAAGCATTAATAGATGGTTTCATTTTTGTGTTCATTTTGGTTCGTTTTTTCTTACTGTTTTTAAAGTGTGAATTCTTCTTTTTTTTTGTCCCCAGAGCCTGCTAAGGAATAAGCACCCCCACAAGGTGACGTGCTTGTCCTGCGTGCCTACTCGCCTAGAGCCGCTCTCCATGCTCTATTACGAAAACAGTATGATGGTTATGAGGAACCACGAGGACATGGTGGTGGAGGAGTGTGGTTGCCACTGACTCAAAAACATGTTCACACTCACCATATATAATATTTGATATCATAAGCTCCATTTAAGTGGCTTGCAACATGCCTGTTCAAAATGACCCATATCAAAATGGGGAAAAAAGCAAAGGAAAGTCCTTGAGTCACTGGAGTTCAAGGCTTAACATACGCAAGTTACATTTGGCATTGTATTTAATAACAAGTAAATGCGCTTTTTTTTAACTTTAGAGATATTTGGGTCACATTGACCCATTAGTATGTTTGCATTTTAGAGTATAACAATAAATGTCTTTTTTTTTTCAACAAAGTGAGTCTGTACTTGCTGTATCTAATTAATTTGAGTACCAACGATGGTTTACTTTTGGCTTTCCTGTATGAAAATCCGATTTCCTTTAGGCAATTTTGCACAGTTCTGTCACATACATTGACTCCAATATCCTCCTATTTCCTCTTCATTTGTCTTGTTTTGCATTTTCTGTTTTCAAGACATACGGCATTTAGTTGTTTGTCATGACGCCTACATGTCTTTCTTGGCCTACCAGTATGCTGGACTTAACAACTTTCCCATGCTGTCTGTACTTTTCCAAATATTCGATGCAGCAGACTGTGAACAGCCCACATCTTTAGCAACCATACGAGTAGAGTTACCTTCTTCAAGAAGTTTGATGACCCTGTCTTTGTTCTCAAGAGACATCTCTCTTGTTGGAGCCATGATTCTTGCCATTCCACTTAGTCCAGGAGCGCTCCAAGGTGTGATAACCGCACTGATTTTTACTGCTGACTCACGATCAGATTTAATCTAAGCAAGGTGCCCAATTAAGTAAAGGACATTGACTGGGTGTGTCCTTATCTTCTACACAAAACTCACTGATTCCATATTTATTTTCCAGCAATTGCTCTATAAAAGTAACATTTACTGACCAAATGTCTGAGTGAGGGCTTGCCCAAGAATGGTGATTGCGTACTTTTTGTTAGGGGTTTTATGTGTCGAGGAATACGCAAGTTTAATGTAACATCACACTTTGTGCATGAATAAAACTAGCATAAACAGACCCTCATCATGGAAAAGGTGTAAATCCAAAGGGGAGGGCTAACTACCATATTGGGAATAATTTTCAAGTCTGTTTATTTGTGAACATAAATAATGTGGCGAAAAAACAGATTACAAGATGCAACGTCCAACGAAGCAGAATTGTTTGATGCGGGTTCCTAATTATCTGTCAGCTATATTGTGTGTTTTGGAGTAAATATTTTACACGGTTGGATTTTATGGATTTTCCTTGACGTAACAAGGCCATTTTTACTTTCACTACTTCTTTCCAAAATTAACTGATTTCGTAAATGAATTACAGTAAAAGTAACTGGTTACCAGGTAAAGTAATGATTTCTGTTACTTTTAAAGGAAGTTGTATGTCAAATAATTAGAAATTTTTTGAGCATATACCGCGTTTTTCTTGTACAGATGGGAATTTCGACTATTTTCAGAGAACCGGCTTTTTGGGCTCGGCTCACTAAAAAGAGCCGGCTCTTTTGGGTGCCAAACGGCTCTTCAGATTGTTTTTGTTGCTTTAATCCCTACATTAACAATTATTATGTAACAATATGCAAGGAATGACTTAAAAAAATGGAGGAAGCGGAGTGAAGACAAAATGAAAAAAAAGAAGAAAACAGGTAATAAAACAACAACAAAAGAAAAAAAGGGAGAAATAAAAGAAAAAAAGATGAAAACATAAACACTGAAAAACACAGGAAAAACAATTCATATTTTTATGGTTGGTTGGTTGGTAGGATCTCTTAACCACTACAGTTGTAGGGAACCATCATTTTACTTACACTTTATTAAAAAAATATTAAAAGACATTTCAAAGTTATTAACTCATGCTTTTGTATATGTTTTTAAAAGTGGTTGGTACGTGAAGTTTGAGTGAATGTTGTATGAATGAGACTCTTTTATGGACTTTGGTGGTTAAATTTTGTACTTTAAATGCCACCGTAGCTCCACAAGAGGGAGACCTGTAAAGGTAACAGAACAGGGGGCGATAATGCACTGAAAAGAAAAGGACAACCACTAAACTTGAAGAGGAAGAATACGTAGAAGAAGTAACCAAACAGGTTCTGGTAATTAGGAGTCTGCTTTGTTTGAGCCACAAAAGCTTGCTCTCCAGGCTTCAATTTAACTCATGTTTCATTCTGGACATGAAGAAGGAGTTTGGCACCTGTTTCAAAAACAGAATAGAAGATTACTAGACATGTAAGCAACCTTGGTAAGCACAGTGAGATGTTTGTTTCTTTTGTTTTGCTGAAACATTGTAACAGTGAAACTTTGTATCTGTGTGCATGGAACACTTTGATTGAATGTTTTACTATCCATCCATCCATTATTTGCACTGCTCATCCTCACTAGGGTCACGGGGGTGCTGGAGCCCATCCCAGCTATCCTCGGGCAGTGGGCAAGGGGCACCCTGAACTGGGTGCCAGCCAGTCGCAGGGCACACAGAGACGGACAGCTCACTCGCTCATTGACACCGAGGGACAATTTGGACCGGCCAATTAACCTGACATGCGGGAGGAAATCAGTGTGCTAGGAGGAAACCCACACAAGCACGGGGAGAACATGCAAACTCGACACAGGAAAGCTGGTAGCTGGATTTGAACCCATGACCTCAGAATTGTTCTGCGGACTGGCAGAGGTGTGAAACTCTTTAGCTTGGGGGCCACATGATAGATAAAAAAACTTTCACGTGGGCAGAACCAGTAGATTTAAGAGAAAGCAAGGGAGAAAAAGAGGGGGGGTGAATAATGAAAGAGGAGAGATGAATAAAAGATACTAAAAGAAAGGGAAAAGAAATAGTAAGAACAAGAGAGAGAGAGAGAACAAGAGACAAAGAGAGGGAGAAAGAAAGAAAAAGGGACAGAGATAGGAAAAAGAGATTGAGAAAAAGTGAGATAAACAAGAGAGTTACAAAGAGAAGAAAAAAATAGAGAAAGCATGAAAGAGAGACAAAGGGGGAGAGAGACAAAAAGAGCTTGAGAAGAAGCAAGAGCGATAAAGGAAAGAGGAAGAAATATGCCCTGTCTTTGCGACAGCAAGTAGACATCCTTCTTTGAAATGAGATGACCTTTCCCCATCACATCATTTAAATCAACCGGCACTGTTTTTGCATTCCTTGCAGGAAGTGTGTGGAACCATCTTTCAACATCGGCCACACCTGTCGATTACGTCCACTACTTGAGGAAGGAAAACAAACCTTATCGTTTAGCAGTTGCTGGCGCTTTCTATTTTTGTCCAGAGCACCTGATTTCATTTTGGTTTCTTTTCATATGATATAAATAGCATTATCTCCATTAGCAATACCAAAACTATATGCACCCGTGCCAATCAGAAGCCCTGGATGACTGCTGAGATACGCAAACAACTAAAAGTACGGAACCTTGTCTTTAAATCTGGTGACAAGGAGGCGCTGAGATCAGCGAGGGCTAACCTGAACCGTGCTATCAGACTAGCAAAGCGAACGTACAGTCAAAAAATCCAGGAACGTTTCCTCAATAAAACAAACACAAGGGATATGTGTAAAGGCATTCAGGCCATTACCAAATACAAGCCAACCACCGCCCCAGTGCAGGACACTAGCATGGACTTTCTGAATGACCTCAACAAATTCTTTGGAAGGTTCGAGGCACAAAACGGCACCACTGCAGCGAAAGCGGTTCCAAATCAGGACGAAAGAGCACTCCACCTGGACTCATCTGACGTGAGGAAGACCCTGAGAAGGGTCAACACAAGGAAGGCTCCAGGCCCGGACAACATTCCGGGGCGGGTACTTAGGGAGTGCGCCGATCAGCTGGCTTGTGTACTAACAGACATTTTCAACACCTCGCTAGACCAAGCCAAAGTACCATCATGCTTCAAATTTGCCAACATCATCCCAGTGCCAAAGAAACCCCAGATCTTATCATTCAACGATTACCGGCCCGTTGCACTGACTCCTATCATAATGAAGTGCTTTGAGAGACTGGTTAAAGAGCACATCACCTCCAGTCTCCCCTCCTCATTCGACCCCTTTCAGTTTGCCTACAGGACAAACCGCTCCACCAGGGATGCCATCTCCTCTGCGCTTCACCTGAGCCTGACACATCTAGAGGAGAAGAACACCCATGTGCGGATGCTGTTCCTGGACTTCAGTTCAGCATTCAACACCATCATCCCACAACATCTGGTAGACAAAATGAGACTCCTGGGTTTCAACACCCCCCTGCGGAACTGGCTGCTGGACTTCCTCTGTGACAGACCCCAATCAGTGCGGTCGGGACTACACTTCCCTCCATTCAGGACATTGGCCAGAAGCGCTGCCTATCCCATGCTAAGAACATTACCGGGGACCCCTCTCACCCCCATCATGGACTGTTCACTCTGCTAGCCTCTGGGAAGAGGTACTGCAGTGTGCGGTGCAGGACCACCAGGCTCCGCAATAGTCTAGTCCCCCTGGCCATTAGACTGTTAAATGGTCAATCTAACATATAGTTAACTTAAATCTAAACGGCTGCTAATCTGACTTTTTGCACTACTGGCAGTTTTTTATAGCTTGCCACTTTGCTCACTGCACTATTGTAATTACAGCGTTATTGTTACAGTGTTAATGTTACTGTGTACCTGACTTGTTAACCTGACTGCCCATTTTGCACATCTGGTTAGCTACTCTTCTTGCACTATCGGCACTATGGTAAAATACTATACGTAGCCAAAATACAATACAACTTTATTATATCTGTACATTCAAGGAAACTGTGGGGGTCAGATGCATCGACATTTCGTTCTGTATACACGTGTACTAGAATGACAATAAAGTAGATCTGAATCTGAATCTGAATTTTCTATCCATCTAGTGCTTTTTAACTGCATGTTTTGAGAAGTGTTTGGAATTAAATTAAGTTTGATTTTAACTTGAGTTATCATAATAAATCCTTGCTCATCATCACTTGGAACAATGTAGACTCCATAGCGAATGAAAGAATACATTGGAACGTCAAGTGAATACATTCAGAAGTGTGTACTGTAAATTCTGGATTTCAGAGGGCAGTTGATTAAAACCTACAAATTAAGGCGAAACACAATTTTGTCTTTGTACAAGCCGCACCAAATACAAAACCGCAGGCTTAAACAGCGATAGAAATGAACAAATTCACGACGATTTCCTACGTTTTAACTCTGGCACCAGCGTGGTCGCCTTTGGCTGCAAAACGTCAACCGCACCGTGCCTCCACACACCTCACACCATTTCAGCTGCGTCGTATTCAGTTCTGCTCCGAGTTGTTTACATCACGTGTCGTTCGGATAATGTGGCAATTCAAGATGGCAATCACAAAGACGAGCACATACTGTATTTACCACTGCCCCAAAATAAAACCTGAATGATGGACGTGTTAAGTAAAATTTGAGCTTTATATTTCTTGACGACAGTGCAAGAGCAACCATACTGTGGAGGATGTAGTGCCAGATTGCAACACAGATGTGAAAATCGTCTTAATGTTGTCATTGGTGTTTGTCGCGATACTGGTGTTTTTTCAAAAATGTCCCCTCCTTGCTGAAGCGCCCGTACATCAATCACGCACACGTTACTAAATGACTTATGCCATTTTTTGGAGAATGTAATAAAACAGTAAAACACAAAGTATGTGTACCTTGTATAGAAATTTCTTTAGCAAGCTTTAAAATCTTTGCTTTGGTAAAATGACACCAACCCTTCTTACCAATCATCGGACACATAAACAAGTTGTTTTTAGTGCGATTAGCCAGCGACTCAAAACAGTAATCTTCCAAAAATCACATATAAGTCACGATTCAAGGCACCTGTGATTGCCCAGTTGGCCCCAACAGCCCTGAGAGCTGATTGGCTAATAGACTCTTTTTAAACCCCCGGCCTTCAAGAGAACCCTGTCAGATCGTTGCGAACCGATGCCCTGTTTTTCTCTGCCTGATACCCGTTGCCAACCTGTTTCCGGACCTGACTCTGCCCTGTTCTGCCTTCCCGACATCCGACTTGTTTTGCCCCGCTACCTGCCTGACACCTGTTGCCGACCTTGTTTCCGAACTCGATACCGCCCTGGCTCTCTCGTCCCGGCTAACGACTAGTATTCCTGCAAATCTACGACCATCCTTGCTCGACACGGAAGTGCCACCTCCGCGTTTCCAGCCACCTGCTACCCTTGTCCGTCGATCCTCGGTTTGTGGAAGTAAGCCCTGCTCTCCCTCTTATCAATAAAACTGAGTAAAGTAGCGCTATTGGGTCCTGTGTCTGTTTCTGGTCTGTGACAATATATTAAAAACTGTAATGTGGTCAACCATAAAGTGTCGTGTCCAGCATGGTCGCTGTGGTGACCGGCTGGCCCCGCCCCCTGGGCACGGCTGCAGTAGATCAGCTAATTTGCGTGTGTGCTACTTAAGGGTGGGTTGTGGGTTTTGCGGGTGCTGACTCATTGCATTTTCTGTCTGCATTTCCCGTTCTGTTTTGCTCTGTCCTGTTTTGTTTGAGTCGGAAGAAACCTGTGTTTGCACGTTTTTTGTTAAAGCCTGTTTGTTCTGTCTTGTCCCTGAGTTTTGGGCGACTTTTATTTTGGTAAATAAAAGTTTTGATCGTCAACGCAATTGAGTTCTCCCTTCCTGCCTCCGTTCTGGTCCGGTCCCTCGTGACAGATTTTAACCTCAAAACATTTAATAGGATGACTTTGGACCATTTGTACTCAAAATTCTGACACTATTGATGTGCCGCTGGTAGGGACGGGATCTGTTTATTCAAGCAGAGCAAAATGTATTCATGTGTTACCTCTCGTTTGATGATGACAAGAAATTGAGCAGAAATGTTAATCTCCCGTCTTACCTGTTTAGAACTTGGCGGTTCATTTCAATGGAATAATCTTTATGATGGGGAACATAACCCTTTTAAATACATGGGATTTTCAGAAGATAAGGCCGCAATTCGCAAAAGTAAACATTTTCCACAAAATCGATTTCTATACAAGGTGTAAATTATTAGTGCTTTACTGTCCTATCCTATTAGATACCCCCCAAATTTGGAAGCGAAGTCGGTTTCAGTGACGTTACTCCCTCTGTCATGCACATTTTTTGGCACAATACTGGACCAAATTTGTTTGTTATAGTTTCTCGATGATTAAAGGAAACTCCACTCACTTAACATTGACGCTGAACATACAGAAAGAGAAGTGTAGTGGCTTTGGTTCATAACTTCCATTTCTGTTCAATTCGGATGTATAAATTGATGACTTTTTTGAAGCCTGATAAGTTAAAATATCGTGTGTTGTAAATGTTCTATTGCTGTCAAACCTCCCGATTTAGCACCTGTTATGTATTGTAGACCTAAGATTTATGGCCCGAGCCCGAGCCCGAACCCGAACCCGAGGCAATTTCGGGCCGGGTCGGGCCTGAAATGTCAGTCATACGGTCGGGTCGGGTCGGGTTCGGTCCTGCTTTTTTTTTTTTTTATTTTATTTTTTTTAAATTAATTAATAATTATGAATATATGTTCATTAAAAATATATACTTAAACTATGTATGGATACTAGACCAAGGAATATAGTAAATCAAATAAATATTATTTGTGTACAATTAGTTGTGATTGCGGAAATCATAGCGTACAGTGACGTTGGTGACTTTTCCATCCGCATTAACAAACGCATTTTGTAAAATACGATCGCGCTTTATTATTTAAATAAACGCGTTATATAGACTAGAATCTCCCAATTCTTATAATTAGCTCGCTTTATTTTGTTTTAAAGCGTATTATATAGAATACGATCGCTTTTGTCGGAAGCGTACAGTGACGTTGGTGACTTTTCCATCCGCATTAACAAACGCATTTTGTAAAATACGATCGCGCTTTATTGTTTAAATAAACGCGTTATATAGACTAGGATCTCCCAATTATTATATTTAGCTCGCTTTATTGTTTTAATAAGCGTTTTATATAGAATACGATCAAGGGGGGGGAATTTGCATAGGAGTCGGAAAAGGGCACAACACGTCAACACCCCCTCAATGATAGTGCTGCGCTAAAATCTTAAGGACGTACTACTACTGCTGCTGTGGATTATGGCCCAATGATCAAGTCGTCAAAATGACGGACGCCCTTAAATGTTTTCGCTACCTCAAAAAAAAAAAACCGTCAATGACAGATTGTCGCTTAATGTAACATCTGCAGTGCAGACACAGAAATATAAAAGATGTAAATGTTTATACAGTTTTATTTAACTTAGGCCTAGATGTTGTAACAAAAGGCAGAGTTTAATTTGTTATCATAAATCACCCCTCCTTATAAATAAAATATGTAATTTCGGGCCCCCTCGGGCCGGGCCAGCAAATCCAGTTAATTAGTCGGGCTCGGTCCGGGTCGGGTTTAATACCCCTCGGGCCTGCGTCGGGCTCGGGTGCTTTTTTTTGGCCCGATCTTACCTCTAATGTATTGCATGAATAACGTTTGTAAAACATTGACTAATTTCTCCTCTAGAAGAGTGTCATAAATGTTTCCAGGCGTCACCTCTGTGTTTTGTATTTAGGATGCATGGAAAAGAGCACCTTGCTGTTTTCCTCAGTGCTGCCACGAAGAAAAAAGAATCAACTGCAGTGTTTAAAATGTAGCAAAAAAGAAACGGCTTGAAGTCCAGAATTTACAGTACTTTAGTGAACTATATGGAGGATTAATAAGGATCACTAATTATAACTAATTGATTAAAATGATTAAACGCTAAGTATCGGAAAACTCATACATTTATGACTAGTTATGCAGTGACATAATTTAATACTCCAACAGCAGTTACCAGATCTTAAAAATCGGAAATACAGTGGCACCTCTACTTATGAATGTCTTTCCATACAAGAGTCTCAGGTTATGGAGTACCTGAACGGGAAAATATTTTCCTCTAGTTACATACTCATTTAAGGATAGTTGGTAACCACTAGGTTTGTGGGGGCACCATTTCCTTTCGTGTGTCTTGGACACGTACAGCATGGTGGCCCCATCCCTCTCCAGGCCAACATATCTTTCCACACGGTCTGGAATAGGGGACCTTTCGCGTGATAGGCGAATGTGCTAACCTACGGAAACATACAGTCAAAAATACAGTACAGTACGCCAGGGCGTAAACTGGCTATTGCTCAAAATCTGTGCGTATGCGTGCTTCTAGCCTGCTCTTCGTGTCACCATCACAGTTCATGTCATGATTGTCCATTGCCTTCATCTGGGCCCGCTCGTTTGGCGCCAGCTGCTGCTCGTTGCCTGATTTGTTCACCTCCTATTTAAACTCAACGCTTCCTTTCAGTCCATCAGCAAACCTCTGCAAATGCAAGGCAAGCATTATTTGACTCTGACTCCCATCTGTCCCGTTCTTACGTGTATCCTGTTCGTCTGCCCCTGGCTTCCTGATCGTTTCCGGCTCCCTGACTTTTTTCCTTCCTTCGACCAAGCTCCGAACTCCTGCCTCGGCTACTCGACTCGTTTCTGCCCATCGACCACGCTCCGATCGCCCGTCCCGGCTTCTCAACTCGTTCTCGCCTTCCGACCACGCTCCGATCCCATGAGCGCCCTGCTCCTCCTGCCCAGCAATCGCCGGACTGCTGGTGCTTGCTTTCCCATACCTGACTTCTCAGCTTCCTCAATAAAGTTTGTTGTGAAACGTTACGCGTTTGGGTCTACCATCTGTTCGGGTTCTGACAGTTCAGAGATGAGGAGGAGGAGAGATTCCGGCAAGATGACCGAGAGGAGGCCGCAGCTATCGTTTACTCAGCCCAAATTAAAGACAATTTAGCATAATTACATGAAGTCTCAGAATTTGTCTAAAGGAAAACGTGTTGAAGAGTGGGCTATCGCTCATTATGTCTGCCTCGCACATTACCGACAGATTGTTAAAAGCCGGCAAAAGCAGACGCCATTGGATCAGTTTTTCAAGAAACGTGAGGCAAAAAGGTAAATTAATATTTTTATTTTCTTTTATTTTTTTCTTTTGTTTACATTATGTGCTTCTGTTTCATGTTTATTGTGCGGTAATATAATTCCTGCATGTATTTTATGTTCTAATGTCATTTTATGATTTATTTAAAAAATATCATGCTCTACTTTTGTGGGGCTTTTCATTCAAAATGTGTCTCTACCTCAGAGGTTTTCAGCTTACGAAGCTACTGCTGGATAAAATTAAATTTGTAAGTAGAGGTAACAGTGTATGAGTACCGATACCTTGTATTACCTTCCCGATTTTTTTTTCTTTAACTGTACACAACATCTATTCATAAGATCTTTGGCCTCATTGGCAGTCTCTGAAGCTTTTGACATAAAATCAGATAATATGCCAGAAGAGACAAGGAAGAAAGACGTAGAAAGCGTTCCAAAACTATTGTGGGCGTGGCCTTACCTGTGCGGCTCACCTGTGTGGCTCCTCCCTTCGACCTTATTTGAGTGCACTGTTTTCCTGCTCACACATAAGCCTTGATGGAGATTGACAGCTTGGTGGCCAACAGGGCTCTCGTCAGAGCCAGGGAAGGTACGCACGCCGTTTTTCTCAGGAACAAATGCCAATGCTGAAGCTAATGCTAGCTGCAGAATTCTATCAAGTTCCTCCACAGCTTAATTGTGCACAACCTTTTCCCCATTTGTGCACAAAATCCAAGTTGAAAACTCGCGTCTTGATTTTTCATGTTGGCAAAATGTGGTCACGCAGGTTTGACCTGAGCGCTTAAATATAGAACTTGCACGGTCACACTTTCGCTCTGCGTTTCACATTGTTTGTGAACTTGCCGCTGTGGGACATTTTTCATTCAAAATCTTTATTTTCTAAAGGGAGAAAAAGGGGAAATAACTTATCCGACAGTCCTCAATTCTGTAAAGAACTCATTAGAGAACGCCCATGATTAGAAATCATTTGTTTTGGTGGCAAGTGGTAATATGGGTGAATCATTTTGAGTAACATGAAATATAAATTGCTTTTTTTCTATTTATTTATTATAACTTTTATTTCAGGTACTCTTAGAAAAACTTTCATCAACGTAAGTACTATTAGCTGACGATGACACATTTTTGGCACCGTTTTAAATTGCGTTATAAGAAAAGTATTGTAATTACTAAAATGATCTTCCTGTGGAAAAATTGATTTGCAATATCAACTTTTACCTGTAGCAGCATGGTGGCCAACAATTGTATATCAGTTCTCTCTAGGTGAGGCTCATCTTATGTAAAGTAATTTTATAAAAATTGACATACAAGTATTTCAAAAAGATATGCATGTTAATGATAGCTCGTGTATTTTTTATTCTGTTTTTTACTACTAGGAGGCACAAAATGACGTACACTTTCCCTTAAACTAAATTAAAAAAAATAGATATATCCTAAAAGTACCTAAAATGTATTTTCGTACATCCTTTTAGTACAATCTAAACTCAAATGTAACCTTCAAACAAAAGCAGTTATCAAAATGATATACCTGTATTACCTTTTGAGCAGATAATTGTATAAAAAGGCGATCTACTGCAACCTAACGAAACAAAATCATAATATTGCAAATACTTCGTTTATGAGTGAAAGACAATCTCCCGCTGCACAATGGTTAAGAGACGCTGCCATAGACCACCAGATGCTGAGCGTCTGATGCGGTTTGCACTCACAAAAATGGACAATATCTCTGCGAAGCACTGTAAGTGTTGTACATGTTTTATGTGTACAGGAGGCGGAATCAAAGGCCGGAGCTGGAAATGGCAGGAGATGCTTCGCTTCCCGCACATAAGCCGATGCTCCGATTTGGCGGATAGCATAGGTGTGTGTGCGCGCGTTGTGAGACCGCACACACGTAAAATAACTAAGAGAGTTTGTTGGTATGCGTTCGCAGTCCGAGACTTCAATGACATTTGCGTGGTGCAGCCTATTGGAAGAAGGCTCTTTGATCAATTCTGTCTCAGCCGAAGCGAGCTACGAAAATACGGGGAGCTGCGCCAGGCTCTGGTAACGCTTACGTGCATCCATCCATCCATCCATTTTCTTCCAATTATCCAGGGACGGGTTGCTGGGGCAGCAGGGAAGACCAGACCTCCCTAGCTCATTCAACGGGATCCCGATGCGTTCCCAGGCCAACCTAGAGACATAGTTTCTTTAGCGCAGGGGTGTCAAACTCATTTTAACTCGGGGGCCACACAAAAGAACAAACATTCTGTCGGGGGCCGGACTAGTAGATTAGAGTGAAAGAAAAAAGAGACAAAGAAATGAGAGAAAGAGAAGGAGAGAAAAGTAGAGGGTGGGACAAAAAAAAGAGAGAAAGGGACAAAGAAAGAGAGAAAAAGGAGAAAGGGAGAGAGAGCATGAGAAACAAAATAGATAAGAAGAGAAATAATGAGAGAGGGAGAAAGAAAAAGAAAGAAAGAGAAATAGAACAAGAGAAAGAGGGAAGGAGAGAAAAGAGAAGGAAAGAAAGAGAGAAGGGGAGAAAGAGAGAAGAGGAGAGCAATGGAGAAAGAGGGAGAAAAGGAAAAAACACTGAAAGGGAGGTAGATAGCGAGTGAGAGGAAAATGGTGGAACAGTGAGTGAGAATGAGAGAGATAAAAAAGAAAGAAATACAAGTACAGCATTTTTGAGAGGCACCTGCCTTTGGAAAGTGCATATTTTTCAACCTGCAGCTCATTTTTCTCTTCCGCTTCTCCGAGCATTGTCCCGTGGGCCGGATTGCATCCCTTAGCGGGCCTGATCTGGCCCGCGGGCCGCATGTTTGACACCCCTGCTCTAGCGTATCCTTGGTCGTCCCGGGGCCTTCTGCCGGTGGAACATGCCCGTAACACCACCTGAGGGAGGCGTCCAGGAGACATGCTTATCAGATACCCCAGCCACCTCAAGTAGTTAAATTTTTGTCATGATCCACAGTTCATGACCATAGGTGAGGCTAGGAACGTAGATCGACTGGTAAATTGAGAGCTTTGCCTTTTGGCTCAGTTCCTTCTTAACCACGATTGACCAGCACATGGTCCGCATTACAGAAAACGCTGCACCGATCCATTTGTCAATCTTCCCTTCTATCCTACCCTCACTCGTGAACAATACCCCAAAATACATGAACTCCTCCACAGGATCTCATCCCTGACCTGGACAGAGCATACCACCATTTTCCGGCTGAGAACCATGGTCTCTGACTCGGAGGTGCTGATCTTCATCCTGGCTGCTTCACACTCAGCTGCGAACCGCTTCAGTGAGAGCTGAAAATCACGGCTTGAGGAAGCCAACAGCACCACATCATCTGCAAAAAGCAGAGATGCAATGCCGAAGGTTCCAAACCGGACCCCTTCCTCGCCAAGGCTGCACCTATAAATTCTGTCCATAAAAATAATAACCAGAATCAGTGACAAAGGGCAGGCTTGGCAGAGTCCAACTCCCACTGGAAACAAATTGGACTTACTGCCAGCAATACCGACCTTGGCACCAGGTAGCCAAGGACCGCACAGCCCCCACACTTCCGGAGAACCCTCCACTAAGCCGTTAGCATGTAGCCTTCCATGGCCTCTCCAAACTCCTCCCATGCCCGGGTTTTTGCCTTGGCAACTGCCAAAGCCGCATTCCACTTGGTCAGCCTATACCTGGCAGCTGCTTCCAGAGTCCCACAGGCCGATCTCACGTGCACTCTCTCTCAAAAACTCACATTTTGGCGTCTTGCTCATATGATGGCATGTTCAGAGGCACAAATGGTTAACTTTGTGCTTTAACGGCCATATAATTTCAGTCTCACATAAAGACACTCTCACTTATTCTCTCAAGCACAAGAATAGCCTCATTGCTGCTTACTAATTCTTGGACCGTCCAACCTTTTGCACTCACATATCTTCCCTCCCTCACTATTCTCCTTTACTTTCTTAGACAGTAACTTACTAAATCACCCACACAAAGTTTTTGTTTCTTTTATTCTCAGACATGTATTAATTCATTTAAACACAGGGTCAAACTCTTACAGTGGTTTTGACTCACACATTTCTCTAAACCAGTCCTTGTCATCGCTGTCATCATTTCCATGTCACACAATTTCATCTCCCTCATTCACTGTCTTTTTCTCTCATTCTCACACTCATTTTTTTTTTTACATCCAAACATGGTCCGACTCGCACATTCTCACTCAGACATTCCCACATTCTAGTCAATCTAGTCGCTGTAATTGTCACTAGGTCCCAATTTCAGGGCACACTATTTTGACTGACCCGTATTGTTTCTCTCACACTCATTCTTTCACATGTACACTTGCTCTCACACGTTTTCTTACTCCAGTCATTGTCATATCTGTCATTCTCTCTTGGTCAAATTTTTCGGTCACAAAATTTTGACTCATTTGTTTTGTTTCTCTCATTCTCACTCACATTCTTTAACATACACACACTCTCAAAACCTCGCAGTGATTGTCACTCACGCGTTTGCTCACTCCAGTCACTGTCATCACTGTCATTCCCTCCAGGTCACAAAGTTTTGATTCACTCGTTATTTTTTTCTCTCATTCTCCCTCACTTGTTCACATACACACATTGTAAAACTCACATTGATTGTCACTCGCACATTATCTTACTCCAGTCACTGTGATTGTTGCCATTCTCTCTAGGTCACATTTTCAGAGCACATCATTTTGACTCGCTCACTCGTTTTGTTCCTCTCATTCTTGCATTCTTTAACAAATCCTCATGGTTACACTCACACATTCGCACTCACATATTCCCTTACTAACTTTCAGGTCACACAATTTTCACTCACTCGCTAGTTTTGTTTTTCTCAGTCTTACATTCTTTCACATATACACACGGGCAGACCCTTAAAGTCTTCTCACATTCCCTCACTTTATTTATTGCCGTACTTACCAACAAAAAATTTATCACTAAAACAAATTTTCACTCACTTACTCACTGTCCATTTATTTCTCATGTGTAAGTTTATTTACACATTTCTTACTCATAAATTCAATCTCACATATTTTCTCTAACTCGTTAAAACTCCCTCACCCACTCTAAATTTCACAAGTTTACAAATTCTCACTCGCGCTCACACAAATTCATACTCTTATTTAGTGTCTCAATCACAAATTTTTCGTTATGACTACTTAACTGTAATATTTCAATCACGCAATACCTCTCACTTCTATATCATTCTGTGTCACTCACATACTCTCTCTGTCCAATTCCAGAAGCTTAACCATTTTGTCATTGCACTTTGTCCCAGGATGTGATTTCCCTCTCTCTTTAATTCACTCACACTCTCCTCTCATACATTATTCCTCTTACTTTCAAATTATTTTTAATCTTGCCAATCACTCGAACATTCTCTCATTACATTTTTTTGCAAATAATATTTGAATCAAAACATTTGGCAATCTGACAGTGGCACTTTAAAGCCTGGTTGTTCAGGGGTTTCAAGTTTCAAGATAGAGAAATGTAATAATTATTTGTAGCAATCAAGCCTTACAAGTAGTGTGTCTTTCCATTGTCAAAATGAAAAAACAATATTGTTGCCCGGTGGAGGTAATTTGGCAGTTTGTTTTGTCTTTAGGAACAATTTGAGATGCAGCAGGATGACAACAGACGAGCCTTTGGACTAAACATCCTTCAAAAGTTTTTCACAATTAACGTACGTTTTTGAATGTGTGGGTGTGGCCTTGTCAGTAAGGGGCTTAAAATGTCAATAATTATATACGGGTTTGGGTTGGGCTTCTCTGTCACTGTGTTTTTGCTTTTTCTTTTTTAATTATCCACCTGTCGTTCATTGTTCTTTGTTTCTTTTTTGTCCGGAGTTTCCACACGATGGATTCCCTTTTCTCGTGCCAACGAGCCTGCGTACGCACGTTCCTTGGATCTGCGCGTTTGGGGGCGCGAGAAGTGGATGGAATCCATCGCGTAGATTCTCAACAAAAAAAAAGAAACCAAATAACAATAACTGGTGGATACATTTTTTAAAAAAGTCACCAAGAGAATAGCCCTCATCCACCCGAGTTCTCACGAATAAAATCTGAAATTCTGGGTTTGGTTCGGGTTCGGTCCCTCAAATTAAGTTAATTAATCAGGCTCGGGCTGGGCAAGACTTTAATTCCCATGTCCCGATCTTACCTTTAGTAGGGGCTCGGGGGACTTCAGTGTCTTTAACTTTCATGAACCAAAAACTGTCATGAACTAAACAAAAGTGGGGACCCCTGCTCATCAGCATACCTAGCGGCAGGAGTGGGGATTTTTACGAGTCTTTTCTCACACTTCTGCCATGAGCATAAGTCTGTTTCAGATGTTAATTGAGCAAGTGTCACCTAATGTGGTGCCCATGGGCACCAGGGTGCCCCCTAAGAACAGTTGAGGTGCCCGCGGACCGGTCCTAAAAATAGCTCACCAATGCTGGTTCATTGTGATTTTCCAGTAAAATTATATTTTTAGTGGTTGACTGAGTCTATTCAACCCCATTTTTATAATTAACCCAGTAAGAACATGATAATAACATGATAAGTTGTTCTTTGAGAAATTCTAATAAATTAATTCCAGTTCATGGGCTTCATAGACAAAAAAATTACAGTATTGTTAATTATTTTTAAGCAATTAATTCAAAGAATGGCATGTCAATCTATGTATTAAAGAGTGTATTTGTTCATCTTTTCATTGATTTATTTTACTTAATTTATTTTATCTTTGTAGGTACTTATTTAGCAAGCTATCTAGGTAGTTTTCGTTTACATTTAATTGTTAGGTATTAAGCTGAATTTAGGCCTCATTTCTAGCTACCCATTTAGCTTTTTTTTTAGGTTTCTATCCGGCTATTTACTTGGCTTTTTACTCTTTTAGCTAGCTATCCAGCTCCCTTTTAGTTTTTTTACCTGTTTATCTTTCTAGCTAACTATCAAGCTACCTTTTTACCTCTTTAGTAAGCTATCTAACAAGCTTTTTACATTTTTTGAATGCTCTCTAGCTTAAATTTTACCCTTTTTTGCTAGTGATCGAGCTAAATTTTGGCCTTGTTTCTGGGTAAGCATCTACCTTTTTTTGCTTTATATCTAGCTAGTTAGTTGGCTTTTCACTCTTTTAGCTAGCTACCTAGCTTTTTAAAAACTTTTTTCACCTGTTTACCTTTCTAGCTAACTATCAAGCTACTTTTCTTTAACTATTCAGCAAGCCATCTAGCTAAGTTGCTATTTTAGAAATTCATATCAAACTGGGTGCCTATTTGCGCTTATTTCCAACAAAAAGTCGCTCGACGCTTGAAAAAGGTTGGAGACCTTTTGTAAGTCATTTAGTTAGCGACAACTATCTAAAGCAGGGCAATTTACTGTGAATTTGAGATAAAATTCTTTAGACAAAATAGTGTTATAACATCTGTTTCCTATTTTGGAGAAAATGAAATACAATAACGATTAATAGTCAGGAGTAACGGTCTCATCGTGGTTCACGGATCTCTTAAACGCCTGGGTCGTAAGGGCACTACTTCCTCTGGTGTGTTTTGGGCAAGTACAGCCAGGCGGCGCCCATCCCTCTCCAGCCTGTTTTTTGTGGGCAGAAGTTTGCTCCCACACATGAAACAGATAATACTGGTTTCGGTGATTACCAGGAGCAGGAGGATAATCTTAATCTGACTCAGATACAGCATCTTCATTATCTAGTTGCCGTTGTTTTTCGGTATAATGCGTCATTCCGCTCTTCAGAGATAAGCCGGACCTTGTCATTATCTATCTTTTTTTATGTTTTTGTGTGTGTAGAGGTAGGGCCTAAAATCTCAATCGTTATGCTTGGGATAGGCCGGGCTTCTTTCTCGCTGCCTTTTTTTTCTTAATTATCCACCCGGCATTTTCTCTCTGTCTCTCTCTCTCCCTGTCTCTCTCTCAAAGTGCCACATTCAATTCTTAAGTACTGCTGCTGGGGTTAATGGTCTGATTTTCAACCTGTAAAAATGCTAAAGCTCTTATAATTTTTCCATAAACTCGTAAGGAAATCCGCCGATAATTAAAAATTGTCGGTTAAGGTAACCTTTGCGGACACATAAGTATAAAAGCTGTAAATATTCGTAAAGTCTTGTTTAGGTTCAATTTTGTCACAAAAGACGGGCTTTGATTTGTTATCATAAATCACCTCTCTCCCTTAAAGATAAAATATGAAATTTTGGGGATGTTCCAGCTCGGTCCTACAAATAGAGTTCTTAGTTGGCCTCCGGGTGGGTGGGGCTCTACAACAGGCGGGCCTAGCGCAAGTCGGGCTGATTTGATTTAGGCACAATTTTTCCTCACCTGGTTTTGTGCTTGTCTACAGGCACCCCAGTATGTCTCCGAAGTGTCCAAGTACAAGCGAGGCTGCATGTGGACTCTGGACCGAGAACCTTGGAGTGACGTCTTCGGTGACAGCAGAGAGTATGCGCTGCTGTTGACAAGAAGGGGCGGGGGGTTAAAGCAGTGATTGACAGATGTCTGTCTTTAGAGATCTTCACAACTTCCTCAGGGAGGAACCTTTCCAGCAATACCAGTGCACCATGTACTTTGACCGCTTCGTCCAGTGGAAGATGCTGGAAAAGTGATTGATTCGAAGATTTATTGATGACTACTGGTGTTCTGTCTCATTGTAATCTTCATCTGTAATCCATTCTCCAGGAGGCCGGTCACAAAGAACGAGTTCCGTCAATACCGAGTGCTGGGCAAAGGAGGCTTCGGAGAGGTGAATTTTTCATTATTTTCCTTCGTTTTTAAACTTTCTCGACAAATCTCAGGCTCAGAGCGACCTTTTCTGCGAGTCAATGGTGTTTCGTGCTCAGTTTTACTTACTTTGCCTGTGGAAAAAAAAATCCCAATTTACGATTTCAATTAAGGACGGGCAAATACCGATACCAACCTTTTTAAATATATTGTTACTTGCAATGGTAGCCGATTTCACTATCGGCAGCCTTTTAGTGTCCATTTATCAATGATAATTCTGATTAAATGAATACTTAGTTGTCATTAAATAAATACAAGTTTATGGAAAAATATGGCATTAGGTTGTTAAGGTGTTTCGTTAGGAATATCAGATTTTTTTTTGTTTTTGTTAATAATTGTATCACGAGCTGCTTAACATTGAAAATCCTATTTTAAAAGACAATTTTCAGATTAAGAGTGTTTTGCCTTGTAGCGTTTAACAGTGTCATTTTTAGGTTAAGGGTTTTTGACAATGTTATCACTCAACATAAAAGAACGATAGTTACTTAAATTTACACATTTGGTATCTAGGAAACATTTAAAAGGTTGGTAATGGAGTTTGGAAGAGTGTGTGATAGGCGTAAGTTATGTGTGAATGTTGGGAAGAGTAAGGTGATGAAGTGTTCACGTGATGGAGTGGGCATGGCGTTAGAAATAAGGTTGCATGGACAGGTGCTGGAAGAAATTGAAGGCTTTAGGTACTTGGGTTGTGATGTAGCTGCAGTTGGTGGAATGGAGTGCGAGGTATTGCCCAGAGTGAATCAAGGAAGCAAGGTTTTGGATGCTCTAAGGAGAGTGATGAGCAACAAGAGTGAGTATGGAGGTTAAGAGGGGACTGTATGAGAGTGTGATTGTGCCGTCTCTGTTGTATGGTGCAGAGACTTGGAGCCTGAACGCAGATTTGAGAGAGAAATTAAATAGTTTTTGAGATGAAGTGTTTGAGGAGTATGTTAGGAGTGACAAGACTGGATAGATTGAGAAATAAAATTGTGAGAGACAGAACTGGAGTAGTAGTGGAACTGAGCAAGCGTGTGGATAAGAGAGTACTCGGTTAGTTTGGACACATGGAAAGGATGGATGAGGAGCGAATGTTGAAGAGGATCTACAGAGCAGAAGTAAATGGAAGGAAACCAAGAGGAAGGCCGCGATTGACGTGGATGGATGGTGTTATGACTGCACTGGAGGAAAGTGGTCTAAATCTAGTGGAAGCTAGAGCTCTTGTTGGCGATAGGAATGAGTGGAGAGGTTGGAAAAGGATAGTGAGATGTTTGGACTCGTTCTAAGGGATGGGCAGGGCACCTGTATGATGTGGCAGAGGTAAACCAGTTAAAGCTGTCGGGCCCTGCTGTTGAACAGAAGAGTGTGTTGTGTCACCCTGACCCGAGTGACATGGCCGCTTTCTTGTGACCCGTTTCATCTGGAGGGACGAAAGCATGACCAACTTGGGTGCCGAGGTGCTTAACTTGTTTGGGCATTTGGGTTGGACATGGTCCCCAAAAAATGTTGTGTATGTTTTTTGCTACTTTTCCCCTTTTTTTATATTCTTTGTTATTGTATGTGTCTTGTTGTCAGTCACCCCTCTTGAGGGACATGACCAAGGTAGATAGATAGATAGATAACTGATTAATATTTGTATTAATTAACATTTTCAATACAAACTTGAACACAGCTCGATTTATTTTTAATTTTCATAGTTTTGAATGAAAATGCGCATTTTATAATTTGCTATAAACTAGCATAGCAAACTACGTAAGATTCTTTTTTTTTTCGTTTTTGGAAACCCTATCATATGTGTCATTCAAATCGATGACTAATCAATATTTGGGTATCGTATTGAATATTCGTAGTTTCAAATGAGTAATACAATCACATTAAAAAAAGATGGCAGCACGCACGGGTGCAAGTGGCTAATGGCTCTCCAACTATTTTTTTTTAAATTTCCCCGTCTCCAAGCACAACCATGTAAAAAAATTTACCGGAAGTGAGCTGTACATTTTTTAATGAATAGTTTTTTGCCATTTAAATGTACATATAATATCTGCAGTAGTATAACTTTACAATCAGCTGTTTTTTAAATCAATTGATTTCTTGTTGCACCTTAATTAGAGATTATAAAGTATGCACTTTCCATGAAGTCCCCAACATTTATTGTGAAGGTACCAAGAATATAACCCTGAGGAACCCTACGTACATTATTTGTGTGGATTTTCTTGCCACCAAGGTATGGGCGTGTCAGGTGCGGGCCACAGGCATGATGTACGCTTGCAAAAAGCTGGAAAAGACGCACGTGAAGAAGCGGCGAGGTGAAAAGATGGCACTAAACGAGAAAGAGATCTTGGAGAGCGTCAACAGTCGTTTTGTGGTGAGAAACCTTTTTTTTCCCCTGGCAAACTAAATCTTCGATTCTTAAATAGTGTAGCTCTTATGTTTTTGAAGGGACTTACTTGGGATTTTCAGATGTATCTTAAAAGGACCAGTGTGTATGATTTGACCTCTGTATGGTATAGTGCAGGGTTCACCAACCTTTTGAAGCTGAGAGCTACTTTTTGTAACTGATTGGCTAAAAGGGGAGCCAGTTTGATATGCATTTCTAAAGCTTGTCATGTTATTACCATTTGTTACAATTTTATTGGTTGATTGGAACCTTTATCCACCAGTGTCGTAAGGGCACAAATTTCTATGATGTGTCTTAGGCTAGTACAGCCTGGTGGTGCCCATCCCTCTCCAGGCCATACTATGTTATTACCAGATTTTAAATACTGAAGCTGTGTTAGAATAGGCGCATTCAACCACTAAAACATCATGCCGGTTATAAAACAATTTTCCTGGAAAATCACAGTGACCCATCACTAGTGAGCTATTTTCAGAACCTACTTGGGTGTTCTTAAGTAGCCCCACCTGGTGATTGCAGATACCACATTGGAGACCCCTGGTGTAGTGCAACCTAAAATGGTTGCTAAAAAGCACAAGGAAGAATATAAACTACAGAAACTCAAAATGGCCAAACTGCACCAATATTCCGCCATTTTTTCGCAAGGTAATTTTTTTTTGGTACCCACAGCAGCAAAATGGTGGCCAATTATGTCAGCTCCCTCTAGGTGAGCCACATGTTATGTAAAACAAGCAAAATGGCCTGTATAAAAATGGTGCAGTTTGGTCACTTTCATTCTCCTTAAGTTGCATTCTACGTTTTGTTTTTTACCACTCGTTTTCTGTTCCACTAAACCAATGTTTTTCAACCAGTAATTGTCATACAGAGCCATGGGTAATTATCCACATTGTGTTCCTGTGCGGTCTGGCGAAAGCTATATTTTATTTGGATTTACCGGAGATGCATCTGCACCAATTGGTGGTGTGGCGCGGGATCTTTACAATGAAAGAAATGTGGAAAAAAAGTTGAAAAACGCAGCACTAAACAATGCAGCGGCATCTAGTGGCCAAATATTACGCAGTGTCTCTTTAATCACAATAGAGTCTCAGAGTTCTGCACAAGATTGAAACAACGTCCCAGATCTAAGACCTATCTACGTCTGATTTAAGAATTTTATTGTGTAAAACAGACTCTTTTTTTTAACCTAAAAATATGACATTTGGTTGCGCGTTATACAAGAGGTATATTATACTATCTTTATACTATGGTATTTGTGCAATGATTAATGTGTCAATAATATCATTGACCAGGATCGGTGGTCAGAGGGCTGAATCCTAACATCTAAATCGCCATCGACATACGAAAAGCCTTTAGATTTGATATCATTATCACACTATTCTTATTCATGGTACCAGAGAAAAAAATGGAGAAAACAGAAAGTTATCCTTAGAGATAAAGATTAATGCGCAAAAAAGCAAGACGAAGGATTTGACTCTTTAGTGTATCAGAAATAGGACTCTGAAGGAGATGAAATAAATACATTGTACATTTTGTGTAAATCTTATATTGGAATAGTGTTCATGGTCTATGTTGTCAATTAATAATTGTCATCATCATTCAACAATGTTTGTCACGTACGATGCTTAGTTTGAACTGAGAAAAAGTGAAACCTAATGTAATGTTACATACCAGAGCGCGTTATACACGAATAAATATGCTCCATGTAGATTACAGTACCTCTTGGGTAAAACATTTGCAAAATATAAATTACCGACGGGGTTCTTATTCCTCAGGTTAACCTAGCTTACGCCTACGAGACCAAACACGACCTGTGCTTGGTCCTCACCATGATGAGTGGTGGGGACCTCCGGTTTCACATCTACAATATGGGCACAGCAGGACTGGACGCCGACCGAGTGCGATTGTACGCCGCCGAGGTCTGTTGCGGCCTCATGCACCTGCACGAAAAGTCCATTCTTTACAGGTAAACCTAAAACCAAAACTTGAAGTTTGCAATGTGTGGTTCTGCCTGAAGCACTGACGTTCGCACACTTAGCCACTAACACATTGCATACATGTCAAGCTCCACGGCTCCATGCCCTTACAAACTGTCGTATTTTCCCTTAAAAAATACAAAATAATCTTACACCATATTTTTTTTTCAAACGTGTTTATTTATGTAGTTTAACATGTTATGATATAACGAAACACATGTACAATATATGTATTGTTAATTAACATTATGTTGTGAGATACTGAGTTGCTCGACATGAATGAGGTTTATCATAAAAAAAGTTAAAAAATGAAGTAGCTTGGACGTTCACTGTAGAAGGAAAAAATACATGCAAATATAAATAAGTAGAATAATACATTTTCTTATTCAAATTTTGAATTCATTTTCTGCATTAAATTATTGTTGGTAATATACTGATTAAAGGAATAACCACAAACCCGTCTTTTTTCATTTTCTCCTTTTATACTTCCTTCTTTTCTTAACTTCTTTATACAACATAATAATTCGTGATATAATGCATCAAAGCAAGTGAGCCGATTGAGAGCCGGCTTTCTTTAATGAGTTGAGAAAAAGAGACGGACTTCCTTTCACTAAACAACTACCACATGAAATCCGATGTTTTTTAAGACTTTGTTCACGTGTGATTGGAATGATGCATGATGGAAAATCCCCGGGCAGCAGACGCATGTGCACAGTAGCATCAAACCGCTCGCTTCGTTTGCAACGGAAAAAACAATACCGAGATAGAGGCTACAGCGGCGAACTCGTTTGACTTGATTGATTTGCTGTTTCGTGACAGTCGGTGTGTACTGGATGGTACCCATAATTGACAAATTTGTGTTTTTCCGTACAGATTTTCTTGTACGTCGTACACGTCTTAAAATGCATAATAAACATACTTTGTATGGCAAAAACGTACAGGTTGACAGGTATGACATTGGATATATAAAGCAGTTATGTCAAAGTGAAGGCCCATGGGCCCCATCAGGCAGCTGAGACAGTTTTCTTCGGCTCGTGAGATGATTTTGAATCATTATTGTATCATACAGCAGAAATCGCCGAGTTCCGTAAATTCCGTACTACAGAGCGAACTCGATTATAAGTCCCATGCTCAAAGTTAAGAACCAGATTTAAAGCAGGAGCAAAGATTTACTACTACGATGAAAGAAAACGTGAACGGGGGCAGCGTTCCATAAAATGTGAATCCTACATTTCTAGATGACTTCACCTAGGCCAACATAGTGTGGAGAATAGTGCCAGATTGCAACATAGACGTGTCTTTGTATGTTGTTATCATTGGCGCTTGCCGGGGAAACGGACCAAATTGCATTCCCTGTTGAATTGATGACTTGATTTGTAGGGGAAAAAGATGAAATATCGAGAGTACGTTGTAAATATTGAATAAAACACAGTCGAACTTCCCGTTTCGTTATATGGGTGGTAATTAAATTAAACAATTTATTGACCAATTAAAGAGCCAAGTTTATTCTTTTCAAAACTCGTACCGCCTTTTTGGAGCACCACATCTGTTTTTAGTTCATTATTTCAGGAAAACGGATGAAAAACCTTTTTTAGTTATTCTGAAGGGTGGCTACACACACTTTAGGTGAATTGGATAGTTCAATATACTTTAATCAAGACACACACTCTTGGATTATGGACTTTTCTTTTACTAATCATCTACTGAAGAAGCTTGACTAGAACACAAATCAATAATAAGAAAATAAAAGAGACAACTAGAAGTTGAGAACTTAAACTGGCACCATTTGGAAGAACAACAACGTTGGCTTGATTATCACGTTACTGTATTTTGATAGAGTTCACCCTTTTACGTCATACCAATACCTAGCAACAACGAGATGTCCTGCAAAGTTCTGCGTCAATGAAGAAGGCCCAGTCTTTATGTCCTCGGCTGTAGAGCAATGAGGAATCCTTGTAGGCTCGACAGCCAGTTGGGACGAGGACCACAGGATGCAGAGTGTTGAAGGAGAGGTTGACTGCTGGTGGCTTGAGGCTTTTTGAGGTCGCTGGCTTTGTCCCACCTGTTTGGCTGCTAGCTTGATCAAGCTTAGCTGCTGACTTGGCAAGGTTCTCTGGCTGCTTGTTGAGCTGAGACTAGGTCAGGACCAGACAGGATTTTGATCTAGTTCTTCTTGATAGGATATGCGCTCTTTCAAATTCAGACTGTCGTTGCGAGGTGAAACGTGTACCATCTCTGGGTTCCGGTCTCCCGGGAGGGGCGGACCCCCTGTGGTGTAGTTGTGACGGCAACCTTTGATGCGCAAATGAAGCCAACACCCCCGTCCCCAACCTCACATTCCAGCAGTATCAGTCTATGTGATTGACCTACAACACAGTATTCATTTCACGTGTTTTGATATTGTTTGATCATTTTCTGACATTGCGAAACGGAATTTTGACCAAACGTTGAATACTCTACAGGAGCTCGATGTTTCCCTTGATGCCGACAAAAAGAAAAAAAAAAGTCGCGGTGTTTGAATTTTAGCAAAAAAATATCTGCTTATAGTCTGGAATTTATGGTACATATTATCATATTCTTCAGCATTTTGGTTCAACGGGTCGGATGGAAAAACCTGACCGGCCGCATGTGGCCCATGGGGTGTTGATTCCCCACACCTGATCTAGTACAATCCAGAGGGATTAAAACAGTGGACCAGATTTTACCATTATCCTGGATACAACAAGAGGGTTTAGTGAAACTTTTCAACTTAAAAGACAACCTGGGTTCAGTTCAACCATGCTAGACGGAAATATTTTTCCAAGTCTGTGAAATTGAAGCTCGACAAACAACGGGAGGCGTTACATATTAATACTTACTTTTTAGATCATTTCTAACATCCTTGTACCTACAAAGCAATGCAGATTTTGGTCGCAGACAACATGGGTGCGGCCAGTCAAGTATGCTCGAAAGATATTTAGGCTCTCTTTAATTCGTCAGGCATTTCCTTGATCTGCTTTTCCCTTGACAAACGTCTATTGTAAGTGAAACCCTGATAACAGGGTTTTCCAATGCCGCAGTTGGCAACCGTAATTGCTTCAGGACGATCAACTTCTGTTGTTTTTTTTTTACGTGATTGTCAATTTGCAAGCATATTTCGTGAGACACGCCCATGGGATTAGTTCGCTCAGGGTAGGGACACACCCTGAGTGCTATAATTAGACTAAGGCTTGGTGAAATATTTTTGCAGGAGGTTGCCCCTTTAAACAGTTCTTCATTCAGGGTAACTGATATTGCACACTATTTAATATCCCTAAATAATGAGATTAATGATCTTCCAATGGGGTGCCATTCATGTAAAATGGGTTTATTATCATTTTATATTTTATACCAGTTTTTCAGGTGAAATCATAAAAAGTAACCTTCAAATTATGGATGCTTGATATTAAATTTCTTCCAGATTTACTGTATAGCACATCTTCTATAGTCACCGTTCCCGAAGCAAAACAGATCGCATTGGCTAGATATTTGAAAGTGCGCCCTACAACAGTATTGATACAGATACGTTACTACGGGAGGTTTTATGGTAATATACTACTCTATTTGTTCAATGATTGATCAACCGAAAAACATCTCTTACCAAAATCACAAAAATTGGATGCAACCAAAATGGAACCCGGGTTGCGGCGGTGAGAGTGCTGGCACTTATTCACTAGTGCACCAGTGATGTAGACGACTTACAAAAAGGTATTAGATATTATATTTCTCATGGTGCCAGGAATGAATGTTTGAAAATGGAGAAAACAGAAATATTGTCCTGAAAGTTATAAACGCAAAGACCGATTCATTATCAGATACACATAAGAGTTATTTCCCTCGTCGTGCTTTTTTGCTTTTATTCACATCTTTCCAGACGACTGTTTCTCCATTCTCTAACATTCCTTTCTGGAACCAAGATAAGATCAAATACCTCATCAGACGTCATCGGTCTCAGTGGCTAGGTTTTTGCGCTCTCATCGCCATGACCTGGGTTTGATTCCCGTTGCTTACATTGTTTTGCGATTTTGGTTGGCAACATCTTTCTACTATAAGTGTATGGTAACTCTTAGTGTAGTTTTCATTCAATGCATCTTTAAAGTGAGGCATGAAAATGGGTCAAGGCTTAAAAAGGTGAGAAAGGCCATTATTGTGTAGAACGCACACCTCTAAATTTTGATTAAGAATCGGTGTAAAATTTAGCTTCACTTCTCAGCTCAAACTAAGCATTAAAAGTTCCAAATGTTGTTGAATGCATGCAGCCACGATTCAAATATGAACATAATACAAACATAACATTTACAATTGATTTATTTATGTCCTTCAAAGTCTGATTCAATATCAGGTACATGAAAGTGTTGTTCCCCCTTGTTGTGATTTTTTTTTTGCTATTATTTATACCTTTGTTTTCTCCATTCTTTAACATTCGTTTCTGGTACTGTGAGTACAAATAGTGTGATAATGAGTGAAAATCGAATGCACTTTACACACAAATAGAGTACTCCTGCCTGCACGAAATACACAAATTTTAATTCAAACTCCCGGAAATTTCCGAATGCCATCTTCCGAACTTTTTCTCCTTGGATCTACACAATTCATAGAATTCAAAGCGGTGAATGTCTTCTAAAGGGGAGAGGTTTTTATGCCTGTTTCATATTTGTTTTTTGGGTGGAATCAGAAAACATAACTAACATGGATGTTCAATACAAACCTTTTTCAGACTGATGAAACATCGCCAATAGGTATCGGTACAGATACCCAAGGCTTAGCTTGTTTCTAAAAAAAAAAGGGATTGGAGACTGTTACTTGTTACTTCATTATAAAGTAATTCCCCCATGGATTACTGAGACCCAAGAGAAGGGCATTACGCCAAAATTAACTATCTAGTTACAAATTACCGTGTATATACTCGCATTGAGGTGGACAACCCAATACTGCTTAAAATTAGCCACATTAAAAGAAAAGAAAAACGTGTAGATGAAGCGGTGAAGCCTTCATATTTCCTGGTTTGTACAATCTTAAGAGCTTGCAAATGAACACTTAGCAGAGACACTCCATATCCATTTTGTTTATTGGCTTTTAACAACTCAAATATTTCCTCCTCCATTGACGAGTATTGTCCAAGACATTTATTTGTTTTCTTATAGGCATGGTGTATTGTGAAAATCTCATTATCTCATCTCATTAGCTGCACCGCTTATCCTCAGTAGGGTCGCGGGGGTGCTGGAGCCCATCCCAGCCATCATCGGGCAGTGGGCAGGGGACACCCTGAACTGGTTACCAGCCAATCGCAGGGCACACAGGGACAGACAACGCGCTCGCTCATTCACACCTAGGGACAATTTGGACCGGCCAATCCACATGAAATGCATGTCTTTGGAATGTGGGAGGAAACCGGAGTGCCCGGAGGAAACCCACGCAAGCATGGGGAGAACACACAAACTCCGCACAGGAAGTCCGGTAGCTGGATTTGAACCCACACAGGAGGTTCCCAAGACTTTAGAACTGTGCCGCACAGGCGCTAACCACTGCGCTGCCGTGCTGCCCGTATTGTAAAAATATAAAGACCAAAATTCAAAACAAGTTTAATTCTGTGCTTACGTTTGCCTCATTGATTTACATTTGGTTTGTTTTTCCTGTATAAGCCGCCCTCTCAGGATGTGCTGCTTAGTGCCTACCATTAGTTACTGGTGACACACAACCAAATTTGCATTTAGGCGGACTCCCTGATTTTAGTGTTTTTATTTCATAGTTGTATATATCGCTTAGATGCGAGTATATATTGTAGGAAGAATATCGGTATGGAGAAATTCTTGTAGTGCCACTGTAACTATATTGAGTTTTACTTTGTAGGGCCATAGAAACATACCAACTGCGGATCTTACCATGAATAGTGATGTGATGCTAGGGGAATAAAGATAAATCCATTCTGAGTCAAGAGTGAACAGGTACATTTTTAGATGGCGTTGAAAATTGTGAATTCACTTTAATAAGTGGCGCAGTAACGCACCATGGTGTAACGAGTTATCATTTTTTTAATAAAACTTTGAAGTACCGAGAAAAGTAATTGTGTCAGGATCGCGTTACTTTTGTAACGCTTAACTCACAATACTGGGGAGACTTGTGAAATGTCAAGGTTAAAACTCAAGATTGTATTAGAATGAAGAAAAGAACACACTGAGTCGGAGATTTAGGTTTTTGATAGCCCTTCAATCTGAGGTACGCGCTTCCATGATCGGCTCAGGAAGGAGTCATGCTCCCCTGATGGCTAGAGACTCATTTATTTGGGAACACAGCCATAAAACGACACATCTGTTCGGCTCAAGTGAGATCACGTGAATACCTAAAACAACTCGGTTTAGACAGAAAACACGTGTTTAAATGAGGTGAATAATGCTGGTCACTAGATGGCGTGTGAGCATAATAAATGAGCAGTAAAGGAAATGAGCCTTTGTATCACAAAGGTACAATGCGTCACTTTGAAAGGAATGTAGGGAAGAAAGCTCTTCCCGCACTTCCCAGCACCAAAGCAAAGGCCATCTTGATTAATAGTTAGCGGGCCCCAAGAGGATACAATTGTTGCAAGAATACAAACAGCACCTGGATAAATCCTTCAACATCGGAAAAATGTTTTGGCAACACTTACATTTATTTAAAACCATTTCTTGAATTTCAAGTTCCTGGTTGTGGTATCAGCTACCATAGCAAGTATTGATCACCAGAAAGCTAGGTATTGGCATTAATACTTAGTATTGATACTCAACCCCCTGTGAGTAAAATGAAATAGAATTGTCAGGAATGGCAGATCATCTTGCTCCTTTCATGTACTTTTTTCAGTTTATAAAATATCATTAAAATGTACTCATTTAAGTAGAATTTATCCTTAAAGGGACAATGCATATAATTTGACCACTGGATGTTGCTTTAAAGTGTAGTGCAACGGAAAACAAGAGCTAAGAAGCACCTGGAAGAATAGAAACTACGGACACTCAAAGTGACCAAAACACATCATTTTACTTTTATTTGATCGCCCAGCCTTATTGAGTTTTTTGGGTACCAGTAGCAGCAATATGGCGGGCAATTATGTCTGCTCTCTTTAGGTGAGGCTTATACGATGTAAAATAAATGCTTATGTATTGACCTATAAAAACAATTTTAAAATTGCGTGTAAATATTTGAATGTAGTTTTGATTATTTTACCAATAAGATGCCCAATATACACTGTCCCTTTAAAAAGATTTTCCCACCACCCATTTTTAAATAATTCGATAATGATCGACCAACAGATCTTGATTTATTTTTAAACTAGTGTAGCCTTAAGATTTTTTGGAAGGGTTAGTGTATTTTAAGATAGATTTCAATAAACTAAGTACCACATTTACGGTAGTATAGTACCATATTTGTGCAATTGGTCGAAAATAAATAATCACAAAACATTGTATGCAGCTGGAATCGGGTTGGGGTGGTGAGAGCGCAAAAAACTGAACCACCAGGGATATACATGACATGTGAAAAGGCATACAATTTAATCTCATTACCAGACTATTTTTACTTACTGTACCTGAGACGACATTAAGAAAATTCATTGTAAATCTTATGTTGGTATTGTGTTAATAGTCTATGTTGTCAATAATTGTAACAATGGCCGTCCGTATTCAACGTTTGTCACTTAAAATGCTTGATTTAAGCTGAGGAAATGTGAAACAAAGATTTATATTTTTATTTCAAAACTAAGGGTTCGCGTTGTACTCGAATAAAGACTGTGCAGTACTCTCATTTGAGAACCAAGCTGTCCTATTTAACAATGTAGCTGTCCTAGAACCTTTGTAGTGCCGTGCAATAGCAAAACCTAAAAAATCTTTCTTCTCATTTGCAATCGCATTAAAAAAGTGCATGCAAGTGTTTTGTTTTTATTCTGGGGCAGCAGCACACGTCTCCAAAACACATTGTTTGTTTTTATTTATTTTTCCTGGAGGGGACCTGCATTTTCCGCTTGCGTGCCTCCACACCCGCATGCCATACTTGTGTCAATTCCGCCACCCTTTGACGTCAAACCTCATCTTGCATTTCAGAGACATGAAGCCGGAGAACATCTTATTGGACGAAAACGGTACGCACTTGCATACTATTTTTAGCCTCGACACAACAACAGGTTGTGTTGCAGGTTTTTTTTCTGTCCGTCCCTCTTCTCTCTTTCTCTCTCTCTCTGAGCAGGAGGCAACACTTTAAATTATGTCAGTTGGGTGTGGTGACCTACTGTATTTAACATGAGACCTTGAAAACACCCTAATTTGCATAAAGGTTAATTGCAACCAGTTTTACTGACACATTCGTAAAAAATAAATGGTATGCTTTGTTTTATCTGCACAGGACACATTAGGATCTCTGACCTGGGCCTTGCAGTTCGAGTTTCTGACAGCGGAGTTGTGCGCGGACGTGTGGGCACGCTGGGATATATGGGTCAGTACCATTGGATTAGGCCCCTCAGATATTAAAGGAATTGAGCTGACCCGCTAGGTTGCTATAGTGTGTAATATCTTACAGGGGTCGGGAACCTTTATTACTCAAAGAGCCATAAAAGCAAAATATTAAAATAAAAAATGGGGGGTGGGGGTTCAGATTAGCCACACCATATATTTTGAGAAAAAAATCAACAAAACCACTAAACTCGCATTTGATATGTGACATTGGATGATTTGACAAAATCTATGAAATAATAATGTGTCTCATGTAAATACACCACTTTAAATTTCTCTCCTGCAGTTACTTGATAGTCTTAAGGCTCATTAGGACCGTCGTTTTTGTCATAAATTACGGTTTCAAGGTGTAAGCAAGGTTCTTTTGTAAAAATGTCGCAAAATTCTGCAAACCAGGATCCAGTTGTATTTACCTTCGACGCAGACGCCGCATGGCTAGAGACAGGACGGAATGCTTGAGCTCTTTGCTTAGCTCCATCCATCCTTGTCGCTCATCCAATCAGATTGCTCTGGGTGCTCTGCTGGTGTTTTGGCGTGTTTACAGTTTGTTCTGTGGACTTTCATCATAAAGTGTTTCAACAGTGAACATGGATTACTGGTATCGAATGAGCGTCCATATAAAGGATTCTTTAGCGATGTACAGCCAAAACAAGTTTTTTGGGTGAGACACCTTGAATGTAACTCTGGTTAAAATGTGTCCCATATATAGCAGACATTACAATAATCACTCTCAAAGATGATTTGATTTGACGTGCACTACAATAGGCATTGGAATGACATGGAAAAAATTTGAATGGAATCTATTTTGTCTCCAAGCCAATAGCTTCCCGACCCCAGCTGTATTGTGTCGCGGAACTGAAAACGATTTGTACATAGCACCAGGAAGAGTACAAACTATGAAGACTCAAATCGACCGAACCATTCATAATGTTATGAATGCCATCTTGTTTTTTTGTTATTTATCTTGACATTTTTTAAGGGGCAGTGTGTATTATTGAGCGCTTCTTTGCAGTAAATTCATTAAAAAAAATATTGATTTAAATACTAAGCAAAAATACATGAACGGTCAGATAAACAAGCATTTCATGAAATACTCGAGAAGTTAGCATGTATTTAACATAAGATGAGCCTCACTTAGAGAGTCGACGAAATTGTCCGCCATCTGGCTGCTACGGGTTCCCGGAAGAGCAAAAACTTCGCTAAAGACTGGGCAGAAAATGAGAAGAACCATGGTCACTTTGTGTCCTCATAGTTTGTATTCTTCCTCGTTCTTTTTTAGCACTTTGTTTCATCTGCACAATACAATATAGCAACATCATGTGATCAAATTATACACACTGCCCCTTTAAAGCCTCATCAATCAATTGTATGCATATATTTGTCAAAGGTAGGGTAGACACTGCATAAAATTGGCATATTTCTACAGTTTCTGAAATGCTTTCCATTTTACTATATCATATTTTTCTTGCTACTAATACTACAACTAGTAGTAGCAGTAAAAAAGAAATAAGGAAATCCTAAAGGCAGCCAAATCATATATCGTAAAATATTCACACTGTCCCTGTAAAACGTGGTGTGCGGTATTAGAAAACTTAAGGCTACAATCATGATTCTGCTGCCATCTCCTGGCTTAGAGTAAAACATAATATGTGTTTATTTATTTGAGGTGCTTGAACCATGTCTTCTTTTTTCATCTTTTGGGGGATCTGTTCTGCAACGAACCGGCCTGTTAAAAGTAAAATGGAAGACGATAGGCTCAATGGAAAATACAGCATAAGGGCTCTTTGAACATTGTTAACAGATGCATAAAAGAGAAAGTCTTTAACTTTAAACTTTTTAAGGACACCTCAAACTCAATGTCAACTAAAAGTACTGTACATATCCACTGCACCAGTCAAGTACAGGCCGTAGAAATTATTAGGGTGCTGTAACTATCAAAAAAAGGAAGGAATCACATTAATTGGAAATAAAACATTCACATCATTTGGACAGATGGGCTAATACCACCAACAGGTATCAGTGTGGCAGCACGGCGGAGCAGTGGTTAGCGCTTGTGCGGCACAGTTCATGTCATGGGAACCTGTCGTGGGTTCAAATCCAGCTCCAGACTTCCTGTGCGGAGTTTGTATGTTCTCCCCGTGCTTGCGTGGGTTTCCTCCGGGCATTCCGGTTTCCTCCCACGTTCCAAAAACATGCATTTCAGGTGAATTGGCCGGTCCAAATTGTCCCCTTGTGAATGAGCGAACCCTAATGAGGATAAACGGTACGGATGATGAGATGAGGTACCAGTGTAGGTGCTAATAACACTTAGGTAGCGTTGACACAAGACTGGCTAACACCAGTACTGGCCTCTAGTGGTCATTTAGCAATTGGAAACTACAAATTGGGAAAAATATATATTTTCATTCATAAACACAATGTTAAGAAAATAAATATCCACACCCTTTAATTTAATGACCTATTAATTACCTTGAATATTTATTAAAAAGAGGTGGCTTGAGAGGGTAGCAGAAACAGGGAATGGAATTATCTTATCAAAAGGCTCCGCTCCCGGTTTCTCCTAGCAAGTTTAAAATGCATTGAGGTCTTCTCTCTTTATTTTGAGCAGCTGCTGGTTGGTAGGATCTCTTAACCACTATTGTCATAGGGGCACCATTTTCTATGGGATGTCTTGGGCAAGGACCCATGTGGAGTATTATGACTTAAATATTCTTTCAACCCCTCTGCTTAGCCCCAGAAGTGATCAGCCACGAGTATTACGGCGTGAGTGCGGATTGGTGGGGTCTGGGCTGCCTGATCTACGAGATGACGGCAGGGCAGCCCCTCCTGAGGACGAAGGGCGAGCACCCCAAGAAGGTCGACATGGAGGAGAGGATCAAAACCAAGCAGGAAGAATACAACGAGCGCTTTGGACCACAAGCCAGAGATATTTGCTCACAGGTTAGACGCCATCACTCAAGTGTTAAGTGAAACCATCCATGATGCAATTGTCTACAAAGTTTGAATGGCAGTGACTGGACTTTACCTGGATGTTGACATTTTGGGGTTTGAAAGGCTTCTCCTTTTCGCTCGTATTCCGCCAAATACAGTCTTCAAACAGACTTACCGACAATAAGGCGCTAAACAATACACATTGTAATTTTAAAATGTAAAATTTTAAAAATAAATATTTCAACTTTGATTAGTTAAAGAAAGCTTTATAGTGATTGTTTTTTTATGTAAGAAAAAATATATTGCTCATTTTATAGATTGTTTATCTGTCAATAGGACTTAGTGTATTTGTATATTTTGCAATTAAGCATTGCTGTCACTATGCATCTATTCTGCAACATTTTCTATACCACGGTGAGGTTTATTGTCTGGCAATTCCTTCTTGGCTAAGCCTAGTATTAGTAAAAATAACAATAACAAATTTTATTAAAAAAAAAAAACTATATCCACCGTGTATTTTCTAGCCCACCACGGATCTAGATGACATGGGAAAATTATTCATCTCATCAACACACTGTTTTGGATGAACTCTTTCCCATGCTACATTAGAACGTTATACAACGTGGCACTGTGAGTACAAATGGTGTGATGAGGAGTTAAAATGTAATTCCTTTTCACATGTCATCAACAATCCTGGTGGTCTAGTGGATGGGATTCAGCACTCCCATTGTCGCGATCAATGATGAGCAAATGTGGAACAATTGCATTTGTTGACTGATCAATCATTGCTCAAATATGGTAAAATATTACTGTAAAATATTGTAAAGTTGTTCACTTAAAAAAGTACGGTACAAGCAAAAAATAAGGCAACCTTTTTTCCTTCCGTGCGGCCCAATACTGGTCCACAGCCCAATGGTTGCCAACCACTGAATTAAAATAACTTTATTTTGGTAGCACTTATTTACCAAACATCGTACTAGTCAAAGTACCGGACACAATCAAGTAAGCAAGCAAGTCCAACAACTAAAAAGTCCTGTTGAATCAAGTCAGCCCTTGTGGGTTGCCGTGACCTCAAGTAAATAAGAGCATATGATATTGATGTTCTGTCAAAAGCTCCTCACCAAAAACCCCCACGAGAGGCTG
Organism: Urocampus carinirostris; assembly: GCF_059441175.1. Classification (NCBI taxonomy): domain Eukaryota; kingdom Metazoa; phylum Chordata; class Actinopteri; order Syngnathiformes; family Syngnathidae; genus Urocampus; species Urocampus carinirostris. Next base: position 26,693,479 of record NC_142364.1, on the reverse strand, counting down.
GGCTGCCAGGGGTCAGGAGGCCGAGAAGTTCAGGCGCATCCTTTCTTCCAGGAAATCAACTTCCGCATGCTGGAAGCGGGGCTTGTAGAGGCACCATTTAAACCTGATGTAAGTCTAGTTTTCTTATAGGGTTTGATCTATAGTCGTGAGTGCATCGGTTTGCTGTGTCTCGCAGCCGAGGCTGGTTTACTGCAGTGACGTGGAGGACATTGAGGAGTTTGTTTCAGTGAGGGGCGTCACCCTCACCCATGAAGACGACACGTTCTACGCCAAATTCAATACAGGAAGCGTTACCATCAGCTGGCAGAATGAGGTCAGTTGCTCTTCACACGCTGGCGACACCACGCTTGTTCCAGGCCAGCCTTGAGTGCCGTCTTTGCCTTGCAGATCATTGAAACGGGATGTTTCGACAAACTCAATGTTTTTGGACCTAACGGCTCTCGCCCTCAAGACCTGCAGTGGGCCCAGGCGCCTGACAGTCCTAAGAATGGCCTGTTCAACAAGATTTTCCGCAGATTAGTAAGTTGAACATATCTTCTTCAAATCTTTCATTAGAACACTTATCGTAGATTCTGAACTGCAGAGCGCACCAGATTAAAAGCCACATGCTCAAATCTAGGAACAAAACTTGATTTTGTCTTTGCAAGAGCCACACCGTATTTATAGCCGCTGGCTTAAGGAGTTATGAAAATGAAATGCTGTATTTTCGTACTATGAGAGTCACCTAAAAACCCCAATTTGGCCAGAAATGTAAAAATGCCTTAAATTAAATCTGAATCCAACCCATTGCACCTTATATACACTGCAGAATATAGATATTATTGTAAATGGATACAGTAATTAAAGGTATTTGGGCAATGATTGATAGCCTACCACCATAGCCAGCACATTATTGGTGTGTTATGCCAGCTTTATGGTTTTTGAGTATCTTGTTTGACTGATCATGATGTTTTTGTGATGAGCACATTTTGAAATGATCATTATATCCTGAATTCCAAGAGTTTGAGCTTTCCAATGACATATTTCAGTGACAGGTGACATTGACACAACACGTCTTTGCTTCTCAACAGTCTGACGGCCCACCACCGGGCCCTTGGAACGTTAAAGGGTTAAATAGACTGTCAATCATAGAAAATCATTTTACTAGAAAATCAAAATAAGCTAGCAATTGTGAGCTATTTTTAAAGAGGTCTGCAGGCACCTCAATTGTTCTCAGTGGGCACCATGTTGGAGACTTCGCTTTAAAGCACAAAAATTGTGTCATACTTTTTAGCTCTTTTATACATACATATTAAACAGAGGGGTTATTGACACATGGGCGACTAAGTGGAGAGACTATTTGACCTATTAGAATACACTGTGGGTAAAAATAGTGTGATAATGGTATAAAGTCTAATGCCATGTAAGCTGTGCCACTGCCTTCTGGTAGACAGTGATGGCACTCTCGCCGCCAATACTCTGGTTCAATTCCCATAGCGAACTATGAATTGCAAGTTTGGTCATTTCTGCACTGCATATCCTCAGTAGGGTCACAGGGTGCTGGAGCCCATCCCAACTATCTCCAGGCAGTGGGCATGGGGCACCCTGAACGCGTTGCCATACAGTCGCAGGGCACCCGATCACACGCACAGTCACACTTTGGGACAATTTGAACTTGCCAATCAACGTACCATGAAAGGGGAGAACATTCAAACTCCACACAGGGAAGCTGGTAGCTGGATTTGAACCCGGGACTTCTGGACTGTGAGGCTGCCCTGCTAACCACACATCCGCCGTGCCGCTCAATTAGCACTGATTACTTAAGGGCAAAGAAGCCTGTATTACATTTACAGGGTTGCTGGTTTGAGCAAAATTAGTAAATATTAATTAATTACATTCATGCAATAAAAATGTACCTGTACATATGGAAGCTATTACTGTAGTCTCAACTTCATGCACTTTATAATCTTGTGCGACTTTTGTTTGAAAAACAATCATGTGCTCCTTTTATAGTGTGGAAAATGCCTTAAAGTCACTTACATTTATTTGTCGTCAAAGCTGTTAGCTGCAGAAGGCCAACGGCGCTGTGCCGCCACACTTGGCACCCTTTTCAGCTGCGTCGTTTTCTGTTCTGCTCAGAGTTATTTACACTACGTGTTTTCGTATTGTATGACCGTTTCAAGATAGTGATAAAGAGAACAAGCACATATTTAATACTCCGCCAAAAGAAAACCGCTGCGTTGAGTAAAATGTGACTCCTATATTTCTAGATAACAATGCCAGGGCAACCAAGATGAGAATAGATTGCAACACAGACATGAAGAACTGTATCTTTCAGCATAGAAGGTCGAAATGTTTGCATTCAGTGGCCTTGAAGAAAATGTAGCGAATCACAAATGCAAACTTTTTTGCACACTTATCACTCCTAGTACATTGACCAGAGCATCCATTCCTCAACGTTATTATCAGACAATCAGTAATCGATACGCCCGCGCTTATTTGGCAATGGAAGCTGGTGCTATCAGGCTAAGTTGTTTTCTCTTGCCCAACAGCATCCAGATTCAACAGAGGATTGTCGAAGGAGTCCCCTACCCGGTCGAAGGAGTCCCCTACCCGGTCGAAGGAGTCCCATACCCAACAACTACATTCAGTCAGGAATTCTATCTGCCCCTAACTAAAAACACTGATATCCGGTTACGCCGATTAGAATTCATGGGTCTATCAGCGCAGCTCAACTTTAACGTCCTTAAGTTACCATTTTCTGGGGTAAATGTGAACACTGGTTGTTGCCCAAGGTCAAGGACCGAGAACTTCCATAAAAAAAATGATTCTATTATTCTTTACAGATGCTTGCATTTAAAGTTAAACACATTTATATACACCACAATATGATCCTGAATCATTTTGATATCATTTCAATCATCTCATAAAATGACCCTGAAGCAGATGATGTCATTTCAAAGTGAGGATGTCAGCATTTTACAGAAATTTAATTTTAGGCTGATCAGTGACTTCGTCCCTCACATCATTGTATATATTTGATCAATTTCATTTTGTTAAAATAATGAATGTCATTTTTGCTACATCGCAAAGCATGTTTCTAGATATACTAAAAACTTGTGGAACATCATTTTTATTTATGTCCATTAAAAAAAAAATCAAGCTGGGTAAACATTTAGGGTTCATATGTGAAACAAAACACACAGTTAAGAGTGTGCCACTTGTAAATAGGGTATAAATCAAAGTTAAAGAATGAAAGAAATACATTATTCTTAAAAGTGGAATTAAATTCAGTAATGCAAGTAAACAGTGTCACTCTTAACAAAGGTTTGCCATAAATGTGTAATGGGAACCATAAAATGTTAAGTTGTCAAAAAGTATTGTTTAGAAGTGGAAATAAGTGATCACATTGCTCCACCGCTACTCAGGAAACCCACATCACTTAGCGACTTTTTGTCTTCTAGCAAGTGTAAAGTCTAAAGAAAAGAAGCTGCCTGTTTCCATGGACACGTGCGAGTGTCTCATCCCTCCCACGGGGGACTGCGGCGTCCGTCCACTTCAGTCTCCACGTGGTACAAGGTGTCTGCTAGCGTGTGCTCAATAACTGCACCCCAGCCCATGTCACTCATCTGTGGGGTCGACAATGAATGGTGACAATGCGTGACAGCTTTGATAAGACCAGGCTCTTACCGGCTGAAAGGTGACGTCTTTGGGAGCGTGTTTGAAGTGTGGCCCAAAGTTGACCGACACCTGAAACGGCATGAAAACAAGTCGTGTGTGGAGGAAATATGTTCCGGTAACTGTACATCCCAACAAAATATTGAACCATGTTGATTCCACACAATGCTTCTGTGATCTGCAGAAATCATCACAAACACATTCACTTTGTGGTTATTGCACGAAACCAAGATTAAGCCTGGATATGTTTGTTCGTTTGGCCTAATATAGCCTCAAGTCGGTTGCATGAAAGCAGGTTAAAAATAGCTTGGCTTAGTTACTGTGGTGATTTATTCTCTACAGCTAGCCTGCTACTGACAAGGCTAACTACTAGGCTATAATTATCCCCAGAGATACATCTGGCACCCCTAATATTCATCGTGTAAAAGTTGAATGGATCTTGTAGCATTTCTATGGACTTTCTTGAATTATCATTAGCCACTTTTGACTGTAGAATTGCAAGTAAATGTATTGCAGTCAGCCCATGTGTTTTATTGGAATGCTGATAAAGAATGATTGTCAAATGACCATCAGAGCTTTGATGAATATGTAAAATATTGCTGTTTGAAATTCTAAAAAGGGACGCAATAACTTGCAGATATGATATCAATTGTCTTTGACAAGCGTCATTTATATATATATATATATATATATATATATATGGAGAGAGAGAAAGAGATCAAATTCTAAATCATTATTTCCCCATGTAAAAAAATAAGGTTGTTCTTTATGGAGAATCAATGAAAAATTACTTGTTTTCCCCACTTGCAGTAAATTTAGTGTTGCTTATTACATGTAGCAGTGCAAGATTTTGCAGACTTTATCTTCATTAGCAATCTACGATGAGAGTGTGCAACCAGTTACCCAGACAATTGAAATTAGAGCAGAAATGGACAATATGCGATTGGTCTTATTAAAAAAAATAACAAAATATGGGGAACATTTATAAGTTGGCAGGTATAAGACTAGTTCAAACGATGTTTAATCATCTCATCTCATTAGCCGTACCGCTTATCCTCATTAGGGTCGCGGAGGGGCTGGAGCCCATCCCAGCCATCTCCGGGCAGTGGGCAGGGGACACCCTGAACTGGTTGCCAGCCAATCGCAGGGCACACAGGGACAGACAACTCATTCGCTCATTCACACCTAGGGACAATTTGGACAGGCCAATTCACCTGAAATGCATGTTTTTGGAATGTGGATGTTTAATCAGTTTGCCTGAATTTCTTTATTCCACTTTCATGCAACTCACTACAACACACTCTAGTCACTATTGTAACGTTGTCATGTCAATCTGTGTGCCAAGAATTAAAAAATACAAATTCACCAAATCAATAAAGTAAACTCGAAAGATGCTGATTACTATAATCGACATAAATATTTGGAAAATGATGAGGGACAGGTTGAATGTGACTAATGAGCGATGGGTTGACTTAAGGAACTTTTTATCTACAACCACAATCTGTAACGCATCCTAGTGCATAACACCACACTCCTCTTAAAGTGTACGGTTTCTTTCTCTTTTGCTTGTCGGTTTTTTGGTTTGTTAGGGGTGGTATTTCTATTTTCTTTCTTTATGGTATACTGTTAAAAACCTAATACAAATTGTGAATTATTAAAAACAAAATAAACCAATGAAGTGTGTTAGCATTGTAGTTCTCGATGTAGGGAGTCTATAAAAAGCAATGATCAGTCATAGTTATCAGCATCCTTCGGGTTTGTTTACTTTTTAATCTATGTACCATTGCGTAAGGGCCGCAGCTTAACCCCTGATTGGCTAGAAACACAGGTTTGATTTAGACTTTGCTATATTTTCAAGTGCAGCGATCCTCGCTTTCAATGTAACAGTTGCAAGCCCCAACATCAAACTACTCCCACCCGCATGAATTACACCGAACGTACCACCTCAAATGCATTATTCACCATCTGCGAAATGTTACAAAAAAAACTCCCCTCCCAAGACATTTTGTCCTCGGATCTACACGATTCATGTAAGTCACCCATTTTGACTTCAAAACTGCGTATTTCTCCAAAAGGAAAGATTTTGATGCTTGCTAAAATGATGGCAAATCCAATGACATGTATGTTGATTGTTACATGAAATTAAATTCACTTTGAAAATGTTGTTTGGCTTTGTATTGTTAATATGGCAGCAACATCAGAGAGGTTGGGACTCACGGTGCAGCTCTTGTAGAGGGAGATGGCAGGGAAGTAGATTCCTTCGAACAGGTTCTCAAATGCCACTCCTTGGCTGATGCCGTTCTTGTAAAAGACCATCTGCCAGCGGGCACATCAAAAGCCTTGATTATTAGCCGGGCTGCACCATTCACTTACTGAAAATACTGTATAAAGACTGCTTTCTGATTATCGTAACTCAGGTAATTAGTATGCAAATGTCACAGCAAAGACGTGGACAACATTAAAACTAATGCGCTCAAGCCTCATCCCTCTGCGACAAGACAAAATGCTTGCTAAAGCGCTAGTGCTGATCTCCAAACCAAAGTTCAGCTGCTTCTGTTAACAGTTCGTGACTCACCCTGGCAGCACTGAAGACACATTTCATTGCACTTATGCAGTGTTCATTTTACCTCTGAAAAGTGATGGGTCCTAGGGACTCGCATGCTCAAAAATTTATGGGTCCCAACAGAGATCTATGGGTCCCCAAAATTTACTGTAGTGTTATCGCGGTTGAAATTGTAAATCGGCGACAAATATATAATATAAATCTATATATTCATTTACTTTTAATCATCACAGATAATTGGTAATACAAAGCAGTTATCACTTCAGATTTTTCAGTTCACAATATTGTACACTATACAAAATAATATTGCTGAAATATTAATATATTCTTGCAGTTTTAATCATCACAGTTAATTGGTAATACAAAGCAGTTATTACTTCAAATTGTTCAGTTCATATGTTCTTCGTGGTTTGCTGTCCCGCCATAGTTGTAATGCCTTCTCAAGGTCCAATCATTTATATCCTCCTCATAGCGTAACCAGGAATATACAGGACTGTCTCAGAAAATTAGAATATTGTGATAAAGTTCTTTATTTTCTGTAATGCAATTAAAAAAACAAAAATGTCATACATTCTGGATTCATTACACATCAACTGAACTATTTCAAGCCTTTTATTATTTTAATATTGCTGAATTTGGCTTACAGCTTAAGAAAACTCAAAAATCCTATCTCAAAATATTAGAATATCATGAAAAAGTATACAAGTAGGCTATTCAACTAATCACCTGAATCATCTAATTAACTCGAAACACCATGCGAGGGTTTCCTGAGCCTTAAAAACACTCAGCTTGGTTCAGTAAACTAAATCACAAGTATGGGGAAGACTGCTGATCTGACTGCTGTCCAGAGGACCATCATTGATACCCTCCATTGGAGGGTAAGACACAAAAAGAAATTTCTCAAAGAGCAGGCTGTTCACAGAGTGCAGTTTCAAAGCATATCCACAAAAAGTCTGTTGGAAGGGAAAAATGTGGCCGGAAACGCTGCACAACCAAGAGAGATGACCGCAGCCTTAACAAAATTGTGAAGAAGAGCCGCTTCCAGAATTTGGGGGAGCTTCAAAGACAGTGGGCTGAAGCTGAAGTCCAGGTATCAAAAGCCACAGTTCACAGACGTGTCCGGGAAATGGGCTACAATAGCCGTATTCCCATGGTCAAGCCACTTCTGAACTCAAGACAACGGAAGAAGCGTCTGACTTGGGCTATGGAAAAGAAGCACTGGACAGTTGCAGAGTGGTCCAAAGTCCTCTTTTCAGACGAAAGCAAGTTTTGCATTTCATTTGGAAGTCAAGGCGCCAGAGTCTGGAGAAAGGCTGGAGAGGAGCAAAATCCAAGTTGCTTGAAATCCAGTGTGAAGTTCCCACAGTCAGCAATGGTTTGGGGAGCCATGTCAGCTGCTGGTGTTGGTCCACTGGGTTTCATCAAGTCCAGAGTAAATGCAACTGTGTACCAAGAGATTTTAGAGCACTACATGCTTCTATCTGCTGAAAAGCTCTATGGAGATGAGGATTTCATTTTCCAGCATGATCTGGCACCTGCCCACAGTGCCAAAACCACCAGTAACTGGTGCACTGACCATGGCATCACTGTCCTTGATTGGCCTGCTAATTCCCCTGACCTGAACCCCATCGAGAATTTGTGGGGTATAGTTAAGAAGAAGATGAAAGACACCAGACCTACAAATGCAAATGAGCTGAAGGCCGCTATCGAAGCATCCTGGGCATCAATAACACCTCAGCAATGCCACAGGCTGATTGCCTCCATGCCACGCCGGATTGATGCAGTAATCCGTAGCAAAAGGATTCCCAACCAAGTACTGAGTGCATCAATGGACATTTTCAAATGTTTGATTTAGTTTTGCTGTTATAAAATTATTTTTTTACTTGGTCTGAGGAAGTATTCTAATATTTTAAGATAGGATTTTTGAGTTTTTTTCAGCTGTAAGCCAAAATCAGCAATATTCAAATAATAAAAGGCTTGAAATAGTTCAGTTGATGTGTAATGAATCCAGAATGTATGACATTTTTGTTTTTTTAATTGCATTACAGAAAATAAAGAACTTTATCACAATATTCTAATTTTCTGAGACAGTCCTGTAATTTAGTCCATTTTGGCAGAAAAGTCCTTTTCTTGCTAGTATTCTTTTGTTTATCTTCTTTCGTCGAATCGTTCGCTTCAAAACACGTGTTTTCCTTGCCTTTGCGGTCTTCTGAAGAATTTCTCCGCCGTTTTTTCGTGCCGGAATTATTGCCGTTGTTACCATTTTCTGTGGTATGTTTCGACTTATTACCGACACTGAAGAAATTACCATTTTTTGTTGATTATCACCTAATACCAACTGTTTTTTCGGAGGCATACTTCTCTTTCACTCGACAACCGCCACAACAATGACGTCATCTCGAAGCAACGAGATCTCGTTTGCCGAGATCGGCGCGAGACCAAAACAATAATGGCGGATCTGCCTGACGAAAGGTTTGGAGTGCGGTAAATCTTTGTTGGAAAAAAAAAAAACGTTGCGTACCGGGGACGCACGTTGTTTTGACCCAATGCGTCCCCAGCAAAAATGATGCGTCTAGGACGCAGGGACGCGGGCAGTGTTCTTTGCTTATGTCACTACAAAAAATAAGGAATAACAGAATAACAGAATAAAAAAACTAAAAATATCTTTTAACCTAAGTGAAGATATTCTTCATTTAAAAAAGTACATTTTGACTAACTTTGGACACATTTAGATGAACTTTATTCCATGATGACTTGATTAATTTATCAACTGTAACATCAATTTGAGAATCCAATTCCCCCAAAATTAAGGATCGTGAGTTTGGCCTGTTTCAACTATAATCTGATAATTGTGAACAAAAATATGATGGTATTCTATGACAAAGACAGATCTACTATATCAATTTTGGAAAATATCTGAGTGAATACATTTTTTTAAAGCGTTGAGAAAAATATAAATTCTTGAAATACAAAGAAAAATTAATTTATACAAATTAACAAACGCAGTACGCATATTCCGTTTCCCTTTAGCAAGTTGCACAGTCCCATCACTGAGAAACTACATTTAGACGACTCACGGAAATTTGGAGGCCTGCCTCAATGAGATAAAAGAATGGATGTCACTCAACTTGCGCCTCAACTCTGAAAAGACCGAAATGTTAAATATAGGTCAATCTCAATGCCGTGACTTGTTCTCAAAAACTGCTCTGAACATTGACAAATGTAATATCACCAAGAGTGACTCAATCAAATATTTAGGTGTCACATTTGACACCAATCTGTCCTTCCAAACACACGTTAAGAATTCTACTAGAACAGCTTTTTTCCATCTTCACAACATTGCTAAAACTCGCTCTATGCTGTCCCAGTCCGAAACGGAGATTATAATTCATGCGTTTGTTACCTCCTGTCTTGATTGCTCTAATGTACTACTCTCCAAAATCAAGCTCAATTCAACTGATACAACATGCTTCAGCGAGGCTTTTAACTAAGACAAGAAAGTTTGATCACATTACCCCGATTTTGGCTAACCTGCATTGGCTCCCTGTTGGATTAAGATGTGATTTTAAGGTTGTGTTGGTATTATACAAAATCATGCGTGGGCTTGCTCCCCTACATCTTTCAGATTTAGTTTCCCCCTATGTTCTGGCTCTGAAAACGCTGGTCCACTTGTGATCCCAAGAGCCAAGAATAGAACCGCAGGTTAGAGAGCGTTCTCCATTTGGCCCCCAGTGTTGTGGAATGCTCTGACCCCTGAGATTCGATTTCTAACCTCAGTGAAACTGTTTAAATCTAGGCCTAAACCACACTTCTATTCCATAGCTTATGAATGACCTATATTTCATGTTGACAATATCTGTGTATTAATTGTTATTGCAAAATCCATGGCAGCCGGGTCATCCTGGAAGGGGGATTACCTCATGTGCGGTCCCTTCTAAAAGTTATATTTTCCTCATGTTGAGGTTTTTTTGCCCTTATGTAGGTTTTAGATCAGGGGATGGTGTAAATATAGTCTGTGGTTTACTATCATCTGTGGTCTGTGCAGCCCTTTGAGACTCCTTGTGATTAAGGGCTATACAAATAAACATGACTTGACAGGAAAGCCATCAAAAGCTTACGTAAAGATGAGGCACTGTTTAGTAAACACTCATCCACTAGAATTTGTTTATCTGAGAACCAGTCTTCCATCTTATTATCAGTTTGATATTGTTTTCTCTGACCTTGCTTGGGCTCACAGTCTTTAGGCCTTTCTCTGCTTTGTCCACGTAGTCTTTCTCCTCAAAGTATAAGTAGCTCTTAAACTTGATGAGTGCCTGCAAAGAATAAGATCTAGGCCAGATTGAAGACAAGGTTACTTTGCATTACCGTGGGACGTCACCTTGTCTTTGTAGGTGTCAGGTAGCGCACGAGCAGTCTCGGTGCTGTCAGGAAGCTCGATGAGGAATCCCAGAGTGTCTCCTTGGCCATATCCATTTGAGTAGTGCTTGCCAACAGACTGGTGAAAACGGGTGCCTTTCTTGCTGCGCCACGAGTAACTGAACTTGTCATAGCCCAGGGGTGCCTGCAGATTACCTACAAAATCGCAAACAAGCCAGGAGAGGCAAACTCAAAATATGCAGACAGACACAATTGAAAAATATACCCATAGAATTACAGACAGGTTAGTCTTTCGCTGACTGACAAACTTACCCAGGGGCTGGGACCAGCCGAGACGGGCGGCCGTGTCAGGCGGCATGTCGTCGACGGCTACCTCGAAGTACCAGGATCCCTTACGAACGCCATGGGAGGCCCGCACCATTGAGTATCCCTTTTCGCCTGTCACTGTCAGACGGTCGTCTGAAATCTTCAATTGGGGCGCTAAGTGAAAGGAGGACACAAGTTAACTTGGATCCTCACAGACGATAAAATATATTCATTCTTTTGGAAACCTAAATTTTCAACAATTTGAGTGCCATTGACGGTAACAGAGCGTCGCATGCTATCATTGGCCACGTGCTTTAAAATAGGCATTATGATTGGAAAAGGCCAAGAAATACCTTGGTCATCACTGTTGTGAAAATAAAGACTTTTATTATTATATTGATCAGGTACCTTAGTGCAATCAGGGGAGGCAGTGCCTAAATTGTCTTCATGGAAATATAAAATTAGAAAAATATTAAATGGTCAGATTTATTCTGTGTTTATTTCTTATTTAACTTTAAAATGTTTGGATATTTAATTTGTATTCTGGTGAAAGATGAGAGTCCACTCTTAAATTTGTTAAGTCTTTATAACACACATACAAATTTTTATTGGCCATGATATCTCAGTCAAAATGCTAAAAAGATTGTCTGGCGCTGGTAAATTATCTTTTTGGAAAATGTCTTGGAGTCTAAGAGTTAAAACCAAAGGAAAATAATTGTCTGCACGATATGTAAGATTAATCAAACTCCAATGAAACAAATAAATGAAATGGTTGTTCCTTTATAACAGCCCGTAATGTCATTTTGTAAGGCATTTAGATTGCAGCAGTGCTTTGACACCATGCCAAATAAAAAAAATGTAAATGAGCTGAACAACTATTGCTTTGCTGCCTTCTTGCATGATCTCAAAAACCTTTTGGGACATTCTTGACAGTTTATTTTTAAAATGTGTGCGTTATAACCGAGTATTCCAAAACATGAAAGTTTATTCTGTACTTAAAAAGAAAGATTTACTTTAATTTAATTATGCGTATGTACCTCGATCGTGGAGAGCCAGCAGAACGCGCTCATACAGACAGGCCCGGTACAGGTCACCAGGGATGGGCTTGCCGGCCCAGCAGTCCAGCTCCAGCTTCTCTGGATCGGGGGCGTGTGGATCTGGCTCGGCCAGGATGTAGCGGTAGCCGTCTTTGTTGAAGGGGTGTTCTAAAGGGTAGCCGTGAGGGGGCAGACGCTGGGCTGAGAACAGTGGGTCACTGCAGGGATAGCACGAAAAGTTAAGTTCGGTTCAATGATGAGTAAAATTGAACCACAAAACCCATGCTAGAATAAACAGTGCCTTTTTAAATGCTTTGAATAATAGCACTACAGCTCTGACATACCTGCGTGTCCTTTTGGCAGCACCAGTAGTGGCGCCCTCTTGCTGTTGTTGTTGCTGCTGTTTACGCTTGGCTCCTCTTCCTTTGCCCGCTACCGGAGCCAGAGGACCTTTGACAAAAGCACAAGTCACAATCCCCGCAAGAGGTTGCAAAAACAAATTCCCAAAAAGGGTCTTAGTCAGAAAATTCCTTCACTATAGGGTTGGAAGATTCAATTACATTTATCTTTCTTTTTCCTTTAAGAGACAATGTGGCAAATTTAGACCAGACATGTCAAACATAAGGCTGGCGGAATACATACGGTCTGTTGGATGATTTAATCAATCGGGCCATACATTTCTGAGTATGTCAAAATAAGAAGCGAGTCTAGTTATTTTCTATCAAAAGTTATCATTTTTAAAATAGAGGCGAAACAAATGCTCTCTTTGACTGCCAGAGAGCAGTAATGTATGGCATGGTGAGTTGGTTCAGGTGTAAAACTGCATTGATTTACACAATATTAAACCAAAATATATGCTTGTTAAAATTCGGAAGTGGCAAACTTTTCACCCAAGAGGACTTCGTTTCGCAACAAAATAAAGCTGCCGTGACTAAAACACTAGTCTTGAGTCAGTTTTTTTGTTGTTGTTTAAATTTGAAAAATAAAAATCTAGGCATTTTTAAGGGGCCAAAACTGGTAGTCTAATACCTTAAGTGGTAGTGTTGACTGGTATTTGAATGGGTTGTGTTTACAAAATATTACTTTTCATCTGTGATTATAATATGTAGGGTAGGTTACTAATGTAGGCTGGATGAGAATGCATAATACTGAAAAAAAAACAGCTACATTTTTGGAAATTACATTATTTTACTGATCCCGCCCTTCTGACAACAGAAAGTCTGAATCCCGCCCCAGAGCCAGAGTTTGACATCCTTGATTTAGACCAATTTAGTTGTAAAAATATATATTTTGAAAGCAAATCATGAAAATAAGGTGCAAATATGATTTATTATGTGAATGCACTTTTTTCTGACCCATATTTTCTCGATGCTCGTTGTACGAATCTGAAACAATATTTATAGAATATATATTTCAATCAACAAGCCCAAAATACAGAGACATAGACATACAAAGGTAGAGCAAGGTGTAAAGGGCACTGTGTAAACAGGAACAAGGCAGGCATAAGTAGTCAGCCTGGGGTATCTTCCAAACGGTACAAGCCTTTTGAGCTCATTCATTTGAACGTCAACTACTCCTAATTGCTGAATGCAGCTGTGACAACGAGGAACACAAAGAGGCTGGTAGCGTTGGATGGCAGCAAACAGGAAGCAACATGTGCAAAACCAGCTCAGCCCCTGGGTCAACTTTTGTGGGAAAACAGGGGGGGGGGGGGGTATCTTGGGTTCGAGGAATGCCATGAGCTGCAGCGAGCCACAATTAAGAACACTACTTGAGCAAAGCTTGAGCAGACAAACACTTTAGTAAAATTTAGTAAAACCATAGAGGGTGTTTACACTAAGGATGGACATTGGCATTGTGTTTGATAAAAATCTGATTTGGCATTTAAAAATCCTCAATGGTTTTCTAAAGTAAAACATGAGTAAGGGATGACTGGAGCATGTCGTATGCCTCTTCATCCACTGTGAATATTTTTCAATGTGTAAATTTCATAAATCACACTTGTTGAGTAAAAAAATGTTCCTGTTTCCTTATGATTTTTTTAATTTGTTAAAAACACATTATACTGACATGATTAATACTTCAAATAATGTTCAAAATACTCATTTTGTATCATTTTTACAACTCGGCAAAATTTTATAAGTTATTCTTGTATTAAATTGGAATAAATGAAAAGACTGAGCAATACTAAGAATGTGACCGTATTTTTCGGGATATAAGGCGCATCTGATCATAAGACGCACCTTCAAAAATATACCTCTGGAAGATTTTTCATATATAAGACGCAAAGGATCATAATTTTAAAACTATTAGTTGCATAAAAAAAATGTTTAAAAAAAAGATTCACAGAATATTAATACTGGTAAATCTGGTTCAACAACTACAATGAAATAATTCATAAATGGTTTTATGTAGAATCATTTAGTTGTAATTATGCATTTGGGAATTTGTTTACCATAATTGTATAAGGCACATCTGATTATAAGATACATTTTTGAATTAACTTTTATTTGGGTGCGCATCATAGTGCAGAAAATACGGTCATTATTTTCCTTATTTTACTATATTTCTCAGCTTTCTAACTATAATCAACATCACTACCACAAGTGCATAATATTTTCCCCCAAAGTCAACATTTTATCCCCGTTATTTGTCTTTTGTCACAATGGTTTCACTAGACTTTACTTTTTCTTAGTAAATGAGCAGAAAAATAAAGCAAAATTTGCATTACTGTCTGCAAGTGGAATGTTTTATTTTTTAACTTCTTTTCAGAAAGACAAGGAAGGAATTGTATTGAATAATAATGGACACTTTCAATCGGCACTTCTGACAACGTCTCACAGCACACCGGTTGGAAAGAACTGCCTTGGATTACTATCTAAATACTCGTCAATCCCTCGTAAAAATTGTACCGTGCCTTTCATAATAAATTGTTTTGTAACGCCCATCCTTAGTTGGCTTTAATTCTAACTGAAGCCCAAAACTAAAGTCAAGTAACACAACAACAACCACACAACAATAACGACAGTGCACTTGTCTACACCCATATAAGCAAGTGTTCACCTGAATAAGACGATCCACCTGGAAAACACAACGTTAACCACGGTCAACTGTCTCTTCTCACCTCCAATCTGTGAGGTCTAAGTAAAGTCTAAGGAGTCTTCAACTCAGGAATTCTTACTGACCATTGAGTCCTCCGGCGGTGGGCGGAACAGCCGACTGCTTCTGGGAGTCATATGAGGGGCCAATGGTTCCCAGGTCCTGTTCAACAACAAAAATCAGATGTCAGCCTGATTTCATCTCATATCTGTAGAGCGGGAGGGACTAGTCCAGACGTCTTAATCATAGATTATCCCCACCAAGCAGTAACTGAATCAAGGGTCCCTTTCAAAACAATTCTAGGCATAAATAGATAATTGTGTAACAAGTTTTAAAAGGAACAAAGCCCCAAAACATTGAGAATCATTTCAGAGTGTATATAGAATTTTCATAATTTGATTTTTTTGTTGCTGTAGCATTTAAGATTGCGATTTAAAGTCGAAAGTGTTTTTCAGACAAAAAGAAACCGCACACCTGACCTGCAGTTATTGCCAAGAGTCCAGCAGATGGCACAAATCCACCATAAATAATCAACATTGTCACTACAAAAAATTGAGCATTGCTTTTTCTTTCGATTTTTGTATTTTTCACAGAAAATGTGTATATAGTAATTGGGATAGAAAACTACGGGAGAAACATAGAATTTTGTAACCCTGCAGAAAGTCAACAGTAAAATGAAATAAACATAAAACACCAATGGCTTGTTACTAATAACTAGTTACGTACTCTGGTTTGACTATCGTCACCAGATTTGAGTAATTCAAATTAAAATCAAACTGGTACTCTCAATTTAGCTGATTTTCAAAATCACATTTTTAATGAGGAATTAAAAAAAAGAATAATTTCTCAGGCCCAGTCATGGCCAGGCTCAGTTAAAACAACCTAAAATCTCAGATGAGTTTTATTTGACGTCTATGTATTTTTGCACTCTAACTTTTTTGTGTTTTTTTGCACAAGTCTGCAACACTGATGTTATTTAAATTGAGGACAAAGTCCAAAGAACAGATCTACAAACCTTATAAAATGTGTTTTTATGCAATTTGCCAAATGTGTATATATATATATATATATATATATATATATATACCAATAATGAAAAGTAATTTGAGTGTGAATTTTATTTGTCTCACAGGTTAAAAATGAAAGTCCGGGCCGCTCTGTAATTAATTGGCATGAGTGAATTCTCAAATGCAAACAACATAGTGACCTTGTCAATCTAACTGAAAAATCCAAAGCAACCTGCCCAAAATGAATACCTGGTCCAGCAGTCCAAATTTGGGGTAATCGTCTTCAGAGTCTTTGCTGCCAGGGTCGGGGTGTTCCTTAACCAGGAAAACGTCACGCTCTTTGCTCTAGCAAAATTTAATTAAGCAACGTGAGGACTTGCCATTGCCATGGACGGACTACTACAACCGTCTGGTGAGGCGTTACCATAGTCTTCACGATGTTATTGGGCCACGTCAGTTTGCCTGGTCGCTGGCGCGTCGTCATGCACTCCCAGTACTTGTCTATGAAAGGGATAATGTCCTGCAACGGGGATGGAAATATTAACTATGAAGACACAAAGGCTAAGCCTAGCAGTACCAACCAAGCAATTTCAAGTACACAGAATCTGTGATTGTAAGAGCTTTCACTTGGTTACAATTTTCATACCCTTGGTGCAACGTGATTGATGGTCTTATTTAAAAAGTTAATTAGGTGCAGACTATTCTCACACAGAAGTAGGCACCATGGTTCACCATGCATTTCCCAAGCAAAAGATCGCTCCTGATCAAAAGCCGATTGTGCATATTTAAGTAAGAAACTTTTTGAACAAGCCACACCTGATTTTAAGCCTTAGGCTTAAACAGCCAAATCCGAAATGTCTAGTACAGAAAAGTAACAAATTGTGCCCTGATTAAAAGAGTCCACAACTGTCAGTCTCAATCAACTAGCGCAGCAGCCAATATTAATTAAATTGGCATTAACCTAAATGCACAAGTTATAAATAGTGTCAAACAAAACTCAATGTACTGCACTGTCTAAAACTCAGAAGTCCGATTTGATATTTTTATGACGAGTTGCATGATCAGTCGCTTGATTTTAAGCTCCTCCCTCCCTTGCGCACATGACAAAATTATAAAAAGGAGACCAAGTATTGCTACTACTACGTTAAAAAAAAAAAAAAATCAAATCGGGCTTCTGAATTTTAAATTTATCCGAACAGTATATAGTGTTTGGTTTTGAAAATATTTAAGTCACACTTGTGCCCAAGTGTTAATGCCAATTTAGTTCATATTGACTGCTGTGTTAGTTGATTGAGACTGACAGCTTCATGCATCAGTTCAGTGTTCTTGCAATAATATGTATTTTTCAAGCAAAGTGCCCTTGTGTTTATGGAAATATTTGTTTAGATAGTGGTAGTTTCACAAATGCAAAAAATAAATAAATAAATAAGCATCCAAGTGAAAGTTCTGCTTGAAATGCTCGTTTTACAAAAAGATGTTTTTCACAGAAGTTTTCTTGAAAACGAGTATTTTCAAGAAAATTAGCAAAGTTCAACTGTTGTTTACTATACAGTGGTAGAAGCTAGAAGCAAACTTGTTTTTCTAATGAAAGATGAATTTCAAGCTTTTGTTTGTAATGTCCTACGTCTATATAGCTCCAGAACAAAACTTTCTGTTGACCTTTGGAAAGGAGTTAAAATGGCTGTCACCAGCTCTCCCAATCTGAGTAAACTGATGGCATTGAAGGAGTTAATAATGCATAATAACTGCAGAAAAAGCATTGTTTTGCCAATTGTGTCATCCTATTTTTTTCCTCATCTGGATTTTTTTTTTTTTTTATCGGCAATTTGCATTAGTCACCTTGTCTTTGGAGAACATAGTCTTGGGATGCTCATCTTGGCTCCTAGACCTCCATGTCAGGTTGGCCAGGGCCGTCAGACACATTTCCTTCAGGTCTTGCGATAAAAAAAAATAAAAAATCAAAAAAATCAAACTGAGTGAGCATTTAGCAGGACTCGACGGGCACAAGAAGACATACTGGCTTGTTTCCTGAGGAAGTAAGTGTTTCCACTGTGATGGCAGACATTGCAGTGGAACACGTAGTTGGTCATGAAGGGCAGACAAGTCCTGTAGAAATGAGATTGCGATTTGACTTTGGTTCTGATCATTTAGTTTTTTTCAGAGTAGTTTTGATAGGTATGTTTGATTTTCAACAGTATTTATGCTCAAAATTTGACATTAACAACACTATTTGATCCATTCCTAAACACAAATAACTAAGTTTGCAGGGAAATGGAGCAGAACCTCAGTGGAATTTCGCTGACGTCTTCATTTACTCACACGGTGTTAATGGAAAAGGTGTCTGCCGTAAACCACTTGGTGCACAAAGCACACTGCAGCTCCACCTCGCCCAGCGCCCGACCACTTTCCTCGTCCCCGGAAACGGTCAGTGTTTCGGCCGCTTTTGAAATGTCACCTGCTGCCTCCTGTGACCCCACAGGCCCATTAACCATCACGAAAAAAACAACATAATTAATGTCATTATTAGATACTTACCAGACCCTCTTTTCCACTGGAAGTCTCCATGTCCATGCTGACAGGAAGTTTACTGAATGCTGCCTCACTGCAAGAGTTACACTTTGATTAAATTGGATTTTTAAAAATTCCCAATCAAGATAATATTTCAATACTAGTTTACAATGAAAGAACTACAATTTCCATGCTGCAAAATAAGAAAGGTCCATGTATTTCCTAAATACGGTAATTGTAATTATTACTTGGACTACAGGTAATGACTGGATCATGTCAGATTTGTATTTCTGTGCGACATCTTTCCAATAGAGTAATTTTGCATGATGGCTGGATATGCAGGGTTATATTTTGTCAAGTTTGAGTAAGATTTATGAACAAACTAACACTAAATAGTAAGCTATTTACAGGGTTTGTACACCATTTCATAGACGTATTCAAGCTATTTTAAAGGACATTTAAGACAGTTTTACATTTTTTCCAGTACTATTAAAAATAGAAATCCGAGTGTGAAAAATATCAACCATTTGAAACAGAGCCACAAATATAGCTGTGATTTACATATGTGATATTTAATTTTGCTTGTTCATTCATCAAGACATATGATCTTGAGATCTTGAGTAAATTGCAAACACATTTGTGGATCTGAACAAAACGTGTGTAAATATTTCTGAGACGAATCTCTTTCCATATAGGTGTCTGGTAAAATGACAGCAATATGTAGCTTACATTTTCAGTTGCTGTAGCACACATTACCAAAAATGTCCATAATTGATAATCAATGCACTAATACACATTTCATACGGCCCTGTTTAGTTGTAGCGTCACCTGTCCTCTTGAGGATGACCCGTAATGGGCGATGACGCCTCACAAGACAATGCCTTAAAAACTAATGCCAGCTGCCGTTAATCACGAGGTAAGAAATGCAATGACAAAGCAAAGCCACTAGAAAGCCGTGTTGCAGTCATATTTAAGCAGACTTGTTGCGAAAAAAGAAAACAATTTCTAGCATTTACAAGGGCTTTACTCAAGCATTTTTAAGGATTTCAAGCACAGGTATGAACCCTGTCGGTGTAAGCGTGTATTTTCCTCAAAAATCCACCACCAGTTTTTATCCAGGCTCCTTTTTGCACTACTATTACTAGTACTACATCTACTCGCTAGAAACGAAGCAGTTTAAAAGCTAGACTGTGTCTAGATGCTTCAGAGCTATAACGTAAAATATGTTCGCAACATTAACTGTAAATGAAATGAATTAAGCGTACCTCCTGGCTGCATCTGATTCCGTTGCGACGATGCTGCCTGCATCTTTTTCTGACGCCATGTTTGAATTTGTTGGGGTGGAAATATCGCGAGACCCAATCAGTGGCCCTTGGATTCACAGCGACACCCCAGGCGCGGAGAACTACTGCCTCTTTTGAGTTAAGGCTCTGTCCCTTACACAACGTCGTTATCTGTTGGCCAATGTGGGGGGGTGCGCTCTTACGTTCGGTAAACTCAACATGAGCGCTCAAGTTTGTTCCAATGTTTACGCTTCTTTTAGAGCAGTGTCTCTGCGTTCATGGTGATGGTTGTTGACTATTTGTCCTTTTCCCCCAGGGTAATGTTTTTATATCACTATCATTTGATTGGTTAATGTTGACTCTTTTTTCAACTATTATTAACCGCTATTTTTTACACAGCGCTGATGCACGTTAAACATAACTGACACACCCAGCAGCAGATTACACCACGTCGCATTATATAAAACATTTATTATTATTTGATATTATTTAAGAGGCAGCACGGCGGCGCAGTGGTTAGCGCTTGTGCGGCACAGTTCATGTCATGGAAACCTGTCGCGGGTTCATATCCAGCTCCAGACTTTCTGTGCGGAGTTTGTATGTTCTCCTCGTGCTTGCGTGGGTTTCCTCCGGGCACTCCGGTTTCCTCCCACATTCCAAAGACATGCATTTCAGGTGAATTGGCCGGTCCAAATTGTCCCTAGGTGTGAATGAGCGAATGAGTTGTCTGTCCCTGTGTGCCCTGCGATTGGCTGGCAACCAGTTCAGGGTGTCCCCTGCCCACTGCCCGATGATTGCTGGGATGGGCTCCAGCCCCCCGCGACCCTACTGAGGATAAGCGGTATGGCTAATGAGATGAGATGGGAGAAGAGATTATTTAAAAGCTCCCTTCTAAACGTGCCCCAATTGGTCAACATGCACCTTTCAGATTCAGTGTCTTGCCCAAGGACACTTCGCCATATAACAGAGAGGAGCCGGGAATCTAACTTGTGACCTCTTGATCCCAAAACGAGCGCTTTACCTCCTTAGCTCTATAATGGTCAAATTTCTAGCACTTTTTAAGTGAAGAATTGAAAATTTCGTTTTGAGAGCTTCGTTACGAAGAGAAACTATCCTTCCGGGAAAAAAAAAAAAAAAGAAAAAGGAGAGAAGAAAGCAAGATAGTGGTAAGACAATAGCAATATAAGAATAATAAATTTATGTTTGGGGCCCCATTAGACCCTAGAATCCCCATTGTGTTTTCTCTTTCTATTGCAGAATTGTGTTCCATAAAATTGGAATTTTTACACCTATTCACACAACACCTACTTGTGGTGCAGAAGAAAAGCCCGAATGGATCATTGACAAGCTGGGCCTGTTGTTCTAGTAAACTGCCACACTAAAAACACAATTCAACATACAAATATTTTTTCGCTTTATCCAAACCCAAGCTGCTACTCTATAGTAGTAGGGTAGGCAATAAGAAATTCTTTATTAGGGCTGGCCATAGAAACCCAACAATTGTTTTCTCTTATTTGAGTCTTTACTACATGTAAATCCTGGAGTGCCATGTCCAACCTCAATGTAAACACTGTTGTTATCAATGACAATAAAGACAATTCTACTTCTAGTACAAGCTGATGGCAATGTTGCGGGGAAAAAAATGACTTGTAGCAATAGAAAAACAAGTCAACATGTTTCTTTTTTTTTCCCACACAAATGTTCTTGTCCACCTGAAACGTAATTATAATCTGCACGAGTGTGAGTAGGAATAAACGAGTGAAGTAGAAAGCAAGGGACCCAGAGAGTAAGGGAGCCTTTTTTTCTTCCGCGTGAGATAAAGTCAGCAACGAGAACCAGATGAAGTTGAAAATTGACAAATACGCTGAACGGTCGCAAAAAACGCAATGAGTTGTTGGAACTTTTTTTAAAATACAGGGGGGAGAGACATGCAATCGAATGAGTCACACAAGTTTAGAATTTAAAAAAATGGGCTTTCATGTTCTTATATTGAGCAAAAAGAAGCTAAAACTTCTGTAGCAAGACCTCAACAAAGACAAATATGGTGAAAGACCCACCCTCATAAACTCTAACCCTTCCTTGAAACCCCTAATAAGGGCCCGGTCACACAGACATTTGCGGCTGAATGACGGCTAAAATTTTGGGATTTTTTTTCGCCCGTGTTTACCCGCAATGGAAAATGCGCAAAAATGGCCAACCCGTTTTTGACCTGTGGTGTGGCCGGAAAAAAGACGCCGGCGACTGTTCCCCTTCCTCTCATCGCGTCATTTGCGGGTCCTTTCCGTGTTTAGACCAACAACAACCAACCAAACCGCCCTACACCCTCACGTGACTTTTCCTTCCATGTTAACAAACGCATTTTGTAAAATAAGATCGCAATTTTTGGTTTAAATAAACGCGTTATATAGACTAGGAACTCCCAATTATTATAATTAGCTCGCTTTATAGTTTTAATAAGTGTTTTATATAGAATACGTTCGCATTCGTTGGGAGCGCAGGAGAATGCGCGTTCACGCGAGGGGGGTGGGGATCTACCGTCAATTTACGTTCACAATAATAACAATGACGGAACGGTTTAATCTGTACTACATTTCCAACAAATGAATAATGAAGAGGTATTGATTGTATATTCGTCATTGCATTCCTTACTTCATTGTGAGATAGGATAATGTAAACATGGTTGAAGTAGCGGGGGAACGCTAATTTTGGAACCGGGCTGTAGAAGAACATGATGGTACAAATCGCAGTCTCGTGAGGAAAATGTTTGCAAGCTACAGCATCATTCTTATTTTACTATCGAGTTAAGAAATGTCAAGATATTAAAATGGATTAAGACCAAGTTGTTATGAGGATGGAGAGGGGGTGGGGCTGAAGGGTTTAGTGAGGTTTACCTCATTACTTAATATCTATCAGAATCCAAATGTGTATAAAGGCATAATAGCTGGGATTCTTAATCTCAGCCAAAAAGCAAAGTTAAGGTCCTAGCTTCACAGCCTTACTTCAACCATAACAGATGCACCAAATAATTTATTCGAAATGAAGAGAAACTACGCTGACGGGGATGTTCACCCCTTTGACGTCACGAGCACGCTCGGCATTTGCGCTGTTTATACGCAGAGAAAGGCGTTTGACTGTCACACGCGTAACACGCTAATTTCACGTAATAACACCGCGATACAGGCACAGAACATGCTATTACCATGCTCCACCCACGATTACCCGCTGAAATTCCCCGTCCTACCCAAGTGTAACTGCGCCCTGGCCGCGACCATAGCACGTCATTTCTGCGTCATTAACTCGTGTTGACCACGTGTGCGGCACGCGTTTTAAACACGTGCTCAAACTTTTGAGCTGCTCAAAAGTTTTGAACGCGCCCAACCACGTGAAAATTTGCGACCGCGAGTAAAGCACTGCTCTATCTCGTGTATATTGCGGGCTCAAAATTTCAAATAACGTCCAAGCGGCATCTGCTTCACGACTGGATAATTCTGGTCGCGTTCGAGCCTCTCTACGCTCGTTAAAGTAATTGTACCCGCGCTCTGAAGAATTAATCAGGGCAAAAGTAAATCACGTTGCTACCCGCTCGTCAATTCCCGAACTCGAGCTCAATACGTCCAATTGCGTCCGCTTCTAGGGCAGAAATTTCTGGCCGTCATTCAGCCGCAAATGTCTGTGTGACCGGGCCCTTAGGAAGCATTACCATGCCTTAAAACCCTAGCCCCTAATTTCAAAACCTAACCCAGAGTGCAGACTTGTTTATTATCATAAACCTTTAAAAGGTCCAGTCTTAGCTATTGACCACTTGTTTAAAACCATTAACTTGCAGTGAAACTTGAAACCCCAATTCTGATCTGAAACCCCAACTTCAAACCCAACCTTATTCATACAGACTGGATTTTCAAACCTTATTTAAAGTCCTGACATAGGCTTGAAATGATAATATTGGCTTAAAACAAGAAATGTAATTGCTAATTGCCTAAAGCCTAATTAAAAACCCAAGTTCTTGCCTAAAATCCACTTAAACCTCAAATGAGAAAGCCAAACCCACTCCGGGAAAGTTCCTCGATTCCTTGAACTATTTGATATCACAGTGATGAGCTACCCAGACCAGGAATCCAATGAGGATCTAAATCATCATAGAGCTCTAAATCAATGTAGCGGTAGAATTTGGACTATTCCGAAACTCATGACTGGTAACTGCTAAACTTTTCTTTACTTTTGGGATTTCCTGAATTGGAGAACATTACAATTGTTTTCTTTGCTAACTTAATGAACCTTCTTGTTATTCATTTGAATTTTCTTTCAAATTTGACGTTTATTATTGAGTGACTGTCACAGACTAGGAATAGAGACGGGACCCAATAGCGTTAGTTTACTCAGTTTTTATTAAGAAGGAGAACAGGACTTTCATCCACGATCCGATGATCGTCGGTCACGGGTGGCAGATAGCAGGAACGCTGACATGGCACTTCCGTGTCGAGCGAAGGTGGTCGTTGACAGTGAGAACAAACAGATCGATGGCCGGGGCGGAGGAGCAAAAACATAAACGAGTACAGAATAGAGGTCAGCAAAAGGTATCAGGCAGGAAACGGGGCAGGATAGAGTCAGGAGTCACAAAAGTTTGCCTAGCGTGTAGCGTAGGTTTTACAAATAATCCGACAAGTGTTGTCAGGAAAGCGGGGGTTTAAAAAAGAGGAAGCAGCCAATAAGCGTCCACGGCTGTTGGCGCCAACGAAGCAGACCTAGGTGCCCCGCATCAGTAATCATGACAGTGACCTTAAATTCTGAAACAAAAACAGATTAAGGTTGATTCTAAAACCTATTCCGTGTTCATAAATTTATTTTTTTTGCGATATATCAGGTTATCAACCGAAATTGGAGTAAATGACCGTTTTTTAAACTGAAAAAGAACGAAAACAGAGTTATTAAACCAATATTAACCAAATTTAGTTATTTTACAATAGTTAATGAAAAATGTTGTAACTTGTTGACTATATTTTGTTAATTGTTTGCTAAATTGACGGCTTTTGTTCAAATTTATTTTGACTCTGGCTTTTCCTCTGTTAATTTTACCACCCATCAAACCTAGAACTAGTCCTGTAGCTTTTGTAGAATCGTTTTCTTGAAACAGTCTTCATTGAAATTGTCCTAAAATTCCAAATGTAAATTAAAAAAATGAAGATTCAACTTTCTATGATTGATGTTCTCCTTTCTCCACCACTGTTTGGTTTGCTGAAAACAAGACAAAAAACAAATATGACCACAGTCAGTTCGTTTAAAAAGCTGCTCATGTCGTTACTCGAAGGATAGATCTCCATCGTTTTTCCAGATGAATCAGCAGTTCTTTTATTCTTCTCTCTTCTTCTCACCGGCTGGAACGTCTCATGTGTCTCCACAAGCTCCTCCCTTGGCTGGAACAGGCAAAAAAAGGGCTGAAGAAGAGGGAGAGGAGGAGGCAGAGTAGGTTGTTCCCACACTTGAAAACGATCAGTGTCAACCTCGTTCCCAGCGAGGGCCTCACATCGTCTGCTTTCTCGAGTCTGACCTGGGGACGCCCCTCGCTGAGCTTTTCTTCTTCACTTTGGTCTTTCTGCAGTTATGAAGAGCTTTTTGGTGGCCTCTTGCATAATTTTGATACTGTCTGCCTTCCTGCTGTGCAGAGATTGCTGGCAGACAGACGGGGGAGGGGGGGCTCAGGTGAGGGAGGCCCGGGGGCTGGCGGAAAAAAATGGGCCCCTGAGTGACCCCCTACAATCCCCCTTGGGCCAGGTGGCGGACGAACCGGCGGCAGAAGTGGAAAAGCCAAAGGCCAAGAAGAAGAAAACCCCAGAAGAGGTGGAGGCAGGTGAGAGCTAGATGCTTCCTAATTGATTTAAAAAACAAACAAAAAGAAAGAGAGCTAATGAGGAGTAGATCACGTCAGCAGGCCTGCGCCTAAACAGACTTGACCTTTGGGCAAGGAATGAAAACCTGCACAGCTTTGGAATTAATAGTTTAGAGTTTAGAAACCACCGGGCCGCAGACCCGTACTAGCCGTGGGTCGTTTGGTACACAGAAAAGAAAAATAAGTTGTCTTATTTTTTATTATTACTATTTTTGGTGTGTGTTTTTCACGATTTTTAGTCATGAGGTGACCAAGCCCCCCAAATTCCAAGCCCTAATGTCGAGCGCCAAGCAGGGAGGCAATGGGTACCAGTGTTGTAAGTCTTAAGTATGACTGAGCCGAGGCTCGAACTATCAACCTCCCAGGGCGCTCTACCCCAAGGCCACCGAGCTAAGGTTCTCTTATTTTATTGCCTGTACCTTATATCCTGCACACTCAAAAGTTGAATGCGAGGTAAACAAGAGGTTTAGCGGTAGTTTTTGAGAGATGATTGATCCGTCGCAAAATATTACTGACCACATTTGAACAACATTGGATGCAACAGAATATGGACCCAGATCAGAGTGGTGAGTGCGCACACTAGGGATGTAGATGATGTAGTTAAATGCATTGAATTTTATCTCATCACACTATTTCTACTCACAGTACCAAATTGGTAAATACATGGGACCCTGATTAAAATGGTTTATTGAAAACATAAACTATAAACACAATGCGAAAATAAAATGTACAATGTATTTATTTAATGTCCTTCAATGTGATTCATCATCAGATACACCAAAGAATTGTTTCCCTAGTTGTGCTTTCGGTGCTTATATATATATATATATTATATATATATATATATATATATATATATATATATATATATATATATATATATATATATATATATATATATATATATATATATATATATATATATATATATATATATATATATATATATATATATAATTTTAGGACGAGCCTCACATTTGTCTCTAGTACCATGAGTAGAAATAATCTATATCCCTAATGCTCTATTGATTACACAGTGGATTTAGGCTCATTCAGATTCTTGTTGTTATTATTGTTAGTATTACTAATGTTATCATTGGGCTGAACTAAGAGGATATTGTTAGACATTAAACCCTTCTGTGGTACAGAAAAGGTTGGGGACCACTGGTTTAGGCGACACTCAAAATAAGGAGAAAATACATCAATGTATTTTGAACTTGCAAGGAGAACATGAGGACCGTACCAAAAAAAAAAAAAAAACCTTCACGATACATAAATCCAAATCGTCTCTCAAGGTCCTCTTCTGAGCCCTTTCCCAATTCAAATCTACTTAGTTACAAAAAACACATCTGACCTACAGTGTGCCAAAGTCATAAAACAGCAATATTATCGGCCGATAGTGACAGTTATGTCAACAGTGAATATAGTAAGGAGTAATAGTCAAAATAACAAACAAAATATCATCTAATGCATTCTTTTTTGCAGGTGTCAAATGTACAAAATAGAAACAAGCAGAATAAACGTATCAGAATCTGATTCATACATTTTAGACAGTTTTATTTTGCCAGATTCTTTTTCCACTAGGAGGTTCTTAAATGGGGTTACATGAGAAAACATGTATGGCATAAAATATTCCTTGCTTTAAAAAAATAAGCAAAATTACATGAACTACTGCCGAAGCATGCATTTTTTAAGTACTCGTATGTTGAGAAATTAGCATTTATTTTACAAGAGCCTCACTTAAAAGGAGCTGACAAAATTGTCCGCCATCTTGATTGCTACAGTTACCCAAAAATCTTAAAAGTCTTCGCAAAGAGTAAATTGAGAAGTGAATAAATCTGCGTTTTGGTCACAAAGACTTTCTGTTGTTTATATTAAAATACCTGCAAAAATGTTTTCTAGACAATCATTATTTCAGGTAATTAGACATAAATAAAGAGAACATCATCCCTTCAGAAGATAAATCTGCTTAATATAAGTACTTTATTTCTGATTTTCCATTCTAATTTTCTTCCTGAAAATAGGAAAATAATATCATTGGAATACAAATACCTAAAGTATAAATAAATGCTTCCATTTTATACAAACACCAAACTTTTCAACATCATGAAATCACAAAAAGAAATACTTAAATTTACCATTTTTCTTTATCAGAAAAATGAATTGAAATTAAGGAAAAAGGAATACTACTACTGTAAAATAGAATCGGTAGAACAAGTATTGCCTTTTTTTTCTACAGCAAGTCCTCTAAGTTTTCATTCATACCTTTTTTAGGATATATTTTAAAATATCCAGAACTCCCTCTGGCATCACCACGGGTACGAGCACCCCCATTTGTGAAGCACTGCTTTGTCTTATTCATACATTTGAAATACGCCGCAGTCTATTCAAATCACAATAAATATGCTTAAGAATATGTTACATGAACTTTACTCATAGATTTGAAAAGCTCTTCAGTAAAATGAATAAGTTTACATATACAGTACGTTTGAATAAGTTCCTATATTCAACTTTATCAATAAGTTTGACTGCAATATGTTTTAATGTATTTATCCATTTGAACAAGTTAATAAATGGGTTTAAATGGGTTTTCATACTTCTTGATATCACTCCCCAACCAAACTTTCTACTGCACTTGGGCTTCTTTCAAGACATTCTTTCTCTCATTTGCTATGTGTCATTTTACAGAAATGCTTTACCAAAGGTTTTTACTTCCCCAAAGGAGCCCAGTGTTTCTCATTTGAACTTAAGTTTGTATCCTTTTTTTATGCTAGTTTCATTATAATATTTTGCAGTATTTTTTACGAATAGCTCACCAATGCCAACATCAATCTATCTAGAATAACTAACAAAAACGACAAAATGACAACACAGGGCATTGGTGCTTCGGTATTAGTGAATCTAATAACCATAAAATGCCATGATTGAAATTCCGAAGAAGTCGTCTGGTTTGTGGGTAGAATAAAATGTGCATTTTCCAAAAAGCAATAATAGGGATTAATGTTGTGGTTTACATGACACCAAAAAACTTTCCACTGAAGAAAGGCAAACACCCCAGCATAATACCTACTGTACATTGACTTAAAACTGTAGTCAATGGAAATGGACAGCTTGGTTGGGTAAGCCCCATTTTGGTATCCGGTGACACAAAATTTAGGTTACTGATTAGTGATTAGGGCAGCACGGCGGCACAGTGGTTAGTGCTTGTGCGGCACAGTTCTGAGGTCATGAGATCGAACCTCCTGTGTGGAATTTGCATGTTCTCCCCGTGCTTGTGTGGGTTTCCTCCAGGCACCCCGGTTTAAGCAAAAATACTCCAGATACCTAGGATGGGCTCCAGCACCCACGCGACACTACTGAGGATAAGCGGTGCAGATAATGGATGGATAAATGGATTAGTGATTAACTGGCCGATTAATACAAAAAACTAGGGCTGTCGCTTCCACATTTTTGCAGACAAATAGAACAACTAAATATTGAGTTGTGGATACAGACACCACACTTGTGTCGTGGTTTTGCGCCTGCAGTCGTTCTCTTTCTCCAAAGATGGCAGCACTGTTCCTCTTCCCAGGAGATTCTAATCAGAAAATTAGCCACCTCTTCCATAAATATTCCAGGCTCCCACCTCATGGTGCTGATTGGCTTCCTGAAGACATTCACCAAGACTACAAGCGCCTCCTACTACGACGTCCCAGGATCTTACACTCCAGCTATCTTTTTGAAATAACAGCAAAATCTCAGTTTTAAGAGTTTCACCAACTTATGACTCCCTCTCACGTTTCCCTGCTCAGTAATTCCGTTCCCCACACTCCCTTCTCCTCAGTAAAGTATTTTTGTTGTTGTTAAATCAATGCCCCCCCATCGTTAAAAAACTAACTATTAATTAAATTTTAAATATCTGAGCAAAAGCATACTGCCTTTTTTCTACATAAATAACGAGAAGAATAAAACTTAAAGTGAGCAAAAACAACTTAACATGCCGGCAGAATAATCCCAAAAATGTTTAACTATGTTTTATTTACCTCACAAACATTGATATCAGTATAATTATGTGCAAGACTTTCATTTATTTGATTTATCTTATTGTTTTTCATGTGCAATCCTAAACAGCGTCATCAAGGAAGTTATCAAATATATTACCTTGATAAGTATATTTAAAAAATGGTAATCTTCTGACACCCACTCATGTGAATGAATGTCACAGTTACTGTGCTGATCACTGGAAGGAAGCAAAGATACTGCATCAATGGCATTCCTTTTGGAAAATATAAAATGGGGCAATATATTATGTGGCACACTGGACGTCTTAAGATACACTGGCTGAAAAACACTGCTTTTGTAGTAAGTAAGTATACTGTAAACTTTATATTTGGAAGAAAAAAATCGATATAGTCGATAAACTGACATATGTGGTTGTTTTATTGATAATTTCTCAATCTGAGGTATTAGCAAAATAGCTTGTTGTATTTTATAAACCAGTGACCATGGTTGGTGCTGTTTTGGGTCTCTTTCGAAGGGACGATTTTGGAAGTTTTGGGTTAGGTGCAGTAATGTGAAAACTGTTTTAAAAACTTGCCCATATCGATTCTACTGATTGTTTGTTCTGCCTCTGTTAAGCCAAAGCAAGGAAGGCAGCAGAGAAGGAGGCCAAGGCCAAAAAACAGAAAACACCCAAACCCACTAAGAAGCCCAAAGGTCCAAAGCCCACTAAAAAGCCCAGACAGCCCAAAGCAACCAAGAAGCCCAAAGCGTCCAAAAAACTCAAACCCACCATGACCACAATTGCTGTAAAGGCTACCGCCACCACAACCGCAACGCCAGATGCCAAACCGCTGACTCAACCAACCACAGACGCAAGTATGAGGTTTCACTTTTGTTTTTCCATCAAAACAGGAAGTGAGTGTTCTGGACCTAATAAGAGTAAGAGAATTATTTTGTCTTCAAAGCAACCAGACCTCCTCCCACTGTGCCGCCGATGTGGGAAGAGCCCGAAGAACCAGACCTCATCAGGAGGATACCAGGTCAGTGGGTCATTTGCAAACCTAATTCAGAAAGCATACATACGTATAAGTTAGGGATGATCCATACCACACTTTTGCCCAGATCTTTTTAAGTCCCAGACAAAAGACACAATTCATTTATCATTTTTATCATTTTGACAGGCAGAGACAAAAAGGAGATGACCACTCCAGAGGTGATCATGTACATCCCAGGTATTTCCCACTCATGGAACTTAGGTGACTTTCTAGACTCGTGATTCCCCTTAGAGAAACTCCTGCTTGTATTGTAGAAGAGACCACAGACGTCCCCTTTGTGATACCCTGGTACGAGGAGTATGACTACGATGACCGTATGTTCACCACGTCCGCAGCCACTGACTGCCATGCTGTCAAACCAAAAAAGTAATCACCAACATTATTTTTGTTCGGACAGTTGCTAAGAAGAAACAAGAGCTAGAGGAGGAGCAAGCGCGCAAAGAAAAGGCGGAAAAGGCTGAAAAGGGTTTGGAATGATCCTCATAGCTTTTTCATTTCGTTCTGAAATTTCATGCCATGTTTCTATGAAAAAGACAAAAAATACATTCAATCTGAAGAGGAATTAGACACATATATACTGTGCAGGTGTGTGCAAACATGGAGATCCAAACACTGACTGACTCACTTTTGTTTTGTGCTTGTTTCGAAGCTGAGCGTTTGAGGAAGATATGGGAAGAGGAAGAAGAAGAAAGACTAAAACATATTTTACATCCACCGGAACCTAAAAGTAAGATAAAGGATCCCACTAAATAGATTGTACCTATGCGCTTGGGGATGTTACTGCATTTCATGGTGTTTTCAGAATGTCCACCTCTGGGTTTGGAGTCTCACCGTGTGGAAGATGACCAGTTGCTGGCCTCCTCGCAGTCACAACACGGATTTGCCGCTCAGAGGGGAAGACTCAACATGCAGGTACTGAAATTTAGCCAGAGGAAATCACAAAACACTGGACTGGTCTCTCATACCAAATAGGACTGGAACATTTGTTAAGATTTAACCACAGACCACAATTGAACCAGATTGCACCGCCGGAACCCCAGACCAAACTAGACTTGCTCTTTCCAGATTTCCATAAAACAACATAACTTTATTTTTTATTTGACCACACAACTGCAATTGATTAAACTGGTGCTCAAGACCATACTGAAGTGGATCAACCGATTACATTTTGATTTATTATAAATCATTGGAACACCAGACCACAATAGTCTCCCTCAACACCACGCTTGTCCGAGCCAGACAGTGATAACTCTTGTTCTACAATCAGGGCTCCATTGACGATGAAGATCTTTACGGGGGTGCTTGGTGTGCAGAGCCTGAGGAGGCCAACAGTTGGTTTGAGGTGGATGCTAGACGAGAGGTGGAGTTCTCCGGTGTCATCACACAGGGGAGAAATTCTGAACAGATGTGGGTCTCCTACACACTTGTGTGAAAAACAACTCCTATATTTACATTGTATATGTTTCTTTTGCAGTGAGGACTATGTGTCATCCTATTTTGTGGCCTTTAGCAATGACAGCCGCGACTGGACGGTTCTCCATGACGGCTATGCTGAGTGGGTAGGTCATAAGACCTCAAATGGAACGATCTCAACAAAAAAGTGATAACAACAACAAATTTCATCCTTTCATAGTTATTTTATGGGAATGTGGATAAAGACACTCCGGTTCTGAACCAGTTTTCTTGGCCAGTGGTGGCGCGCTACATCCGAATTCTGCCGCAGAGCTGGAATGGCAGCTTGTGTCTCCGGGCTGAGATTTTGGCATGTCATCTTCCAGGTCAGCATGCAAAAAAATGCTTCCTTGCACGTTACATAGCAAATTTGAGGCTCACAGCAGATAATGATTCAGAATTGCTGTCCTAAAATTGAATATCAAATTGTTCCAGTCAAAAATCCTGTGACTCTTATCTTTCAGGTAGCTACCAAAGTGAGAACGAAGTGAAGTCATCCGACGAGCTTGATTTTAGACATCATAACTACAAGGACATGAGACAGGTGCCTTCTTTTTGTTCTGCAGTACTGGAAAATGGAACGGTTTTACACTAAAAAGTTTGAGATTTCCTATTTTTACCTTTTGGAACGTTAAAATGACTGACACAGCCCCGTATGAGAAAGTCCATGCGACTACTGTAATACTTCATACATATACATTTTCTTGTTATCTTAGATGATGAAGGTGATAAACGAGGAGTGTCCCAACATCACCAGAATCTACAACATCGGTAAAAGTTTTAAGGGTTTGAAAATGTACGCCATGGAGATTTCTGACAACCCTGGCGAGCATGAGAAGGGTGAGAGAGCACTTTTTTTCCCAATCAGTGTTTAGAAATGTTCACAAAACAAGCTTATGAAGGCAGTTTTGGTATCCAGGGGAACCGGAATTCCGATATACAGCAGGTCTCCACGGTAATGAGGTGCTAGGTCGAGAGCTTCTCCTCCTCTTGATGCAGTTCATATGCAAGGAATACAAGGACAAAAACCCTCGAGTACGCCGCTTGGTGGATGGAGTGAGGATACACCTGGTACCATCGCTCAACCCCGATGCGTACGAACTGGCCTTTGAGGCGGTATGTCACCCAAGTGAAGCAAGTGGAGTCTTTTTTGGGTTGGGCGTGAGACTTCACGCAGTTTCTTTCTATTCTTCAGGGTTCTGAGATGGGCAACTGGGTGCTTGGCCACTGGACAGAGGAGGGTTACGATATTTTCCAAAATTTCCCAGATCTCAACAGCATCTTGTGGGGGGCGGAGGACCGCGGCTGGGTACCACGTTTTGTACCCAACCATCATATTCCCATGCCAGAGAATGTTCTCAATGGATCGGTAAGTTATGATTAGCAGCAGGGACTTTCTTTGATCATTCTCCTTGGATTTAAACTTGGACAGAATAAATTTCACTCCAATAACCAATAGAGAACGATATCAATGACCAATAGTTTTACATTTCATAATAGAGAGTACTGTTAATCCGAATACGATTGGCTTTGGGACATACTTCAGTACCCTGAATAGTGCTTCTCACCTTCATTACCCCCTATTGGTTACCACAGCGTCTGCTGCGAGAAAACAAATGCTTGAACAAAAAACTTGTGTTTTCATGCGCACTTTCAGATGGCCGTGGAGACTAAAGCTATTATTTCTTGGATGGAGCGCACCCCTTTTGTGTTGGGTGCGAACCTGCAAGGGGGTGAAAAACTTGTTACGTACCCTTTCGACATGCAGCGGCCCCAGATTTCGGTAAGGCTGAATGCCGCGGAATCGGAGGTGGGGGAATTGAGCTATGTAACTGTAATTTCATTGCCATGGTGACTTGAGACTGGAGTGCAACTAGAGGGTTAAGACTTGTGAAGTACTCATACCGCTCTGAAAAGTATAGCCCCACCATGATCTATGTGTGTTGTCCAAGATGAGCGACAGCCGCCGCTGGAATGTCAATGAAGATATGAATGAGGACACTTGGGCCCGTATTCAACGTCAGAACGAGGGCGCCCTGCGGGAGACGCCTGACGATGTCATGTTTCGCTGGCTGGCCATGGCATATGCCCACAGTCACTTGACCATGACGGAAATCCATCGTGGATCTTGCCATGGGGATGACATTACCAGAGGCCAGGGCATCACCAACGGCGCCAGTTGGAAGCCAGTGGTAGGAAGTAGGTACCCATTAGGGTTTTAACATAAGACTGTTGACATACCCAGTAAGTGAACTGCAATCTATTTTCAAAGCTTCTTTTTTTTTAAATCTGTGTTATGGAGCCCCAGTATCGATAGTTTTCGTGTGATGTCACGCGCATACCTCAATGTAAACAGTCTTTCAAATTGGATGGTCCAACAGACGCGGGTGGATGTTGTCATGGGTCTACACAAATTTTGTCGGATGTTCAAATGAAAGAGGAATGTGTAGGGCGTTTTTGTAACTTTACTGTTTATTATAAGTAATGTTACCTGGTGAGTGGAAGCCAGAGCGAGAACCATATGCAATCCGCCCTTCAGAGATAGTGGGCGGGCGCAATAAACCTTAGGCAAAAATATTGCGCTGTTCCCATCCAGTATGGCCGCCTTTCTCAAGTCAAGTCAAGTCAAGTCATTTTTATTTGTATAGCCCTGAATCACGAAGAGTCTCAAAGGGCTTCACAGATTATTGCACTATATTACACAGACTATTTTTCAGCCAACGAGAAGAGTAGGTTATTCATATGCTATGGAGTAGAAGTGAGCTTTAAGCTTAGATTTAAACATTTCCACTGAGGTTGCAGATCGGATCTTAGGGGGAAGAGCATTCCACAGCACCGGTGCGCGGATGGAGAACGCTCTCGAACCAGCAGAACACTTTTTTGCTCTTGGGATCACCAGAAGACCGGCACTCTTAAATCGTAGGCTTCGGACCGGGACATAGGGGGAAATCAGATCTGAAAGATAAGAGGGAGCAAGTCCATGTATGATTTTGTATAATATTAAGAGAACCTTGAAATCACATCTAAGGCTAACTGGGAGCCAATGCAGGTTAGCCAAAATCGGTGTTATGTGATAGTACTTTTTTGTCCTAGTTAAAAGCCTCGCTGCGGCATTTTGTACCAGCTGAAGAGACTTGATTCTAGACTTCGGGAGACCAGAGAGTAGTGCATTACAGTAATCGAGACAGGAGGTAACAAACGCATGAATTATAATTTCCGCATCCGACTGAGACAGTATTGAACGGATTTTAGCAATGTTACGAAGATGGAAGAAAGCGGTTCTAGTAATTTTCTTTACAGGCGTTTCAAAGGATAGATCAGGGTCAAATATGACACCTAAATTTTTAACTGAGTCACTCTGTGTGATGTGACATTTGACAATGTTCACAGCAGTTTTTGAGAATAAGTCACAGCATTTAGATGGACCAATGACTAACATTTCGGTCTTTTCAGAGTTAAGACGCAAGAAATTGAGTGACATCCACTCTTTTATCTCAATGAGGCAGGCCTCCAAATTTCCACAGTTTAGTGTGGGAGATTCCTCCAACTGAAGGTATAGTTGAGTGTTGTCTGCGTAGCAGTGGAAGCTGATATTGTACTTGCGAATAATATCACCTAATGGAAGCATGTAAATGCTGAAAAGAAGGGGGCCAAGCACTGAACCCTGCGTAACACCACAGGTAACATTAAAGGGCTCAGATGTCATTTTGCCATATTTAACACAGTGCGTCCTATCTGAGAGGTAGGATCTGAACCACGAGAGGATGGTTCCTGAGAGACCAATCCATTTTTTCCAACCGTTCTAGTAGGAAATTGTGGTGCACTGTGTCAAAAGCAGCACTAAGATCCAGCAGCAGCAAAACTGATGAAGCGCCAGAATCCATTGCCAGTAGATCATTCGTTACCTTGATCAGAGCTGTCTCAGTAGAGTGGTTAGCCCTGAATCCTGATTGCATAGATTCAAAAAGGTTATTCTCGGATATGAAATCATTCAGCTGCTGTGCCACTACTTTTTCAAGTACTTTAGAAAGGAAAGGTAGGTTTGACACAGGTCTATAATTTCATAAGATTTCTGGATCAAGGTTGGGTTGTTTCAGTGTGGGTTTAATAACGGCGGACTTAAAAGCTGCTGGAACTACACCTAAGGAGAGTGATATGTTTATAATATTTAGAACTGAAGGTCCAAGGACGCCAAAAAGACTTTTAATAAGTGAACCTGGGAGCGGGTCGAACTGGCAAGTTGTCGGTTTGGCCGCATTCATCACCTGTTTGAGCTCATCAAGTGACAGTTCACTAAAACTGGACAATTTCCCTGGACAGCCACCCTGTCGTGCATCTGTAGATTTCAGCCCTTTAATATGTGTGGTATTAATAATATATTTAGCAATTTCTTCCTGTATGCATTGAATCTTCTTAGTAAAGAAGACCATTAAGTCATGAGCAGAGTGCGTCGAACTATCTGCGATAGTCTGTTGCCTTGTAAGCGATGCTACAGTGTCAAAAAGGACTTTGGGATTGTTCTTTTGAGACGCAATCACCTTCGAAAGGTAGGCCGATTTTGCAGAGGCAAGGGCCGCTTTATACTTTAACAAGCTGTCACACCAGGTTTGATGGAAAACCTCAAGCTTGGTAGCACACCATTTTCTTTCCAATTTCCTGCATTCTTGTTTAAGGGTTCTGGTTTCATCAGTAAACCAAGGCGTGCGTCTTTTAGGACGTGATTTAAGCTTTATGGGCGCTATTGAATCCAGGACACTAGTCAGGGTAGTATTGAACTCATTCATGAGTGAGTCAATCGAGCCATTGTATGAAAGAAAGGACGCAACTGCTCCAGGAAGGAGTTCAAAGAGCTCAGAAACTGTACCAGTGCTTATATTGCGTCCGCTAAATCCTTCAGCTTTTTTAGCACTACATTTAGCTAGCACCTAACTAAATAATGATCCAAGATAACGGTAGTACACGGTAACACAATAATGTTTGAGGTTAAAACTCCTCGAGTCAGAACCAAGTCTAGCGTGTTTCCATCTTTATGGGTTGGCAAATCAACCAGTTGATTAAAACCAAATGCATCAATTAGAGACCGAAACGCAATAGTAAGTGAACTGAGTGGGGAGTTCATATGAATGATAAAGTCCCCCATAATTATAATTTTGTCTGCATAGGTTACTAGTTCAGACAAAAGTTCAGCAAATTCGTCTAAGAAAGTTGTGTATGGCCCAGGTGCGCGATAGGTAGTTAATACATAAATCTCCAGTTGCACGGAATGTACACTGCGTGATAAGAACTTTCAATATTTTTCTGTGTGGATATTTCTAATCGAGTTGTTTTCAATGAGGTGGGTGCAGTTTGATAGTTTCAAGTAGATAAGAAGCTGTGGACTTATTGTCTGCTTACTGGGGATGCTCCCAATTTGGTAGATGCTTGGAAAATGTGTAACTGGTCCATAAAAATGAACACAAAATCAGTTGTTTAGGGAGGCTTATGTCATAATGTAATACAGTAATAAGCCTATCCAGTTTTTACTGACCCCCAAAAAAGGCAATCTTAAACACCAACGAAACCAAAGTAAAAATTCAGTAACAAATCAACCAAATAAATAATGTACCAACTAGATTACCAACAACCTTCATGTATCTTCAGCAACTACTGTACTCATTTCAAGATTTGCCTCTAGTTAAGGAATAGCAGTTTACATGCTTAGTGTGACCATGCCTCAACAGGTATGAACGACTTCAGCTACCTACACACCAACTGCTTAGAGATTTCGATCTTCCTGGGATGCGACAAGTTTCCGCATGAGAGTGAACTTACCTTGGAGTGGGAGAACAACCGAGAGGCTTTACTGTCCTTCATCGAGCAGGTCAGAACCACAGACACTTTGAAAGCTAACATTGACATGGCTGTCAAAAACTGGTATAGTTGGGTCTGGTTATCAACGACTGTCCCAAATGACTATTCATTTTGACTGGTATAACCCAGTCTGGAAACCACTTCTCTCCAGAGATTCAAGTCAAGTCATCTATTTGTAAAGCCCTTAAACACAAAAGGTTTCAGAGGGCTGCATAGACCACGAGTGCAACATCCTCTGATTTCTGTTTTGTGGCTTGTTTTTCAGGTGCATCGTGGGATAAAAGGTGTGGTCAAGGACACAGAGGGAAATACACTGGCCAACGCAACTATATCTGTGGAAGGGATACGCCATGACGTCATCACTGGTATGAAAAAAATAAAATAAATAACACTTACCGCTGAGAAGTGACATCCCCACCAAAAATCATTCACTTAACAGAAATTTTTTGAATCTCAATCTGTCGAATAATCAGATACACTATTATGTTTTCTTTTAAATCCACTCTAAAACAAATAACTGTACAATAAACAATAAGAGAAAAATGAAATGAAATGATCTGCATTTGTGTAGCGCTTTTCAAGTCAATGAAGACTTCCCAAAGCGCTTTACAATGTGCTTCACACACACTCACACACCAATAGCGGCCGTGCAGCCATACAAGGCGCCAACCTGCTTATTGGGGGCATTAGGGGTTCAGTGTCTTACCCAAGGACACTTCGACATGTAATCGGGATTCGGACTGCGATCTCTTGATCCCAAGACGAGCGCTCTACCTCCTGAGCCAATGCCGCCCATAAAAAGAAATTCAAGATGATTTTGCCACTGGTTTAAACTGTATGGTGTCAGCAAATGATAGAAAATATTTATTATTAAGTAAAACGAATACGTAAATTAATTACCACTAAACAATAAACTTGATTCAAATATAAATGTGATGATTTAAAATAAATAAAAATGATATCAGTTAAAAACTCACCTAATTGTAACTTTATATAATGTCACATTTCAATATTCAGTCAGCTGCGGTGCCCGTTCGGGCACTGCTTCGACGTGGCAGTGCTCCCCACCCTGTTTTGGGTGATTTGCCAAGGCACTGAGTAGCTGGTTTGGAACTGGTGCGGACCAAGGAATTCGACTGTTTAAAAGAAAGCATTGCCCTATATGCCAAGTGTTCTGAATGTCAAAGTGAAAAAAGTCAATTAAGTGCGGGTGAAGGGCACGAGTTACGTTGTCTCTCTTTGGGAGCCCAAAACTTCGTCACCTAATTAGTAACCCAAATGAATGGATGAGATTCCCTATGTCCCTATGGACAGTGGGAATCTCATTCATCCAGAGGGGAATTGTCTAAGAAAGTAAGACATTGACATTGTGCTGTGAAGACACTCCTTTGCGGACTTTGTCCATAGCAGTCAATATTAATCAAATTGGCATTAACATATACACATGAGTGTGCCAAATTTTATTATACATAAATGCTTGGAATCCTTCCAACAAGTAGGTCAGCTGATTTAAGTGTGACAGTAGATAACTAATTTGCGGGTATATTTTTCCTAACTTGTCAGTTTTTGGCCCGATGGCTGCGCTAAAGTCCAAGAGTTCCAAATGTTGAATTCAAGGAAAGGTTGACATAATCTTTCTTAACAGCACCAGACGGCGACTACTGGCGTCTGCTGAATCCTGGAGAGTACCGCGTGACGGCCAAGGCTGATGGCTACACTCCGCAAACCCGCCTATGCATGGTGGGCTATGACACAGGCGCCACAACCTGTAGCTTCACCCTGGCCAAGTCCAACTGGGACCGTATCAAACAAATCATGGCGATCAATGGCAACCGGCCCATCCGAGTGGTGACAAAGCCCAGAGAGGTCAGACCCACTTTGCAGAGCATATCTGACGTCAGCACCCTGTCTCCGGAAGAGCAGCATGCCGCCGACCAGCGAGCAGAGCGATTGCGCCGGTTGAAGATCCTGCGCCTACGCCGGCTGCGTTTGCAAAGGCAACGCGCCCAGCAAAAGAACACGCTCCCGACTACTGGTGCACCAACTACGACCATCGCCACCACCACCACGACACAAAAACCTCAAACAACCACTTCCTGGTACGACTCCTGGTTCCCTTTAGATAACCTGTCCACTGAAAACCCTTTTGACAGCATTATATTCGACTCTGTGCCCACTGAGGACTACCCATTTCACTTCACCATCGACTGAGAACCGCAGAACACCAAACCATTACAAGGGACAAGACTCTGGGGCTAACTATTCATGAACAATACCTTATTTTCTTTGCAAATACATTAATCTATGTAAGGGGTGTCAAACTCAGTTTAGCCAATGGGCCCCATAGTAGAAAAGCACTCTCACATTTGCCAGACGAGTAAATTAATGTTATAAAGTGTGTGCCCTAACTGTAGGGCTTAGGATATTTTGGAGGCTCACAATTAAATTACCATTATGAGGGGTGTAAGATTCCGGTTAGCGCGTGTGCGGCACATTTCTGAGGTCCTGAAATCAAACCTTCCTGTGTGGGGTTTCCCCGTGCTTGCGTGAGTTTCCTCCGGGCACTCTGGTTTCCACCCACATTCTAAAAACATGCATTTCAGGTTAATTGGCCAGTCCAAATTGTCCCTGGGTGTGAATGAGTGAGCAAGTTGTCCGTTCCTGTGTGCTCTGTGACTGGCTGCCAACCAGTTCAGGGTGTCCCCTGCCCACTGCCCAAAGATAGCTGGGTTGGGCTCCAGCACCCCTGTGACCCTTCTGAGGATAAGCGGTGCAGATAATGAATGAATGGATTAATTTCTTGCTTTCTTTCACTAATATTTAATGTCTTGTAGTGTTTAAGATGGGTGTGGGATTTGAAAATATAAGATAGCAATCATGACTTCAAGCCAAGAAATGGCGGCAGAGCTACAAATGATTTGCATGTATTTCTTAGCCACGCTGGAAAATAAAACTTTTTTTTTCCTCCTTTTTGGAGTTTGTGTTGCCCCGAACACGCCTGATAAAAGCATACATTTGCATTCAAAAATAAAGCATAAGGATTCTTTGAACTCTGTTTGGCAAGGTTAACACTTACTAAAGGGAGAGAACATTAAACTTTTTAAGGACAACTCAAACGACGCACCCCGTCTAACTGCATTTGTTAAAAAAAAAATCAAAAAGGAAAATAATTAAATTCATTTTTTTTACTTAACTCAAAGAAACTTGTGCAAACTAGAAAGTGACTAAAATAGCACACAACACAAATTTGACTGCAAACTATATGATGGATTTAATGATGTCATTCTGCTATAGTGTATTCAACAAAAGTGAGTGCCTGAACTTTCGAACATCGCCAAATTAAACTTGGGATGGTTTGTTTATGCAAATGTTCCCTGGTGGATAAATGGTAGCCAGCAAATACAGCTACAGAGGGTGAATTGTAGTGGCGCCTCGCTTTCACGAAATCCAGGGGACAAATTCAGAACTGCAGACCATTGTTCGTCTCATTTTTCTCTTGTGCATCTCTCAGAAATGTCTCGCAGACCGGATTAAATGTGTTGGCCTGATCCACCCCACAGGCTTTATGTTTGACACCCCTGATCAAAGTGCAGTAAATTACATTATCATGAAATTTGTATAGTCATGAAATCAGGGTTTCGAAGGCAAGCCCAATGGCTTTTTGATGACTTCAAGACTGAAGGCAGGACAAACCAACACAGAAATACAACAGTCGGAGAAACAGCAGGCCAGGCATCTAGCACTCGAATAATAAACTACCGGTACATACAGTATTCACTTTATTTTGTTAAAAATGTTTTTAATTGTAATCTCTTTTTTATACAAACCAGTGCTATTTTTCATATTAAAACAGAAAACAAAAACAGCAATGTATTTTTTTGTGTGTGCAGGCAGGAATAAAGGCGTCTATTAGCACTTTTAACAGGGAAATTCTTGTTTCTTCATCACCAATTTGATCAGATTACTCATGATGTGGTTTTTGAACTTTTGAGCTTGGCACACTATAGTTATTGAAAAATCTAGAGGCACCCAGTCGAGAGAAAATGATGGATAAGAATTTAAGGCTCGCATTTTATTTTTTATTGAAGATTTATCGTTAAGATGTCTTTCCAGAGTGCAGTGTTTAGCACTATCGTCTAGCACGCCACAGGTTTCCAGATCAAGACCGCGTGCAAACATATGATAGCTTGGAGAGGGATTGACGCCACCAGGCCATACTTGCCCAAGACACACCACAGGAAATGGTGCCCCTTTGACCCTAGTGGTTAAGGGAACCCATTTTAGCCTTAGTGTATTACATGTTTGTTCTCTTTCAAATGTCTTGAATGGGATCATCATTTGAGGCAACAAGCCGTGAATCCAGAGATGTGTATAATTAAAAGTAACAATTTTTTTTTAAATCTTAATTTTTTTAATATTTTGTATTTATAACAAAATATTGTTTAATTGATTTACCTTCAGACGTTTGCTTATGCCATCAAACTATTATTTCAAATTAGTTCTTTAAACTATTTCAAACGAATCGGCTACTCAATGACATGCTTTCAATTCATGTCAAACATTAGTAGATGAGTTCAGAAAAGTTTCCTGGTGGCCAAAATTGCAATGTTTAAAAAGGAAATATATTCAATGCAAAATATGAAGAACAACTTGAATTCAACAATTGCATACAGATTCGATTACAATCAGAAATGTACAAAAAACAATGTACAATGTTGGATGGGTTCATTGTTGATTTCTTTAGAGAAATAGAAGTCCACTTTTGAAATCACATTTCATCCAAACTTATTTTGAATGCTTTGGCTCATTGTTCCTCTTCCTTTTAGAGAAGCGAAAACTTGTCAATGGATTCTTCTCCTGTAAGAAAAACAATGTTTACGGTTAGTTGAGAAAAAAAAGAAAAAAAGAAAAAAAAGAATGCAAAATCATAAGTACAAGAGCGTTTAACAGAGAGAAAAACTCACATATAAAGTTTAACTTGACAAGGGATAAGCAAAGAGAAACTAACAAATCCATATATACCGTATCGTTTTGTGTATAACCCGCACCTTAGAAATTGTGAAAATAAATTTGCTTCACTTTTTCTCAGCTGCAGTCGGATGTAACGGGAATCTAATCTGGGTTGCGAGGGTGAGAGGAACATATTCTAACCACAGGACCACCAGTGGTATACATGACATGCAAAAAGGTAGTAGATTTTATCTCAGTATCACATCATTTTTAGTCATGTACCAAAGACAGTTTTTTGTGTGTGTTTCACATATTACAATGACAAATTCCTCACTTACAAAAGTGACAAAATATATTATCATCTTAACATAGGAAACGCACATCAAAATTAACGTACCACGACTGAAAATGGAGTGATAATGAGATAAAACAAAATGCCCTACCGCAAGCCATCTGGTAGTCCAGTATTTAGAAATCACTTCTCTCACTTCCACGACCAGGGTACAAATCCCATTACAACAATGGTTTTGTAATACAGTAAAACTTTTGTGTTCTCTTTTAGATAATAAAAATATATATAAATCAAATACAAAAACAAGGTTAGTGTATCTCATTTGCTGACTAATTTTCTATTTAGCAAGATGCAAATTATAGAGATTTAAGAGTAGCTTACTCAAATGTTTTTGCCAAATAAAGAATCCAAATTAGCAGACGACCTCCTGTAGGTCCTTTAACGTCGGGTTTTGATTTTAGGAGAGCCCAATTGGTTTAGTAGCAATCAACCATTGCATAATTGACATCAGCAAAGGAGTCTGAAAGAAGGCACCTCTGGGTTCCATTCTGACCATTTCCACTTAATGTAGTCACAAATTTGAGATGTATTTAAAATAACCCACAGTACAACAGGTAGTGCTTATATTCGTTATACAAACGCTTCCTGGAAGTGTAAAAATGAGTTATTGTAAAGTATTGTTAACAAAGGGGAGAGTCTCACCCTGGAGAAATTTCTGCTGACTCCATGCTGTCTGTGCTTTTGGTAAGGCATTCTCCACCTCCTCCTATTGCAGTTGACAACACCCCTCAGCGCCTCAGGGACTGTGTGGGGTCACAAGGTATACTTTTACTTATATACCAAGCAGAAAAACATGCTAGCGTACCAATGACACTGACCTAGGTATTCTGGGATGTTCTTCATGTGTGGCTTGATGACGGCCGGGTGAAGGTCACGGTCGTGTCGGAGCACTTGTAGGTCTCTGGGATTATCATCGAAGTAAGTCTGAAGGACAATTAGAGAGGAAAAACTATGACCTTTAGACTTTAATTCCAAACCATGAGCTATGGCTCACCTTTAGCTTCTCCGAGTTGAGCAGTTCCTGTTTGATCTCCTTTAGTCGAGCTTCTCTCACCAACTGCTTAGTGACTGATCGCATTGCGTCCTTTGTTTGGAAAAACATAATAATATTAAATATTATTATTAAAATATTAATATTAAAAGCTTCACTTTTTCTCA
Organism: Urocampus carinirostris; assembly: GCF_059441175.1. Taxonomy (NCBI): domain Eukaryota; kingdom Metazoa; phylum Chordata; class Actinopteri; order Syngnathiformes; family Syngnathidae; genus Urocampus; species Urocampus carinirostris. The sequence goes on along the minus strand of NC_142364.1, from coordinate 26,648,960 downwards.
GCTCAAACCAGGCATAGTAGTGACAAACGTTAAATACGGGCACCGATGATTAAAATCCTTTGTTAATAATGTTAACTATTAACACAATAGCAGCGTAACGAATTTATTTAATGTCTGATTCATCATCAGAAACACCAAAGAGCTGTCTCCCTTGTCGTGCTTTTTTTGCATTTATTTACATCTTTCAGGACGACTTTCCGTTTTCTCTATTCTCCAACAAACGTCTCTGGTACCATAAGTAAAAATATTGTTATAGAAATAAAATCGAATGACTTATTATACGTCATCTATATCACATGTGGTCTAGTAATGAGGATTCAACGCTCTTACAACTGAGACCTGGGTTCAATTTCCATTGCCTCTGATGTTTTGCAATTGTGGTCAGCAATATTTTTCGACTGTTTAATTATTGCACAAATACTGTAGAACCTTGAGTATAACACGCACCCAAACTTTGAGTTGTTGTCTAGGTTAAAAAAGAAGCGTATCATACACTAATAGATGGGTGTGCGTATAAAGATCATGGTAGGGTTCCACTGGGTTTATTTAGGTACACTTTAGTTTTAAATCAATCTATCACATGTCGCTTTCTACTCAGAGAAAAAAAATATATGGATTTTTTTTAGACTTCTATGCTTAAAATTTAGTTTTATGCAATGTTTCAGTAAAACAAAAACTGCAATTTTCATCCCATTCTGCGATTTTAAACAAGATATACTACTTGGAACAATAAAAGCATGTGTGCAATTTAAATACATGTTTGCATTCTTCTATTGCAGGTCACACTGTAGGAAATCACCAGTAAGCACATTAGTATACTTGTTTACATGAAGAATTCCACTACGGTTGGTTCTGATATTTGGAATATTTGTGATTCATTAATTGATTAATTTGAGCTGCTTGTTTCAGATTCTGCAATAGTATCATTTCTCTAAAAGGGTTGATAAATTGTCCCCTTTTTCGCCAGAGAGCGTCTCTTATTTGAACTAGCAAGTACAAGCTGTTTTCAGGACACTGTCTCTCAAAAATGAATAATGTACATGCTCATTGCCAGTGACACACAACACTAGAAGTATTTAAGACTAACTTTTTAACAATTTGTCAAATTGTCAAACCGGTTATCAGCCCATGCCTAATATCAAAGCCAATCCTCACCCTGCATCTGTAACGAAAGCCCTCGACTAACTCCATCTTGAACTGGTAAGGTTTCAGGCTGGATTCTGCATCATCTGCAGACAAAAATAAAATGTTAAACAATCAAATATAAAAATGTGCACATGCAATTACTATTTATTAACCTCCAGTCAACGTCTCCTCAACCTCTGAGAGCAAAGTTGCTTCTGAATGTGAAACAAAGGACAAGGCTGTGCCCGTGTTGTCAGCTCTCGCTGTTCTAAATGAAAACCAATCATCAATCATCAACTTTTCATTCTTGGGAGACACAGTTGGCCAGGACTTATTCTTACCTTCCCACTCGATGGATGTATGACTCCACACTGGTAGGGAAATCAAAGTTGATGACATTGGCTACATGTTGAAAATCCACACCTCTGGAGACGCTGTATTCCTTCTCTTTAGCCCTGCAGAGACCAGACACACACAGCTTGTGGACATTCAGACGCAATACCAAAGAAATGCTTCCCGTACAATTTTAATGAGGACTCACTTTCCGCCCTTCTGTTTTTTGCCTTTTTTTACCAACTGCGAAGTGTCGGCAGGGTTGGTCAGACTGTGTTCATCAGTTGCGATGATGTAGTCGTAAAATCCCTGATTGAACTGTGTGATAATATGAGACCTGTAAGAGACAAAACGAGGTACATTGAGTAAATGCCAACTTTTCTCTCTCTTGTGGCTTTGAATGGCCATGAGACTAACTAGTGTACGCAATGCACCAAAATTGGGTCGTTAAGGACTTAAGTTAAATTGAAGTGTCAGTTTAACGGATTCAGTTTAAAGTTTGTCAAAAAAAATCATTAATATGTTAATGATTTCTCAGACCAATTAGTGTGACCTTTCGAAAAAGGGCATAGCCAGTAGTTTTACCAAGCCCAAAGAGCATGCTGTATGGCTAGAGCTACGTGAACTTGTCCAAGAGGAAAAATCAAAATAGACTATTATCTTCGATGTTTCTGTCCAAGCGGATTAACCAAATAAACTTCATCGTCTCCCAAGAGTAATTAGTCATTCATAATTTGCCAATACAACAAAATCAAATTGTTTTTTCTCAGATATGCTCCAGATGTTTGACATCCAAGTCCTTATTTAAAACTAAGTTTATAATTTAAGTCACACTTGACGAATGCTAATTTTATATCTCTATTGCAACATGGCTGGAAAAAAACCTCAAAGTGATGGGTCGCTACTGCATGAATGCAAAAGTTTACCAAGCCATTTTCCAGGATGGGAGGGGGTGATGGTTGGAGAGCAAGTTTGTGATAAAACTCTTATTTGGGTCACACCACGTTGACTTTAATTTAAGCAATAAATGTATATTTTAAAATGTCTAAAAGCTCCAAAACGTTTATCTGATCATGTCTCAGATAACAAAGAATATTATATAAATATAAATATAAATATAAACTATTTAATTGAAATTTTGTACATTTTATATTTCTAAAAGTCTGCCCTTGGGTTGCATTCTTTGAAAGTTAATTATTGACTAGCATGACTATGCAGATGACAAAATTTCCACCGTTAAATGTGTTCAGGTCTGTAGTGTTACCTTGAATGGATGGGCAGCTCGGAGTTGAGTACGCAGGCAGGAATACTGAACTGCTCCAGAAAGAGTTTGAGGCGGTAGCATCGGTCCACAGCTCCCACAAAAATGAGAGTCTTGCCCTGCACCAATCCCAGCTTGAGTAGTGTGTAGATCAGCAAAAACTTGTCCTCCTCTTCGCAGCGCAAACTAAATTGCTGCAGTTGGCTGCTGTCAGGCAGCTGGGAGCCTTGAAGTTTCAGGATCACCTGCAGGTTACCGCAAAAGATGTCAAAACAGATTTCTGTCACCTCTGCTACAGTCTGCTTGGTTAATTTGTGGTGCAAAATACTTAGTGGAATTTTTTATTATAACATACAGGCAGTTTAGATTCTACACTAAATACATATTTTAACTATTGATTAATTACGACCTACTAAGTACGTAATGACATAATAGCAACATAGAAATAACATGATAACAGCCTTTCGCACTAGTATCAGTAAAAGACAAGCATCTCAGGTGACCCCTGCTCCAGCAAAGTGCAACTTGCTAATCACGTGTCTACCCGAAATAAGGAAAAACTACTATTGGCTGTCCTTGATGGTAATCCACCAATAGAGGTGCAAAAGAAAATTATTTTACGGGATTGTGCAGCAGAAGCTCCTTCAAGGCCTGAACGTCCTCACTGAGGGTAGCTGACATGAGGAAGGACTGGTAGATTTTTGGAAGGTGACTGCAAGAGAGTTGAATTGACAATACTGCATGAGCAATAAACAAAAATCGACAATACATGGACATTCAAAAGTATCAAATACATATAGCGTGGTTTTCCTTCTAATACGACGTTACATTTCATTTTGTTTCTAAAGATGTTTTCCCCTCATTTTATTCAGTGTTTTTTTTAATCAAATTGTTTCACTTAGAATAATTACAACCTAATGTAAGTGAAACATTGAAATTGATTGTCCAACAAAGCTCATGGGGTTTCTCTCACCACAGCAGAGTCTTCAGGTCCTCCTCGAACCCAAACGAAAAGAGCAGGTCGGCCTCGTCCACTACCAGCATTTCCAATGTTTGCAGGTTCAGATTGTGTGCTTTGAGGTGTGCCAGTACGCGAGACGGAGTGCCCACCACCACATCGGGTTTTTCCATCAGAATGGGCCTGCAAGTTAACAAGGGAGTAAATGAGATAACCTCTGTATATCAAGCTTTTCTAGTCTAATTTAATTTGTTACTGCTAGGACTAGGGCTTATTGAGTCTGACAAATAATCTTAAGTGCTGATTATTTTTTAACTTATTTTACCACTCGGAGGCGCTAAATAATACACAACGTACCTTTAGAGCAGGGTTCTCCAACCTACTTTAAACCTAGGATTGTGATTAGTTACCAATAAGCGCAAAGCGCACCGTTTCATATGCATTTATAAAATAATGCATCATGTTATTATCATGTTTTTGTTATGTGTTTGACAGGTTAATTGTTGGAAATAGGGTTAAATATATTCATCAACCACTAAATAAGCTTACAAGAAAATCACAATGACCCAACGATGGGGAGCTATTTTGAGAAAAGGTCCGCTGGCACCTCAGCTGCCCTAATGGGTAACCCTGGTGCCAGCGGGCACTATGTTGGAGACACCTGCTTTAAAAGTAACTGCATGGCACATTTACAGTTTTTCCAAGTAAATTCAAATCTTTTTAAATTCCATCATAGCAAATCATTCTATAGTAAGTCGTATTTTAATCCAACGAGTCCAATAAAATATTTTCGTTCTTTTTATGTTATTTAACCATTCATGAAAGGTTTAAAATATCGCTGAAGCAAACATGATCATTTTAGCTTGGACGCTACTAAGTACTTTCCACTAACGTTTCACTAGTATATGGTACCTTTTAACTTTTGCATTACTTTACTGATATTTAGGTTAATGATATTAATGATATTTTTTTTACCTTGGGTTATGAATTTATTATACTTGCCTAGCTATACAGTTCTAAAGTGCTATTCATTTTATTTAACCTGCCCTTATCTGACCATGCACTTCTTCATATAAAAATGTTTTAAGAGACTGAAAAGACCTCTGTGCGGATACTTCTGCTTTCCCGGAGATGTCAACGACGCGGACGTCCCTGGAACAGTACTCAGTCAACTGTTTCATCATTGCTTGGACCTGTTGACCCAGTTCTTTTGAAGGAACCAGAATGAGAGTTCTCACATCCTGCTCACGAACAGTCTGACAAAAATAGGACATGACCTGTTACAGCTAGTTCTTATCATTTTTAGAAGCATTTTTAAAAATCTAAGCCTCAGTCACCTGCTTGGATGCGAGGATCCGCTGAATGACAGGCAGAGCATAAGCAGCGGTTTTGCCAGAGCCAGTCCGAGCCCGTGCCAAGAGGTCTTTGCCCACCAGAGCCAAAGGAATAGCCTTTTCCTGGATTAAGGTGGGTTTAGACCACCCAAGATCAGCCACGGCCTAAAAGAGATGTATTTCCATTAAATATAAACAATGGAGCCCTGTAGAGGAAAATGAATAATCTGATGGTGTGATACATATAGAAAACACCCCAAACACAAGGTAATCTAGGGCAGGTTTTCGTTTTACACATCATTAATTTCAGAATATGACACATTGTTGGATTGGTATGTAAATGTAACAGCAGAGTATTATATGAAGTTTTAGTGATAAGAGACGGGGCAGAGTTGTAAATGTATGCTAAATGTGGCAAATTCATAGAAAATTAGAATCCTTTCATATGCATCTTCTTGTTTGGGTATGCAATTTCAGACGTGGTACAGTAAGATTACAAGAAACTGTATTGTTATTTTCGTAGAGTGCTATCGAAAGACCATGGGCATTGAGTCACGAAGAGAAGCAAATACACGGCACTTCTCTCGTTTTACGACGAAACACTGTCTTAATGATTGATTTTGTCCAAAAAATACAGATAAGAGCTTTTTACCTGCAGAAGACGGTCGTCCAGGCCCATTTCGTGAAACTGCAGCAACTCAGTCGCCATTTTTCCAGTTTCGCACACGTGCGTCGCATAAGTCTTACGTCACCCCGTACAAAAGTCGTAGCTCATGTCGTCATACGAGATACACCCAAAACCTGATTTGGAATAGGATTTTTTAAAGCTTAATCCATTCATAGTTCCTTCGTTCAATTTATTTTTTTAAGAACAACTATTGTAATTTAAATATTTTTGGGGGTAAAAAAAAAACGTAAATTTACTTAGAAGCTATTTTCAATTTTAATATGACGATCTGTTATTGGCATAATATTCTTGTGTAACATGTGTGTCTTGACTCAAATTAATTTCAAACCTTTTGAAACATATTTTGCCGATAAGATGTTTATTAATTTTTATGTCCACCAGGCCCTCGAATGCAGTGGATGTCGATAGAGCACCACTTTGCCTTATTTTTCAGAACCAGTGAAGAAGAAAAAGTACAGATCCCGGAAAAAAACAGTACCATGGTGGAAATTTAACATTTAAAGGTAAACTAGTCATTGTTAAGCCAAATCAAAGGGTTCGTCGTTAAAAAAGTAAGCTTTATATTAGGCATTTTAGTTGTAATTGACTTTTAACGATACTGGATACTTGCAAATGCTACTTGCTCGCTAACCATCGTGTTTTAGGCTAACCCACACATGCTGTTCACGCTAGCTTGAGATATATTCTTGCAAGAAATCACAGTAAATTAGGAATATAACGCTAGAAATGCACTTCAAAGTCAAGTACAGTAACATTTGAAATAATACCTGTCACTTTTTACGTTTCTCTCCGTATTTTACGTTATTTTTCATTCAAAATTGTGTACGCCTTATAAAAATTGTCTACGGAAGTTTTTAAATTCCTTTTGTTTTTTTTAGATCGATCTCTTGTTGCCCATTTCGACTCTAGTCTGTAATCTGCTATGTTTAATGAGCAACACTAAATTTAATGCAAGTAGGCTAAGAACTAAGAAAGATGCTGAAAGAATGAATTGTTTGTGTTGTTTATTTGGTAAATAAAATAAACTTGTCGACACTAATTCAGTTTTTACCTTCATAGTCTGTCTTCAGCACGGCAGCGCAGTGGTTAGTGCTTGTGCGGCACAGTTCTGAGGTCATGAGATCGAACTTTCCTGTGTGGAGTTTGCATGTTCTCCCCGTGCTTGCGTGGGTTTCCTTCGGGCACTCCAGATTCCTCCCACATTCCAGAAACATGCATGTCAGGTTAATTGGCCGGTCTAAATTGTCCCTAGGTGTGAAAGAGCCAGTGAATGCCTGTCTCTGTGTCCTGCAACTGGCTGGCATCCAGTTCAGGGTTTCCACTGCCCGAAGATAGCTGGGATAGGCTCCAGCACCCCTGCGACCCTACTGAGGATAAGTGGTGGAGTTAATGGATGGATGGATAGTCTGTCTTGCTATGAGTAAATAGGTGCTGTTTTGTGTTTGTAATGTTTGTTAAGGCAATTATTAGCAAGAGGAGCAATTGCCGAGGATGACGGTTATGTGACATTCTCTCACACAACTAATTAAATTTGTGTTTTGTCTTGCTCAGCCCCTCACACAATTTCACAATGACAAGGTGGGCTCGGGCCAACAACGTTCACAAAAATAAGACAGCTGATGCCACACCCTGGAACCAACTGAAGGCCAGGGGACGTGGAGATTCTCAGAAAGACCCTGCTCGGGGACTTCAGCCGTGTGGTGTTGCGGGGAAGAAAGCTAACAAGAAAAAGAAGGACTACACAGACCAGGATGTTAATGGCTTCATGGAGTTTCTGCAGCAGAACGGACAAGAGATTGCAACGACTCATGGGAAGCAGGAGCTGAGGCAAGAGCTTGAGGTTGCCTTAAAAAAGGACCAGAGAAGAGAAAATAGGAGGATCAAGAGGCAGACGAATAAGAAAAATAAAATGGTGAGATAGTTTTGGGTTAGGTTTGGGCGTCTCTTCCCTTTCATTGATTGTAAAATTCATCCAAGTCACATGATCAGTTTGTTTATTGTCCAACTAAGTTTTTCAAATCACCCCAATAATGGACAAATTTAAAGTTCTCATTCTGATAATGATGCACAGAATTTATTAGGCTTCTAGGTTTGGACCAATGAGGCTGTCCTTATATTTTGTCACACAGAATGTGCTGTTGCTTGTTTATTTATGCTGTCTTACATTAAGGCAGTTTTGGCTAGTGTTGATATACTGTATATCCACAGGCTGTCTGATAGTCCCAGGTGTATTACACCAACCTGTCTCTTATCATTTCTTCCTGCTTTGCACCATTGATGCAGTTTTCTGCTAGTTTGTAACTGAACGATTAAGCTGTTTCACCTGGCTCTCGGCCTTTTTTGATGAATCTGCACCGTTCATAAATCACATTTCGCTTGCGAATGAAGTATTTAACAAAAGTTTACTTTACCAGCTTGTATTTTTTTGTCCTTGCTACATGGCTACAATGTGCTCAGAATATTACATATATACTTCGTATAAACAAATTAATTTATTCGATATGAAAGTTCAAAATTCTGTGGAGGTTTTATTCGGAAAAGGGAATCCATCTTTGATTTTCTTTTTTTTTGTGTCTGACCTGTTTTCTTCTTTACGGAAACAAAATATCATGGTTCACTCTTGATGCAGTCTTCAGCAGCATTCAGTCATTTTCTGCTTGATTCGGTGGTTGCCAGCAGTCGCTACTAAGTCAGATTCTAACTGATAGTTGGTTAGCCCATCAGCTCTGCCACACCGATCAGCACCTACTCGTCAAAATGTCCCGTTATGCCTTGATGAAACGTCTTCTCTCCGGCTTCCGAATTGTGGTAACAAGAATTGTTTGCCTTGAGTTGCCCATTTGAGTTGCTCATTTATAAAAGAAAATGTTTGCATACATAGCTCTTTGCTCATGCAGGTTTACCGCGGATCCTTGAAAAGTCTTAAAAGGAACTGAATTCATTATTCTAAAAATAAGGCCTTAATTGGCATTAAAATGTCTTCAATCCAATTTTGCAAAGTCTTAAAATGTGAACACATTTTTAAGATTTTTTTTTTGATTGAACTAAAAAGATTTACTTACATTTATCATTGTCTTTTTTACTAATTCACCGATTTACTTTTGTGAAATCGCTTGACCACTATTACAGAACTATCAAAACGATGATGTGGTTTCACTCAGGCCTTTCAGAACAGATGCATATCTTAGCTCTATCCACTATACACATAGAAACTTTGGACAGAGAGGATTACTTTGGACCATGGGGAAGTGTACATTTAATGAGAAGTTGCTGTCCAATGAACGTTTTTCGCCATGGCTAAAAGCTGTGTCAGGTAATGTGTACAAGGCACAATGCATTGTGTGAAAGAAATATTTGTTTTTGTTTGTTTCAACTGTGTTTTTTTGTTGACTTGGTCTTACATTTTTGTTTCAAATGGCATTTTAAAAAAGTCTTTAAAAGTCTAGGATTTAACTTCCTGTAAGCTGTAGGAACCCTGTCATGTGTGTTGTTTGAATCCTGGCTGCAGGTGTGCTTCAACTGTAGAAAGCCTGGCCATGGCTTGGCTGATTGTCCAGAAGCTGAGCGGGACCAGGAGATGGGTCGTGATATCTGCTACCGTTGCGGTTCCACTGAGCACGAGATCCAGCGCTGCCGTGCCAAAGTAGACCCCGCAGTGGGTAAGAATGCGCTTTCCTTGTCCTCTTCTCTTTTTATTAATTCCCAACAGTTGAAAACAATTTTTACTTTTACAGGTGAATACCCGTATGCCAAATGCTTTATCTGTGGTCAGACGGGACATTTGTCACGCTCCTGCCCAGACAACCCCAAAGGCCTCTATTCTCAAGGTAGAATTTCTCTCACTACATCATGCAGAACTTTGAAGTTGTTGTTTTTCTACATTGTCAATTTTGACAATAAAAGTTCAATGTAAAAAATAAATCCCTGATTTTATGCATCATGTAAGTGGTGACAAGGTTAAGATTTGACATCCTAGTTCAGTCTGTTGTTAGTATTTTCTCATTACACAGTTGGCTATGCAACACATCCGCCCTGTTCACTGTATTTGATATTCTTAGCTCTTAACATCAATGTTAACACTTCTATTCCCCTTCTAAGGAGGAAGCTGTCGAGTCTGCGGATCAGTGGAACACTTTCAGAAGGACTGCCCTGAACATCAATCCTCCAGTAAGTCCAAGACTGCAGACTATTGCCGCCTACTGAGCGTTTACCTTACCTCAGATCAGGGCCCTTGCTTGGATTCAAGTAAAGACGGAAGTATTTAATGCATCTTTGTATCATATTTTTTTGTTTTTTGTTAAAAGTGCCAAAAGTGAGATTTTAACTAACCATAAAGTTGATTTCAAGTTGGTAATTTTGCATCAGTTTGTGCTAGTACACTAAGGAGGTTAACGGACCCAAATTATATCCCACAATAGGCGAACCATAAAGTAACAACTACTGCCTCAATTTACATGCTTCCTTTGTTTAAATGAACACCAAAATGTTTTTTTTTTTCAGGTCATAACGTCACATTAGGCTGGTTGTCCAACAACATGAGCGCCGACCATGAAGACGTCCATGTTCCTGTCGTTACCATTAAACCCAAGCAAAGCAAAGTGGTGGTCTTCTAACAGAAATACTAAAGCCTCCAATCTATTTTTTGTGTTTGATCATATGAAATAAATTATCACTTGAATCAAAAGACACAATTTTTTTTCATCCGCTTTTTCTTGGTAAGGATGGATATCTCAATTTTGGATTGCTTTTGTAATATAATAACTTTAGCACTCTGAAGAGCTTTACTAAAGTCTGGAAGGAACGTTTTAACATATGGGATCAGAATCGCTGGGCCGATTCTAATTGAGACAAATAGTTTCCATATTTTTGTTTTTAAGGAACCTTGCATGACCTGAGTTATATTTGTAGAATATTCAAAGTCTTGCTAACAGAGTTTTGATACTTGAGTTGCAACATCACTGATGATGATGATACTTAGGCCTCATATTCTGACTTTCCTAAACATAATTTAGTGCAGACATTTAGCATGCAAGAACAATAGGAACATTGTGAAGTCAACACAAAAAAACAAAACATCAGACCCCTGAGATGGAAACCCACTCCTACCCTCCTGCTTTCAATGTTTGTGTGGTAAGAAAAGCACAGAAGCTTCATTCACTGATGCCACCTGATTTCACTAAACATCAAGTAATGTAAAAAGTCCCAGAGGGGAAGATGAGCAATGATTGGTGATGACGTCTCACAATTTCTCAATGGAGCAATTGTGTCGTAATTAACAGCAGGGAAGAAAATAAAATTTCACCCAATTGTCACAAACCCTTTCAGGTAAAAAAACAAATGTTTTTTTCTTTTGACCTGGGCAGTTTTACTGATAAAACAGTCAGATTCAGATTCAGATCTACTTTATTGTCATTCTAGTACACGTGTATACAGAACGAAATGTCGATGCATCTGACCCCCACAGTTTCCTTGAATGTACAGATATAAATAAAGTTGTATTGTAATTGGCTACGTATAGTATTTTACCATAGTGCCGATAGTGCAAGAAGAGTAGCTAACCAGATGTGCAAAATGGGCAGTCAGGTTAACAAGTCAGGTACACAGTAACATTAACACTGTAACAATAACGCTGTAATTACCATAGTACAGAGAGCAATGTGCAATGAGTGGCAACGAGGTGCGGCCTGTTGAGTGATGACCCGTTCTTTTGTATCTTCAATATTTTAGATAATTGCAGTCGAGAACAGAGACCCCTGACTTTTGACAACCCCTTCTTGTTTTCAAATAGTCTGGATCTTTAAGGCATCTGCCATGAATACAATCCTCAGTGAGCTAAGTTTCTCTGAAGGGAGACCGGACATCTGCCGCAATTTAGGAATTTTAAATATTTGAGTTTGTTCAAAACTATACATTTTTAAAAACATCCGACGCTATAATGAATGGCACATCAACACAACTCATGGTTTCAGTTTCAGATCGGGAACAGTGTTGTTTGACTTTAGCTAGCTAGCTGGATCCAGTCTGGGGATGGGACAGTACAGCTAGATAGATACTTTATTCATCCCCGCAGGGAAATTCACATTTCCAGCAGCATCCCTGAGCTGAGAACAATACAATAATAAAGCAAAAAGAATACAATATACAAATACCCAGTGTGACGTGCAAATGCCCACTGTAGCGTGTTATATAGAATATCTAAATAGTGCTACACAGAATACATATTGCCATAAAATTCGGTAATATGCAATGTAGGGGGTGTGGTTTAATGTGGGCTACAAGGTATCTGTAACTGGGCTTATCGTTAAAGGACCCTGTGTAATATTTGACCACTGGATGTCGTTGTATTATGGCATACAAAGGAAAACAAGTACCGGTACTACTAAACACAAGGAAGAATGAAACTACGGAGTCTCAAAGTGACCAAACCGCACCACTTTTTGCCGGTCTAAATTGTCATTAGGTGTGAATGAGCAAGAGAGTTGTCTGTCTCCTTGTGCCAAGCGACTGGCTGGCAACCAGTTCAGGGTGTCCCCTGCCCACTGCCCAAAGATAGCCGGGATGGGCTCCAGCACCTCCGCGACCCAACTGAGGATAAGCTGTGCAGATAATGGATGGATGGAACCAGTAGCAGCAAGATGGCAAACAATTACATCACCTCCTTCCAGGTGAGTTTCATGATATGTAAATTTAATAACAATTTCTCAACCTACAAGTTTTTAAAATATGCAAGTTTATACCATATTTCATGTATTTTTACTCGTTATCTATTTTATTTTTTTAATGAATAAAGTAATGGGCGTAACCAGCCCGTTTTGGGAGGGTGGTGCTCAATCACGCCCAAATTCAACCCAAGCACCCCCAAAACATAGCATTTTTAAAACTCTCTTTTCCTTAATAAAGCACAGGATATGCCCAAATATAATGAAAAATGCTAGCTAAAATATGAAAAAAAAGTAAAAGACAAAAATATGAACAACACAGTGTCAGAAATACTCCATTGCCTTGAAATAGTTCAGTGCATTTGATCCCTAGCACCACTCTCGCCCCCACCCCACTCGCTTGGCTACTGTAACTTGCGGCATAGTGGTGGAGTCTGTGGAGGCTCCGGTGAGTTACATTGATAGTGTGTTATTACGGAAGCCCAAGAGTGCCGTGATTCAATTAAAAAAATGAACCTTCAATTGATAAAAATTGCCTTAAAATTAACATTCAATTGATAAAAACGGCCTCTTAAGATAAAAAAGCCTTTGGCAAATGTTTTACCTGATATATTATCATAACTGATTTTTTCATGTTATATTACTTTAAGCGAAATGAAAGAAAAATGTTTTTAACCAGCCATACTCTGGGTGCTCAGCACCCCAGAAACACTGGACCTAAAATTGTGCCTGAATAAAGCTCTTTTTTTCCAACTTCCTCAGAAAACAAGTACTCTGACTCAGTTCCACAGCAAATGTAGCGACCCTCGTTCATGCACGACACAAGGTTTCACAATCTCTGGTTTATTGCCTGCATTCAGTAAATAAAACAATACAAAAGTCAGGGGTCTTCAACGCTTACAAAAATCACTTAAGCAACGGCAAGCAGACAACATGCGAGCACATTAATGATGAAACTTCGATAATAACAATGAACATAACTTTCCCACGTACCTGCATTCAGTAAATAAAACAATACAAAAGTCAAGGGTCTCTGTTCTCGACTGCAATTATCTAAAATATTGAAGATACAAAAGAACGGGTCATCACTCAACAGGCCGCACCTCGTGGCGTGTTTGCATCAAAACATGTTGGATTTTCATTTCAAGCTGTATTAACTTCTTATTTAGTGCTTTTTTAATACACATCATTTAGAACAACTTATATATCTTTATATACAAAAATAATTTCGAAAGCAGCTCAAATGTCTAGCAAAATATGCATTTTTTTATCCAACTGATATTGGGCACAGCTTACCTTCAACGCTTACAAAAATCACTTAAGCTACGGCAAGCGCTGAAGCCCATAAAGTGCCAAACGAAAAAAACAGTCGCAGACGCCCATGACTTAACAACTGAATGAGGTACCGGAATATTAACAGTAATACAACAAAAACACAGATTTTGTGAGAATTCAAAAAAACATTCAAAACAATCAAATTTCAACTCTGTTACACAAACATCATTTAATCCTAGTTCATCCACCTTTATGGACTCAGTTTTATGAGGAGCTTTTCTGATTTTCAGCAGAGCCGTACATATATTGAGCGACTGGTTACTTGAAATAAAGAAGCAGAACTAGTCAGGGAGAACACAACACCAGGAGGCAGGAGGATTTTTTATGTTGGAGCTGATTGGGCCAAGTAGGAACTATGACATTTCCCAGCAATGAAATCACAACGTTCAGGGGGGTCCTTGCACAGTCTGCATCTTGGGTCTGATCTACTCTGGTTTGGGCAGCATTAGCTAAGGAGGTAGAGCATTCGTGGGATCAAGAGGTCGCATGTTCGATTCCCCCGATAGCATGGCTGACAATGCTATTGGTTAGTTAGTGTGTAAAAGGGAAAAGTGTGAAACGCATTGTATAGCGCTTTGGGAGGTCTTCATTGACTTGAAAAGCGCTATATGAATAGAGACCGTTGTCTGTTTTTTCTAGCATAATTTTACACTTGATTGTATTTGTATTTTTTGGGTGAAAAGAACGGAAATATTGTGTTTGCAAGAATAAAAATCAATTTTATTATATTTGTTTGTATAATTTGTCCATAGGACCTCATTTGCAGACTCCGTTACAAGGAACTATCTGAGGAAAAAGCTTGACACCCCTGCTTCACAATACAGCTTGATATTGGCCAGAACTCGACCCTAAGCCATACAACCTCTATTTTCATTTCATAGGTTTTTGGGGGAGAAAAATTATGACGGAACCAAAACTCCGTCAATAAAGTTACTACAATACAATACAATGTTTGTCTTTGTTTTTTTTACCATGGTGAAAATAGCTAGTAAATGTCAATAAATCAGAGGCCTGATAGCACGATTTTGGACATTTGATACCATAGGTGTCCTAAAACACAAAGAGGTCCTTATGATTCCAGTCTCTGTCCATTCTTCTGCTTTTTATGTAAACAGTCATAATTTGCTGTCAGATTCTTGGAAAACCCCTAAGCGTGTTGAAATCCCACCATGCTCGTTGACTCAAAGCCATCTATGAGCGATGGACATATTGCCAATGACACATGTATTACAAATGTGTGTTTCCATTATGGAGGGTGGTATTACGTTAACAATTATTCCAGTGAAAGGAAGGCGTATATGCTTGAGTTGAGTCCTGACCTTGTCTTAATCCCCTCATTTCCTTTCATCGCAACATGTGGCATGCAGCTTGTTGCCTTTGCCTCTTGGAAAAGGAAGCAAAACAACACACACCAGACATGTTTTCTAATTCTCACATTTAACTTGTATTGCTGAATAAGTGCAGGATTTTAAAAAGGTCTCATGTCTAAGTCTCTTAATGGCATGGTCCCTCGATTCTCCCCCAAAATTAAAACGGCTCAATTTTGTGTGCTATCTAGGTGTGAAGGGTGACTAGACTGACCATCAGTATCTTAAAATGAGGAAAATCTAATGCATACTTTGTAAAATGTAATGGTTTCATATCAAAACAAAAATTCACCAGCTGGACTGTTGAGGACCCCGGACACAGGTTAAATGAAATAGTTCTTGCCTGTCCTTGCCCTGCAACTGGCTGGAAATATGGTATGGGCTCCAGCACCCTCGCGACCCTACTGAGGATAAGCAGTGCAGATAATTAATGAATGGTTTTACAACAAGGAGAGATTATTCAAAGTCATAATAAACCAAATAATATTGAATGGTTTTATACACTTAAGTTATTATTTGTGATAAATGAGTTTTGATATCAGGTATCAGTGCCAATACATGCCTTTACTCACGATATACCAGTATTGACAGCTTTCTAGTGTCCATTTGGCTTTCAGAAACCTCAAATTAAATGACTAATAAGTTGCCAATAAAAATGCAATTTTAAGGACATTAAATTCGTATTTACTATATAAACATTACTCATTTTTTGCAGAGGCAAGGGAAATTGATGTACTAGATGTATCTATATATGGCATGGGTAATAAATAAAACAACAAATCAGGCGTCTCTTATTATTCATTAAAGAGTAATAAGGAGCTGAAATAATTAAATTTCATTATATTCCTGTTGTTTACTTTGGAAGTGAGGTTTACAGTGTTGTCATAGTATGACTAATGACCATTTTTTTGTATTTGAACATTACGAAAATACTAAAAGTGATCAACTAAAGTTAACAGAAGTAATTAATAGTAGAAAATTTTCATAAATAAGCCTAATGCAGGATTGGTGTTTAAAATAAAAGGGGGGGGGGGTTTAAGGGTTATTGATCTATCTTCGTTATTCATTATCCATTATCCGTTATCGGTCAGTTCATAATACGCTACAAAGCCTAGGAACCGGGACACTTATTCTCAGCCAAAAGGCCAAGCTAAGGTCCTAGCCCTAAAGCTTTGCTGCGATCATTGCGAATACACCGTTCCCGGAGGTACTGCAATACCGGGCCGATGCGTGGAGTGGACAGAGCAAGCTCTTATTCCATCTCCGGATTGCAAAAATCAAAGATCATGGCAAAGGCCAAGCTAAGGACTGACATAGCATCAAAGCCACAGTCCAAAAACAACAAGGCCATGATTAAATCATCTAACATCACACAGTGAAGACCAACAAGCATGCTGAACAAAAAACGACAATTGTTGAATAATCTTTTAATCAGTATTTGCAGAAATGAATTACAAATATCCCTTTAACTTCAGTTTTAGACAAATGTGCTGACCAAAATGAAGTTTTTTATAGAAAGAGCATTTTACAATTCAAAATAATGATTCATTCTCCCTCCAATATCAGTATAATCACCTGAGAAGTAAAACATTGTCATTCAATTTTGCAGTAGTTCTGAGGATGCACTATTGGTCGCGTGGTGATGACGTTGCCCAAATGAGCTCACATCGCTGCTACCAGAAAGACACTAGAACGACTTTTTTCCCCCAACAAGCGAAACAAAACGTAAAAGACAGCACAAGTAAGTAATGGTAATTGTAACTGCAACGTATTTAAGGATGTTTTTCGTTGTTTTCTCTTTGCTCGTCCTGCCATTCATTTTAACAATGCAAAGTTTACGTTGTCGAGCTAGCATTTTAGCATTCTCCAACACGTAAATAAAGTCCATTTAAACACTGAGAGCAGAGCTTCTCGGCATTAAGCATCAAGCCAAGTAATTGATAGATGTCTCCAATTACTTCACTAGTTGGCAAGCTCTTTCCGTCCTTTTAAATGAGTGTTATAGACTTTATTTTAGCTTGTGTTGTAGCTGTCAAGTTAACCCACGCTGTTGGACCAGTTTGATAACGGATGTGACGTCGATGTCGTTCCCCACGTTATTATTTATATTATTTATATATTGCAATTAACACATTAATAACCAAAATAACAAATTCAAGTATTCAGTATGGAATATCTTAAAACCAGTGTTGGGCGCTGAAAAAAGTAATTAGTTACAATCACTAGTTATTTCATTTAAAACATAATTGTGTTACCCTCCAGATTACTGACACCCAAAAGTAGCGCGTTACTCTGAAAGTAAATGTCTAAATTCAAATTACAGCACATAGATTGTAGCAGACCCCCTCAAACGGCTTAAAATTAGTCACATATAAACGAAATTAAAAATGTGCACACTAACCAATGGAAGCAGTCTTCATATTTCTTAGCTTGTGCAATCTTGAGAACCTTCAAACCGACAAAGCCGAGAAGCTCCATATCCATTTTGTCCTTAAGCTTCAAACCACTCAAAAACTTCCTGCATTTCTGGGTAACGTCCAAGACTTTTTATTTTTTCCAGCCATTGGGTGTTGCAAAAATGATTTTACAAATAAAAACAACAAAACTCAGCACTCTTTTTTTATCAATTCTTTGCTTACTGTTTGTTAAATTGATTTTGTTGTACCTGTATACGCCACGCTGCTCCCCCACCTGCTGCCTACCATTCGCTACTGGAGACACCACAGAATTTGAGTATTTAAACTGACCCCCTCGAATTCAGTATTTTATTTTAGAGAAGTAAATACAACCTTGATGTGAGTGTATTTGGTAGAGAGAATATCATAACATCAGTAGGAAGAAATTCTGCGTTCTCATAAGTTGTGCTTGAGATGGTGCCACCATAAGTATATTAAGTTCAATTTTGTAAGTACATGACTTATAAGCCACTCTCCTAAATGTTTTGATCAACATTGTGTTGCTGGCGGAGTTGCAAGTCATATCTTGAGCAAAGGAGGAACAGTTAGAGATCAGATATAATTTGATAACTATTTGCAAAAATAGCTATGTAGCACCATTTTGTTACGATAGTTGAGTTAAGAAAATTACATTAATAATGCACTACAGTACTTGTTAAAGAGAAAAGTGTTCCTTTTTAATGTATTACTTCTAAAACTGCTCAAAATGTTCTCTGCCCTCAGGGATGCTCACATCTGTAAAGGAAATCCTCATTTCATCAGAGCCAGACTCTTCCTACTTTCTGCGTGTGGACTCAAATCGGCGTGGCTTAGGAGCTGGCTTCCACTTGCTCCTCAGTGATGGACAGAATGCTTGGAGAGGAGAAGGTAAATACATAATTAATAGTTTAAATGGTCAAATGTTCATAGACAAGGAACGGCTTTTACTGTATGTGAGAGGGTTGAACACGTCCAGCTTTCCTCCATGCTTTATAATCATTATTCAGGTATAACGAAATTGTAGGACCTTACCTTTCATTGCAAGTGAAACAAATTAAAAAAGTAAAAATCTGCAAAAGGATAACATTTTAAACAATATATCAAGTATATAGAATAAATATGTGCATATTCACAGTGTCAGTTATACAGAACATTATGCTTTTGAACGCTGTCGATGGGATTTCTGGGTGGTAATGACTTTCAAGAAGCTACTCCTCCTTCGATCGGTTCTTGCTCAGATGTACCTGTAGCGCCTTCCAGAGAGCAGCAGGCCTAACAGCTGGGCACCTGGATGTAATCTGTCCTTGATGATGTTTTGGGCTAATGACTGTGAGTGGAATAGATGTCCATCAGGGAGGGGAGAGCGCAGGCAATGATGTGCTGTGCTTGTTTCACTGCCTCCCTTTATCTGCCTCAGTGCAGCATCTTAACCATGTGGAAACGCAAAAGCTCAGCAGGCTCTTGATGGATTAGTGGTGGAAGGCCAGCAGCAGCTTCCTGCCTAGGTTGTTCCTCCAGGTGACTCTCTTTTTTTATGATGGTTGTGGTATTAACTGTCCAGCAGAGATCATCGGCGATTAGGACTCCCATGAACGTGAATGTGTGGACCCTTTCCACCCACTTGCCGTTTGCTATTGTTTCTCCTTTTGATGTGGTGAACTGCGATTTACTCCCTTGTCCTTATGATCCACATCGGTAGTTTTCAAACTTGAAGCATTATGTAGGGAGACAAAATAAACTTTGTTTTTTTCAAGTGTATCACAATCTACATTAAAATGGAGCAGTCTAGTCAGTTTAAACATTTAACAAAAAGAAAGGTTATATTTTTAATGTTTGAATTAAAGATGTAATTCTCCCAAAATAGAATAAAAGTTTGATGTGACTGAACACCGATACGTACGTTTGAATTATAAACATTTAATCAAACTTTATTTCATGTTAAACTATTCATATAAGTATGAATCGTTTCTTCAAGAATTAGGGGTGGGTTGGTTCCAGGTTTTGGTAACTGTCAATACCAGCTTTTTTAAGGTACTTCTGATAATGGCCAATACTAGTATTGGATACCCTGTAGTGGCCAGTTAACAATACTAACTAATTTGAGCAATAATGAACACATTGTCATTAACTAAATGCAACATTAAGGAAAATACTTATGTTGGGATTTGAAGTTATTCCTTAAAAATATCATTATTTTACAGAAGGAAGTGAATTTTATATACCAGAGTTATCAGCACCTTGCATTAGGATGGATGACTACTCAATAATTGAATCTGTATTGGTCTTAAAAATGTGGTATCGAAAATCTCTATGTTCAATGTCTTTTCAATAAATCTACAGGTAATACAATTTCCAAAACCAATTTTTTTATTTTGCTATTTTATTTGCATTTTGCTCTCGATAACAATTTCAAATTACTGCACCTCAAGACAATTTGGTTTTATTATCTTTAATATTTTAATTATTGATTTACAATTATATTTGATATAGTTAATATCCATTGATATTAATGGGAAAGTATGTGTTATTTAGAGCCTCACAGTGATTAAAAAATGTCATTCATTAAAAAAGCTATTGATTTAAATAATGAGGGAAAATAAATTACCTATCATATAAACATGCATTTATTTAAATACTCGTAGGTTAATATATTTCTATTTATTTTATATAACATGAGGCTCATTTACAGGGAGGTGACATCATTGCCATCTTGCTTCTAAGGGTACCCCCAAAAACTAAAAACCCAGTGAAAGGTTTGGCAAAATGGTGCGGTTTGGTCACTTTCCTTAGTTTGTATTCTTCCTTGTGCTTTGTAGCACTCGTTTTTGGTTCCACTACACAATGGAGCTCAAATCTTTTACAAGCTGGGATCTACTTTTTGTTACTAATCAGCACAAAGGAAACCCAGTTTGATATGCATTTCCTAAAATAACATAAAATTAATATCCATAAATAACCTAAAACCCATAAGTGACCCAATGTAAACATTAAAAGTCCAGACATGGTACCATAAAAACTTAACAGCAGCAAAAGCAAATGTTCAAGTGCAGTCATGTCAGATAACCTTTGCAATCGTGTCAACCTTTGTTTCAGCAAGTGAAGCGTCCGTGTGCCAGGAAGCGGACGAACTAGAGATGACTGAGGAAAAATACGTCGAGGACCTTGTGGAGGCGCTTACACGAGAGGGAAATGCAGACGTTTACAGCTTTTTCCTGGCGCCTGCCACACCTGAAGACAGCACGGCTCTCACACTGACCTATAGCAAAGTGCAAAAGGACATATCAGTGAGTCTGTAATCAAACACGAATCCGGGTTAAGCGACTTTCTCCGTTACTGGGAGACGTGCAATACGGCTTGGGTGTGTGCGTTCGCAACGATGATGGACTCCAAAGGCAAAAGCTCAGTCGTTCTATGTCGGTCACGCCAAAATGGAAAGTGTGAAATCGTCCCTCACAGGACATTAGGCAACATGATCAGGTTAGTCAGAAATCGTTGAGCGATGTCTGTTTGTTTAGTCATTACTTGCTATGGTCTAGATTCCGCAAATTTGCATCTACCATAACTAAAATGTTTGTTCCCTACTAGGGCTGCCACAAACGAATATTTTGATATTCAATATGCAGTTGTGGTCAAAGGTTTACATACACTTATGAAGAACATAATTTCATGGCTCTCATGAGTTTCCAGTTATTTCTACAACTCGGGTTTTTCTCTGATAGAGTGATTTAAATGAAGTCATAAAAGAACCAAACCTCATGAATATTTTTTGTGACAAAGAACTATCTGTTCCAATCACTCTATCAGAGAAAAATCAGAGTGGTAGAAATAACTGTAAACTGAAGAGAGCCATGACACATTGTTCTTCACAAAAGTATGTAAAGTTTTGACCACAACTATATATTGATTGCTCCGGAGTGATACTGCAATAGCACAATCAACATTTTTAAACTCTTCACGCCGGCCACCACCTCTTTGAATTTTTCGTTGATTCTACATGTCCCTTAAAAAGGACTAATAGGCTCAGAGACATTTTCTTTCCCAGGGCAATCCTCATCAAACACGTGCGCAAGACTGTAAAAAATATATATCTTGAAAAATGGGTACTCATATCCAGTGTTTGCCTTTATTTAACTAATTTTCACTTTTAAGTCTTAATTGTGTATTTATCATAGAGTGCCATGTCTTATCTTTTTGCAAACAATGTTCACTACATTGTAATCAATGGCAATAAATGTAATTACTATTCTACTACTCTAAACTATCTATAATTTAGTTACTGGTTTGACCAAGATAATAAACAGAGCAGGTATGAACTCTCCAGCGAAAGGGCAAAACTTCCAAATTAATCATTTTAAAAAATCACCTTTCCTCCAAAAAATGCAAGCTTTTTCAAAGATAAAAGTGGAATATTTTCACATTAAAAAAATTGTTGTCAATCACCAGATAAATAAAGCTTTTGGATCATCTTCAACATAGTCAAATGTCTTCTTTTTGTTTCGCTCCAGTTCAGGTTGGGCTCGGTGTTACTTAGTTCCATCCCTGAGCCGTCGGAGGCTGTGAGGGGTTTGCTTACTCACAGTCTGGAAAGAGGGTCTTCTTTGGAGCACCAGAACCAGAAGCTCCAGGAGCACAACCAAAATCTGATACGAGAACACCAACGCATTATGGCAGAGTAAATAC
Source organism: Urocampus carinirostris (assembly GCF_059441175.1). Lineage (NCBI taxonomy): Eukaryota > Metazoa > Chordata > Actinopteri > Syngnathiformes > Syngnathidae > Urocampus > Urocampus carinirostris. Next base: position 26,626,785 of record NC_142364.1, on the reverse strand, counting down.
ATTTTTCTGTTTTTTTAAATTGATGCACTCTGTATTGAATAACCAATTGTGTGATTACCTATTCTGACTTTTATTTTGCATTTCCATTAACCTAGGACATCAAGACAGTCTTGTCATGTGGTTTTGTTCAAAGTTAAATGAAAAGTGGCATTCTTGAGACCTAAAAAAATATGAGTCATACTTCAATTAAAACTCATTTGGCTGCATTATTAGTCTTAGCCACATGTAGACGATAATGCATCATCATATGCTGTATAACAATAGCGCATCTAAATTTGTTGTTCCTTCCTCTTGAAATGTTTCTACGGTTAGCTAACAAAAGAACTACACTTGCTAGCTTAATGAGGATTCCCATTTAAGAGAGTCAGTAACCTTGAAAAGCATCACTTTAATTTTTTGGTAGAATTGTGAATTGTCTTTTATGTAATGCGTTCTACATTTCACTGTGCAATTGTGACCCTCCCCAATATTTTCTTTTCCATTTTTCTTTACAGAATGTTTAATCTACCATTTCCCTGTGATTTTTTTTCACTTTTGATTTTAAATAAAACAACAATGAATAGATTTGGTATGTGGAGTTGAATGAACGAATGAAACAGATTGAGCATTGCTTTATAACTATGTCCACTCCAGAGTCAAGTAAGTAAGAAATATAAAAGTAATGTTTTTGAAAATATTTGGATGAGGATGCGAGTGCTAATGAAATGTAACCCTCATTGCTATACTTCTGCGGTTTTTAAGGAAATAATTTTAGTGTTAATGTTCAAGTTTAAGTTACATTTGGAACTTTTGTTGTTGGAAAAAAAAATGTATTTCTGTGTAAATTCTTTAAATGTACATACAATTGAAGAGCTTTGTTGATTAGGTGATGGACTAGAAAGGGGTAAAAACTGATAAGTTTATACTTCTTCCTACTGCCTTCTGAACAAGTTAGAACTTTTAAGTTGTAATTATTTTGTTTATGTTTTATTTGATAGTTTACTATTTACATGTTTCAAATAAAATTTAAAAAATGACATGATCAAATAAAAATGACAATTTTTTTTTTCAAAATTTTTAGAAAATAGTAAACAAATAAAAAAAAGTAATAAATAATTTTGTACAGTACATGGTACAACTTTTTTATACAGTGAAGCTCTTATGTGGTAATATTTCAAATCTTACAATTAAGGATCTAACTGGGATATTCTTTATGGAATTGGGCTGCAGGTATTCAATTTTTTTCTATTCAGTTTCATTAACTGTCTAACCGCTTATCTTCACAAATTTTAGTAGTTGGCATGCATTTACTGGACTTGTTGCCAGAGCACATAGAAAAAGACAACTATTCACACCTTGAGACAATTTATAATCATATTTGGAACATATGTGGGAACCAGAATGCCTGAGAAAACTCACTCGGGCACAAGGAGAACAAGTAAACTCCAACTAGTGAGACCGGTTGTTAGAATTGAACCATAGACCTCAGAAGTGTGATGTGGACATGGTATGCAGTCACCTACCGTTATTCCTGCTATTTAGAGATCCATTTGAATTATCTTATTATTTAAAAAATAGAATTTGATTTGGTGATTGTGCATTCCTTTTATTACTTTTGTTTTAGGTTAGAGCGCTATGCTAATGGGAAGGAGGACCTGGAAGCGGAGCTCTACTCTCGCTTCGTTCTGGTCCTCAACGAAAAGAAAGCAAAGATCCGCAGCCTGCAGAAAACGCTGGAGGAACTGCAGAATGTCGAGTATGCCTGCGCTTGTTAGGTTGTCCGTGCTTTCAAGTCATCAACACTTACTTCTGGCTTTTACTTTAGTGACAGAAGCACAGAGGTGAGCAAGAAACATCCAGTTAAAGGATCCCAAGCGACTGAGGAAGGGGAGGAAGATGAGTATGGTGGCAGTACTGATGATGATGCCGCCCCTGATACTTTTGCACCTTCCCACGGTACAGTAGACAAGCATTCATCTGAAACATTCCAAATGAATTACAATGCTTTATAATTGAATCTCACGAGCTTTTGATTTTTAACTTTAAATCCATACTAACACACATTTATTTAAAAAAACGTTATTTTTTCTAAAATGTTCAAATAAAAATAACTGATTCAAAATCAGCTTTATACAAAGATAGCACTTCTAGATAGCGGGGGGAAAATGCTACTTATAGCTTGTGCCTTTGCTTTAATGCAGCAATTCACTACGTATTAACTAATGTTTGAAAATGAGCAAAGTCTTCTATCTTTTTAAATATTTTTTTTTACTTTCTACCCTCAATTTTACAATTCAGCAATTTTTTTTGTTTTTTTTGAGTTTCAATTTAACTAATTGATCCAATTATTTTGATTGATTGACCAGCCCTAACTGAATTTTTAAATGTGTAATTGTGTGGTGTAGCATGGCTAGCCCAAAAAAGCATTAGTAACTTGGCAGCAGCGTTGACGGTGTGGTCCGTGTCTGCTCAGGCAAAGTCAAATTTACAAATAAACAATCTTACATCCTATTCATGATTTTAGTGTCAAGAGCTACAAAACAAGATACAAACTGTAGCATTGAAAAAACATATTATTGTTTTACCTTAACATATACCATAATTAAGTCCATGCGCTGTTCCTTTTTAATAAAAGCATCAGTAGATAGGAAATACTCCAATATGAAATAAAGTCCATGTCATGACTTGCTAATACTATCACTAATTCCATTGTTTAGGGCGAGGTAAGTGTCAAATCAGAATCTTTTCTCGCACTATCACCTGTTTGCCATCAGACAAGAGAATTGGGTGCCTCACTCTGCATCTGCAGAGGGTCAGCACAGTAATGCTTTACATGCTAATTTTGTTATTAATATTTATAATGCGATGTGAGTTTAATGAGATAGAACTTTAACACGAAACAAATATAACCATTTTTTATATTTTTGATTTTATATTACCATGATGACAGGTGAGGCAGTCTTGCCTACCTGCTCTGACTGCATGTCACTGCTTTACAGACATTACAGTTACTTATGTTGTGCCTAAACTTTCAGCTGTTTGTCCCTTTCACATACTTACCAATTCATACATCTGACAGCAAGCGCTAAGCCACAGCCACCACAGTTGCGGTATCCATGTATCTCAAGCGGAGCAAGTATGGCTGCTAAAACAACAACAGCAGGCAACTCTTAAGTCAATATTCCTGATAGCATATCGGTAGAATTTCTTCCAGATTATGCAAATTTATCTCAAAGGTCAGTAGAAAAGGGTCTCAATTATTATTCACAGAGTTATATTCATGGCATCAAGGTGTCCAATGACGCTAACCTTGTAAGGGTGGATGCAAGATGTTTGCAATCTATGTGGAAGTCAGAAGCTTCGTACCAACTACAAACAGAAATATATTCGGATTTGAGAGAGATAAAGGTATGGAGAGGATGTACAATGAGTGATCCAGTATACAGTGGCTTGCGAAACTATTTGGCCCCCTTGAACTTTGTGACCTTTTGCCACATTTCAGACTTCAAACATAAATATATAAAATTAAATTAATTTCTTGTGAAGAGTCAACAATAAATGGGACACGATCATGAAGTGGAACACACTTGATTGGATATTTTAAACTTTTTTAACTTTAAAAAATGAAAAAAAGGGTGTGTGCACAATTATTCAGCCCCTTTACTTTCAGTGCACAAACTAGTCGCAGAGGTCTGTTTAAAGCACAGAGAGCATCATGAAGTACAAGGAACACACCAGGCAGGTCCGAGATACTGTTGTGGAGGAGTTGAAAGCTGGATTCAGATACAAAAATATTTCCCAAGCTCTAAACATCCCAAGGAGCACTGTTCAAGCAATAATATTGAAATGGAAGGAGTATCAGACCACTGCAAATCTACCAAGATCGGGCCGTCCCCCTAAACATTCAGCTCATACAAAGAGAAAACTGATCAAAGATGCATCCAAGAGGCCCATGATCACTCTGGATGAACTGCAGAGGTCTACAGCTGAGGTGGGAGAATCTGTCCATGGGACAACAATCAGTCGTGTACTGCACAAATCTGGCCTTTATGGAAGAGTGGCAAGAAGGAATCAATTTCTTAAAGATATCCATAAAAAGTGTTGTTTTAAGTTTGCTAAAAGCCACCTGGGAGACACACCAAACATGTGGAAGAAGGTGCTCTGGTCAGATGAGACCAAAATCAAACTTTTTGGCAACAATACAAGATATTATGTTTGGCGTAAAAGCAGCACAGCTCATCACTCTCAACACACCATCCCCACAGTCAAACATGGTGGTGGCAGCATCATGGTTCTGGCCTGCTTTTCTTCAGAAGGGACAAGGAAGATGGTTAAAATTGATGGGAAGATGGATGGAGCTAAATACAGGACCATTCTGGAAGAAAACCTGATTGAGTCGGCAAAAGACCTGAGACTGGGACGGAGATTTGTCTTTCAACAAGACAATGATCCAAAACATAAAGCAAACGCTACAATGGAATGGTTCACAAAAAACATATCAAGGTGTTAGAATGGCAAAGTCAACCTTGACCTTAATCCAATTGAGAATCTGGAAACAACTCAAAACTGCTGGTCTCAACCGCTTTCCATCCAACCTCATTGAGCTCGAGCTGTTTTGCAAGAAGGAATGGGCAAAAATATCCGTTTCTCGATGTGCAAAACTGATAAAGACATACTCCAAGCGACTTGCAGCTGTAATCACAGCCAAAGGTGGCGCTACAAAGGATTAGCTCAATGGGGCTGAGTCATTTTGCACACCCACTTTTTCGTTTTCTATTTGTTAAAAAAGTTTAAAATATCCAATAAAGTGTGTTCAATCATGGAGTGATTGTGTCCCACTTATTGTTGATTCTTCACAAGAAATAACAGTTTTATATCTTTATATTTGAAGTCCAAAATGTGGCAAAAGGTCACAAAGTTCAAGGGGGGCAAACAGTTTCGCAAGCCACTGTATTAAATCTATGCCACGAGTGGTGTAATTTCCATTTGTTCAGAGTCCCTGGCAAAGAACAAATGGGATTACATCATGAGTTTCATGAATTTGATGTACTGGATCACAAATTGCATACCCTATTTATCTCATAGTTTACTATTTTTACTTTAATTGAGAAATACCACCTTTGCTTGTATTTGTTTGTGTCATATGCTAATGGGGGCGCAGTGATAGAATCAAAGAAAGTGTAAGTATAGCGGCCGCAGTAATTCACAAACTTCCTGCCTGCATATGTAGACTGCACCGGCTACGTGGATATTCATTTAATTAATATAAAACTCATACAATATTGTCATCCAATAATTTTAAACAAATTAGAGATTATTATTTTTACACATTAAACATTGAATACTAGGATAACTGTGTACGCCAGTCTTCGACTACGAAGTGACCAACGTCACATGAGACAAAGTCAATGGCCAGAAGCTCACTGTACTATATTCTCTCACTGACAACTACCTAACCCAACAGCAGCGTAAACTTCAATTCAATAAAAATAAAACACTTACTGTAGAAAAGATAACTTTGTTTCGGTTCCCATCAATCAATGCACATTGAGTTGATCGTGAGGGTGACCGCGTGCCTTTATCCATCTCAAACATTTCTCCAAATTAGTTTTTGGCTGAGGAAAAGGGGCAAACCTCACTGCTAACAATCGTTCTGGATACCTCAGGTCTACATTACAAGTGCCCCAGACACATCGTCAAACCTTTTTGATACAAAACAATGTACAAGCGTGTGGATCACATGTGAATTGTTTGTGATACAAAGATGGCCGACCTAAATCGGCAGTCACGGGCTGTCGTCTGCCTCACGTTCTGATTGGCTGAAAACAAGCGCTGTCGGATCTATTAATTACTGATGTGTTTAAGATTTTCTTCATGTCCAAATAATAATAGGTGAATAACTAATTCAGTAATGATAAACATTAGCTGCACGTGTGCGTTGTTTAGCACAATTATTTGCACGTGTTTGTGTGCATGTATTATTGCGCAAAAAAAGAAGGCATAGTATAACTGAGCAATGATCTCAGTTTTAATGGGTGCCGGGCCTCCACTGTTTATGCTGACGTCACCCCCAATCAAGGCCGTGACATTTTCCTCCTGTCTGCCCTTGGCCCAAGCTTACACAACTACTACATACCTGTCATGAACACAGTAACACCCTCCCCTCTTTTTCCACTTTCTCACACATTGCCTTCGCCCTCCCTCCAAACCTACTTGTCCACAACATCGGACAGATGTTATGTTAATAGTGTGGTGGCCATGGTTACCAACACAAGGCTGCTTGGGCAGATAGAAGGATGCTTGTTCTTTAACAGCAGCGAAGAACGACGTCAAACTAAACATGACTGAGGAGCTGATGGTGAAGATACATCGCGTATATGTCGTCAGCAGCTCATAACCAGCAGCTCCATATTTTTTCCAAATCAACAAATGAAGTAGTTAATATATGTTTGGAGACTGCAGTGTCATCACACTTGAGGCCCAGGCTTGGAGGGGTTTTGATAAAACCAAGAACAGCAAAACTCTTTTACTTTCCTGCTTTACTTTCTTCTATTTGCTAAATTAATATAGTTATATTAAAGGAGCATTATGGAATTTGAAACTTGCTCACTGCCGCTGTCTCTTGGCGCAAAGTCATGATTAGAGCCTCAGTCAGATGATTCAGGATGCACATGCAAGTATTGGCATTCCTTGGACACACTTTTCTTTTCCCTTTTTTTGGAGGAGGTTTGAGTTGGCGTTTGGACTCTTAATAGAAGGCCGCCTTTTCTTACTTTCACCTGTTTCAGGTTACACTGACAAATAGAAATTTAAAAAAAAACCCAGTGGGGGGAAAAGCATGCAGCAAAACTTCCCCCAGCCCCATTCCTCAGACTTCATGTGTTCTGCCCCGAACCACTTTTATAAGATAAAGGCATGTAAGGCGCTTTGGAAAAGCATAAGGGGTCTTTGAAGTTGAACATTGGCAACAAAGACCTAATAGAGAAAATATTTAACTTTAATCTGTTTTGGGACACCTCAAATGGTGCACCCCACCTATAATAAAATAAAATCAGACTTTTAATTATTCATTGAATTATTTGACCTACTCTCATGACAAGAATGTGTAACTAAGGCATTTCAAATGAAACAATTTTGCTGATTTTAAATTTGAATGTTCTTTTGACAAGAGAACAAGTGATAAACCAAATTAGAAACATTACTCTTAAAATATGCAAAATTTTCTGCCAAAGGTGTAAGATTTTTTTCTCCATTTTTTTACAGTCAAGATGTTTAGTTGAGGCGCTAGGACATATAACCCAGCATGTCTCATTTCTTATTTTAGCTATATACCTGAGCGTTTGCATGTAAAAGCGTTGAATTTTCTTGGATGGTTGTTAGTTAAGAGTAATATATTATTATTGGTATGAAATAAAGTTATACTAGTGGAAATCCATTCCAGCTAGGCTCTCCATTTTGTCTATTGTCTAAGGATGCTCAGGCCACATGATCAAAGGTTTATTATTGTGAAAAAGTCATCTGCTACTTTTAGATGCAAAGCCCTGCTCTCCCACCCCACTCGACGACAGTCTCAGCGACATCCCGGACGTGGCGCCCAGTCGCAAACGCCGTTTCCGTCACTTTGGAGCCTCTGACATGACATTCAAGCGAGGCCACACAAGGTAGTCAGCAATAAACATTCCTTCCACATTTGTTAATTTGATTTGTTTTGCCATTTTAAGAAGGGTCAATTTCGAAATTTGTTGAATAGTGAAATCGAGTGTAAGAATTTGAGCGTTTCATTTTTAATAGTCAAACCTGGTACCGATTATCAAACAGGTCTGGCACCTAAATGAGGGCAAGGAAAAACAAAATAACCCAACAAAAAAGAACATGAAGTCAAATTAAGAAACCGTAAAGGTGGTATGCATAGTTTGAGGTGTCCTTAGAAAAAAAAGTAAATATTTTCTTTATTATGTATGTTGTAACAATGCCCAACTGAGTTTAAAAATCCTTTACATATTTATCCCACCGTGCCTATCTGCTTTTAGCTTACTTTTGCCCTTGGTCTTCCAGCCACAGAGTGCATTACGCTAGGGGGGAAGGAGACTGATTTCACGCACGTGCTTGCAGTTTCCTTTCTTTGAGGATTAAAAATAGGGAAAGTACGTAAATGCCTGTTTCAAATACAGTTCAAATGCCAACCCAAAACCCAATAAAGATGAAAAAGGAAGAGTTTATTCGAGCACATTTTAGAATTTCACATACTTGCACGCGCAACAAAAGGAGCTTGACAGAGGCTGTAATGATAATTTCAGCCATAGGATGGCATCAGCAAGTAGAATATTTTGAATGTATGGACACCACCATTAAGAAGTGCTCGCACACTAGATAATCCCCCTTCCAGGATTACCAGGCTGTAATGCATGTTGCATGGGCTTAAATAGACAAAGCACAGTTAACATCAACAATAAACACAAGTAATACTGAAGTCCAATAGTTACAAACTAGTTCATTGTGGCATTTTGGCTAGTTATTCACAAACGATGGGTAGTTTTCCTCCCCTCAATTCATGACTCCTAACTTTCCTCTATAACTGATTTAAAATGTGTTATTCTTGTCTGAAGATTTTGCACTGGATGCAATTGTTAATCAATAAAACATATGTTAGATAAATTTGTATCCAGTAAAGTTTGTTGGAATCCATCTCGAATTAATATTTAATTTTTTTACTATAAAGCCCAGTCCTACTTCATAGCGATGAAATGTTAACAACCAACTGCATGAAACATTCAGCACAAGCACAAGAAGCCCAAGTGTCCCCATCAAGCGCTTTACGAGAAACATTTAAGAGTAAGCCGATGCGCTTGTTGATCCTGCAACAATTAAGTCAAATGAGGCCTAGGAAACCTCAAAACTCTTTAACAAGTTCATGGCCAGATCAGCCACACTTAAATTGAACCTTGACATTTCTGGACGTCATCGTAAGCAAATAAGCTAAACCTGTCTTAAAGTATTTCTTTCAAGAAGAATTTTATCAGCAGTGTGGAAAATCAATTTACATACTAGCAAAGCAATGATGTAATAGTTGACTGCAGCCTATGCATGAAATATGAATTGAAAACACCATGTTTGATTCGTTTTATTCAAGGAAACACAAAAATAAATAAATAAATAAATATCAACCCGGATGCTGAACAGTCCAGCTGGTCTGGCTTTTGTCTCTGGCTTGTTTGTTGTCCGCCTCAGATGTTGCGTAACACTGTCGCGGACCTCCCGATGCTCTTCGGGAGGAAACGGCCGTTAAAGCCGTCTTCAAAGATGGCCTCTGGCCACAGCAGAAAATCACTGCAATACGTGAGAGCACAGCAAACACACACACAGACACACGTGTGCTTATGCGCTTAATTTCCAAGCTCGTTATTTGATGTTAAAATACAATGGGTCCATTCTTATTAGATAGATTTGCCCTTTTGTAATTACATGAGTCCAAGAACATTTCTGACGTATTTGGAAGAATACACTACGTGTACTTTTTAGCACAGTGCATGCAGTCCAAGAGAGTGTTTGTTGGCTTCAATTACATTGTATCAAAATTAAATGTACTAGAACTCAACGGTCATGTTTTTCGGGGTTGTGTGTCTTCCAGATAATAATCATTTGCTGGGCAATGCACAATCTTTTGTCCATTCGATTGCTTTGATTTTCTTATATCTATGTACTTGTTTCATATTTTCAATATCCTAAAAATGTAAACATTTTTTAAATGTACTTGAATTATTGATTTGGTAAAGGTTTTCTTTTTTCTTTTTCCGTAATGCTCACCTCTTAAACATGTGCCTTTTATTTATATTTTTCAATCTTTGAAATAGATATTTGTTTTGAAATGTAAACCGAAAATAGTATTTTTGTTAAATCTGGTGGCCAATATTGACAGTATAAAGTTTTTCCTATCATTAATGGTCACCTTGGCTCATGAAGTAATGCAGGTCATTCATTTTGGTAAATAATACTTTAAGTTTGGATTTTGCTAAGATTTTTTTTTCCAAAAATCATATTAAAATCAGCAAAATATTTTCTTACATTTTACTTTATTTAAAATATTCTATATTTTTTTGCATGGTTATCTTAAACAGCTTACTCAAAAAACAAGTTATTCAATATATTTTACGACTTCATGAGCAGATGAATAGTATATAGAAAGAAAAGGAAAAAGTAATCTGCTGCCACCTACTATTAATAACTCTATGGATGAATGTTAGTTACGAAGAAAGCAATGTATTAAGCAAAGGCATGCCTTTTTTTGCAAGGATAACATTGTTGCAATTTCATGCAGTACACTAGACAGGTTCTTATGGCACACTAGTGTTCCCTGGCTCACTGGTTAAAATACCCTAGCAGAGAAAGTAAAACAATAGATAGCAGCATTAAGTTCTCTAGAATGTTTCTAATATAAAAAAAGATCATTGTTCTATTAGTTTATGGAAGGCAGAAATTCCAGTATTTGTCTGTTTGGCAGAATCAATACAAACAGCTTGGTTTTAATAGTAATTTCTCTACCAGAATTATAAAGAAATTGAATTTAAAAAAAAAAAAAAAGGGATTGGGCAGATAAACTTAGAAATTCCTCTTGTAACATAATCAAGGTACTTGCCTATCTTTCCTTTTCTTGTCATTTATGTTAAGGAGTAATTTTTTCAAAACTCCTTCCAAAAATGTTTTTATTTTTGCGGGGTTAACTATAGGAAATTCTCCCTAATAGTTTTTGTTGCTGCGAAAAACACAGAAAATTTAATGTTGTCACACAGATCGTGTGTTTGAATGTGTGTGGTTAATGGCGTTCCCCTTACTAGTCTACGGGGAGGAAAAAAGGCATTTTGTGTGCAAAACCCTCCGAACCATCCTGATGGTTTGTTTGCTGGTGACTGGATTGAGTTTTTGAGGCCGTAATTGTGTAACGCATTAGGGGGTTTCTCAATGTCCCTGACTGAGTTTAACCTCACCCTCGGGCCCCTTCCAATGAACACATCTCCCGTTTTCTGCTAACTGGTCCCAGAAGCGTTCTGATATTTTGCTTTTGGGTCGATACCAGCAGTTGCCACGGCGGTCGATTGCTGCCTTGCTGATTGGCGATGATGTATTCAAAAAGTAGAAGTTCTTTTACATTATGTGTTAGAGTGCTTATGTTAAATAAGCAAACACTGTGGTTCTACAGTTTTTTGTGCGCGAATTTATTCGCTTTTGGGATGGAGCCTTTGTTAAAAAAAATTGAAAATCTGCCCAATACTCCAAACCTGTGCAAAGCTTGTATTGGTTGGGGATATTTACGAAATAATTACACAATAATAGATTTTATAAATATATTTGATATAATTAATCAAACTTCTATGAATTAAAAAAAAACGCATATAGATAATAAAAAAAAATACAAATAAATCTTTTGAATTTGGATGTAAATGTTGTGATTTACAGTATTTTAACAATAACTTTCAGTCAAGTCACAAATAATACTTAAGTACTAAATATTAATTGTAATATGCATTTGTTTGAATAAAGAAAAACAATTACCGGTAAATTAAAAAAATCATTGTAACTATGATTTTTTTCATTTTATTTGACAAGAAATACAGAAAATTAAGAAAAAAATGTAGGTAAACTTCCTAAGGAAAAGTTGAAAAAAAAACATGGTAAAATAATATATATATTTTTGTGCACTGTATCCATAAAATTAATACTGCTTCATGGTCATAGTAATGATAAAAAGATTAAACTTGAGTTAGTCGCTTTTGAGTTACATTAGTTTTATGTACTGTACTTAAAGTTTCCTGAAATTACATAATCTCCTTTACATTTTAAAATTGAATTCTTGTTTTTAATTTTGTCTGGGATATGTGTTTCCCCGTTTGAGAACCACTTTGCTAAATTTATCACATATAAGCATTTAAAAGATATTTATTTTCAGGATGTTCATGTGCATATGCCAAGCTACACGCAGATGTCCAACTGTATTTTCTTTTCTTAATATAATGTCCCAATATATAGAAAAGATGAGTGATAAGTTTATTCTGTCTTTAATATTGTACACCTGCAAATGAGATTTCATAGGGTTGCCAGTTTGTTATTTTGACTATTATTGCTGTTTTGACTATGACATAATTCTCATAATAGGCCAATCATGGTGCTGTTCTTTGAAATTCACAGCCTCTAGGGTCTACTTTGTTAACCTTGGAGATTCAACAAAAAGAAAGTGCTGTTAGAACAGGTTGCACACTCTTATCTGAAGGCTTTTTTCCCTGTCTTCGTTGCAAGTTAAAAATGTGTTCTGTTTTTATTTTGATTACCTTTTAAGGTTTAAACTTATCAGTAAGCCACAATAACCACTGCACTTTTCAGCCAGAGGAGTGCTGCTGTATGCCACTGCTCACTGCCAGGCCCTCACCTGCCCTGTTCTTGACGTCACACGGCACCCTGCCGATACCTGCCTCCTAAAGGCACATGCTGCTTAACCACACGTGTTGAACAAAGAAGCGTGGTCGTCTGCTCCCGTCTCATTAGCCGCTCGGGCAAACACGCCGGTATCACATTGTCCATGTGTTTGCAGTTTTACTGCTTGTGAACCACATGATCCACTTCCTGTCTCAACAGGAAATGGCTGTTGTAAACCCCCCTCATTACCCAACTGACCTGCTCTTTGCGCATGTTTGCGTGGCAGGAACGAGTCCCCTGGAGCGGCCAATCAGCAGCAGGAAGCACCGGTGGCAGAAGCCGACGAGCTTTTTGAGGACTTCTGACACACACGCAAGAAAATGAAGCAGCTCAGAATTTTGGAGATGTCCCCCAGTTCGAGACCGGGTAGAATCACATGTTGGCCTGGAGAGGGGTGGGCGTCACCATCCGTACTTGCCCAAGACATACCACTGGAAATGGTACCGCTACGACGCTAGTGGTTAAGGGAGCCAACCAACCAACCAACCAACCAACCATCTGGGACATAGCACTTCTGTTTAACCCAGAAGGTCCAAAGAAGATGAGCAGTGGGACAAGTGGAACACTGGGTAGAGATCCATGTCATGTTTGGCCCTAACTTTTCTACCATCATGGATGATTGCCATTTTGCTAACCTATTTTAGTGTGGTTTAAGATTTTAAATTGTTATTACACAAAATGGTCCAACTTTGGTCAGATCAGCATTGTCTTTGCCTCTTTGCCTCCAGGAAAAAAAGTGATACTGCAATTCACACGTGTCAAATTTTTGGGCCAGGGGCCAAATGTGGCCCGCAACATTACTTTAAGTGGCCTGCGAAAGCTTAAAATGTCTGAGCATAAAAATTAAAGAGTCCAATTAGTTTTTAACAAAAAAACTGCAAAAAATGCCTGTCTTCTTTGACAGCTTATGCTGAATTCCAGAAGAGTGGGAAGTCTGATTTCTCCCACATGGATGGTACCAGATCCAACCTCAAAGTGTTAAAAGCGAATCCAAACAGCAAAGTTCTTCTTAACTTTCCTTCTTAAAATATATTTTACGCCTCCAGCATACCTGCATTCTCGCAAGAGCCCAAATTGTGGAGAAAAAAAAAACGCCGGCTGAGGTCAATACCGCACACTCCAATCGTGTAAACTATGTTTTACCATTCACCATGTGCTTTTCCATGAACATGCCATTTTGTCAAATTATGTCAGATTGAAGTACGCAATGAAGTCGGGGTACATGTTTTTTCTCCGACTTTACAAGTAGGACCTCCCACCTCAAATGTTATTTTAATTATATTTTCCTGGTCGGAGGTTGGAGATCTCCCACTTCCCATTTTTCTGTAATGCAGCATTTATTGCCATTACATGCCAGTATTTCCATACCAATGCTAACAAGTGGAATTGAGAAATAAATGATCCAAAAAATGTCCAAGGGATTTACTCAATTTGTTATATTTAGCTAATAACATGTATGTCTAGTGACATTTTTTCAATAGCACTGTAATGTTTGTGACTTGAATAAATAATACATTTTACATTAAGGAGAAGTTGCATTTAATTTACATATCATTCATTTTCCATCCATCCATTATCTGAACCGCTTATCCTCAGTAGGGTCGCGGAGGTGCTGGAGCCCATCCCAGCCATCTTCGGGCAGTGGGCTGGGGGCAGGGGACACCCTAAACTGGTTTCCAGCCAGTCGCAGGGCACACAGGAACGGACAACTCGCTCACTCATTCACACCCAGGGACAATTTGGACCGGCCAATTAACCTGATACGCATGTTTTTGGAATGTGGGAGGAAACCAGAGTGCCCGGAGGAAACCCATGCAAGCACGGGGAGAACATGCAAACTCCACACAGGAGGTTCGATCTCATGACCTCAGAACTGTGCCGCACACGCTCGAGCCACTGCGTCCCCGTCATTCATTTTCCATTTAGTTAAATGTACAAGTTACATCAGGTTCTTTTAAGGAGAGCCATTAAGCCCATGGTAAAAATGAGTTTGATTCATGTGCTGTAAGTAATCGGCCTGCAGAAATAATATCAAACCATTGAGGCAACAAAATGCCGTGCCACTGTTGCTCACTAAGTAAAACTGTCTATTTCTTAGTGAGAGAGCCATCATTAAAGCAACCTTCCAAATTTCACTATAAGAACTATAAACAAGAAAGGAGCTATAGAAAAGTATCCAAAGAATGAAATTTGTATATGTCACAAAGACTATAAAAAAGTTTCTGCATTTATACATCCATAGTTTTTGCTGCACTTTATTCTGCCAAATTGTAAATGATATAATAGTGTTAATGCAATAGTTGTATTATGCCAATCATAAAGCATTTTAAAATGTCAAATATATTTGTAACATCCTAAATAGTAAGTCACATACCCAATGAACTTCAGAACTGCTCACTAGCAATCTAGCCTAAAGTCTGCTCTTCCTTGGCATTGAAGCTATTGAAATGCATCTGCTTTACATACCTATTTGACACTACTACTTTGACATTACTACTTTGGTGTTACTTGTAGCTCTAGTACAAGCTTCTCTGCATTGTAAAATTCAGATAATAATTGAGGAAAGAAAAGAAAATGTGCATTGTAAGGTTGAGTGTGCTTTTATTTGGTCATGAAATAAATACTAAACTGGGCCTTAAGACCCTTTCTTTTCCCTATTACCGCCCTCTCAATTGTTGCCCCCCCCCCTCCCTGCTGACTGGGCTGTGTGTGTGTCCCTCCTCCTGCTGCTCCTCATCCAGCTCCTCATTTGGAGTCTCTGAAGTCGATCAGGTTTCGATGCACATCCGAGAGGACGCAGACTTCATCGACATCCGCCCTCCTCACGGCATCTACGGGATAACATCGTGAACCACGCCGCTTGTTAAACTCCTGAAGGTGAGTCCCCTTTGCCCTGTTCCATCCAGGGCCCTGGGGCTCTGCTCATTAGGACCTCTTCTCTTTCAGAAATTTCACGACATTTTAAGTTGAAACCAAGCAAACGTATATGTTTTATTTGATTTTATTAATGTGTTCTTGGCAAGGTTGACAGCAACTCCCCAAAGATGCATTTGTCCCAGCAGAACAAAACAATTCTGCTGGCCCGAGAAAACAAAAACTGCCAGATTGCCGTTAAGGCTGCATGAATTATGATTGTATTTTGGTGCATGACCTCACTTAAGTGTCCCTTCAGGTTTTCACCCATGAGAACTTGTGAAACCATAAAAATTGTACATGGAAACCCTTTTTGGGGAAAAACGTTCTGACGTTAACTAATAGAAAATTAAGGCAAGCAATAAAAATTGTTTTTATTTGCTGTCATCTTGGTCTCATGTAACTATGTTGAAGTGAATCTAGGAGCTTCACTCTGAGAAAAAATAATGTGCCATTATTTCGGAACTGTTAAATTGGATTGAGGAACTTCATTTGGGCAAAAAGTTTAAGAAATTAAGTGCTATGGAATGGTTTTAAAGCTGTACTATTCTTAAAGCTTGTGGACAGCATTTACAAAACTCAATTCCAATGAAGTTGGGAAAGTGTGTTAATTGCAAATAAAAATTGATCCAAGTAAATTGCAAATTCTTTTCAACCCATATTTAAATGAATGCACAGCAAAGACAACATATTTATTGTCTTCACTCATAAACTTTATTGTTTTGGGAGAAAATCATCAACTCTGTAATTTGATGACAGCAACACGTGCCAAAATAGTTGGGACAGGTGTCAATAACTACTCAGAAAGTGGATGAATGGAAATCAACCAACTATTTGCAGGTGAACAGATGAATTAGCAACAGGTGAGAGTTGTTACTGGGTATAAAAAAGGGAGACCCGAACAAGCTAAGTCATTCACATGCAAGGATGGGGCGAGGTTCACCTCTTTGTGAACAACTGCGTGAGCAAATTGTTGAACAGTTTAAAAACAACATTCCTCAAAGTACAATTGCAAGGAATTTAGGGATATCATCATCTACAGTCCATAATATTGTGAAAAGGTTCAGGGAATCTGGAGAAATCACTGTGCGTAAACGGCATGGCCGTAAACCATTATTGAATGCCCGTGACCTCCGAGCCCTCAAGCGGTACTGCATTAAGAACCGACATCAATGTGTAAAGGACATCACCACATGGGCTCAGGAACACTTTGGAAAACCACTGTCAGTCAATACAGTTCAACGCTATATCCGTAAGTGTGGGTTAAAACTTTATGTTGCAAAGCGTAAGCCATTCATCAACAACATCCAGAAACGCCGCAGGGTTCTCTGGGCCCGAGCCCATCTAAAATGGACTGATACAAAGTGGAAAAGTGTTCTGTGGTCTGATGAGTCAGTTTTCCAAATTGTGTTTGGAAATTGTGGACGTCGTGTCCTCCGGTCCAAAGAAGAACAGAACCACCCAGACTGTTATGCACGCAAAGTGCAAAAGCCAGCATCTGTGATGGTATGGGGGTGCATGAGTGGCCAAGGAATGGGTAACCTGCACATCTGTGAAGGCACCATTAATGCAGAAAAGTACATTCAGGTTTTGGAACAAAGTATGTTGCCATCCAAACAGAATCTTTACCATGGGCGCCCTTGCTTCTTCCAGCAGGATAATGCCAAGCCACACACTGCACGTCTCACGACAGCGTGGCTTCGTAGTAAGAGGGTGCGGGTGCTTGACTGGCCTGCCTGCAGTCCTGACCTGTCTCCCATTGAAAATGTGTGGCGCATTATAAAGCGCAGAATAAGACAAAGGAGACCCCGGACTGTTGAACAGCTGAAGCTGTACATAAAGCAAGAATGGGAAAGGATTCCACTATCAACGATTCAACAACTAGTCTCCTCACTTCCTAAACGTTTATTGAGTGTTATTAAAAGGAAAGGTGATGTAACACAATGGTAAAGAAGCCCCTTTCCCAACTACTTTGGCACTTGTTGCAATTATAAAATTCTAAGTTTATCATTATTTGCTTATGGAAATAAAGTTTATGAGTTTGAACATGGATAATCTTGTCTTTGTGGTGTATTCATTTAAATATGGGTTAGAAAAGGTTTGCAAGTCATTCTATTCTAATTTTACTGACATTTTAAACTTTTTCCCAACTTCAATGGAATTGACTTTTGTATGTTGAAGTGAACTGATGTACAGTACGTGCTTGAAATTTACTTTAAGGGACGCCTAGGAATTATTTTGAATTAAGAGTGAGTTTGGATAGCCCTGAAATAGTGAGTTTATTTCAATATTCCGACATCATCCGGCTAAAATGTCTGGAAATGTTCATTTAGTAGGGTTAAACCTATGGCCAGTGAGCTATTTAAAAGCAGCCTGCCTCCCAATTTCAGCAGCTCACAAAATACAGTAAAGAGAAAATATACTACCGAAAAAGTATTTTTTGTACAGCAAAGCACAGCCTCACCTGCTTCCCCTGCTGACACGTCACTGTTTTACAGCCTTTTTAAACTATGCAAAGATTCAGATGAACTATTTACCTTAAGACTCTGTTTTCATGTTTTCCAATGATTGCACCGTGTCGATATATAAATTGAAATAATAGTTTTACATGAATGAAAGGCAGTACAGCGGCGCATATTTTATAGTAGGTCAGCACGTCTCTGATCACTCCAAAACAGGCACCTGTTAAAGAGAGAAAACAATATAGGTGTTCTTTCTAAATTACTGCTAAAAAGTTTAAAATATTTGTAGCATATAGACTGTTTTTGTGTTATTGTTTTTAATCATGCACAGCCCATTAATCATTATTTTATAATCATGTTTTAAAGCATTGGGCAAAGTTCCTTAACTTATTTTGTATCTGGAGGTGTGCCCAAAAATATCTTGTTCATTAATTTTATTTTATATAATTCAGGGCGACTTTTAAGTTTGCCTAGTTTACTGTTTTCAGGGCAAGAAGAAATGGTTCTGTGCGGTCCGATTCTGATCGTCCTGTTGCCTTTGCTTCACATCTGTTCTGCTCGTCCACAAACAGGTGACTTTGGTTCTCATCTTGATGCACAACTGCCAACAGAGACGACCATTTAGTACAGGAATGCCAAACATATGGCCCACGGGCCGGGCCGTTAGGTGACTTAAATAGTGAGTGTCTATATCCGGGGAAGGGAACCTTTTTGATATAAAAATATTTTGATTGTTATCGAGAGAGAGAGAGAGCCATTACATATATTTTAAGACATTTTGTTTACTGTTTGAAAATTTTATTACATTTATGAAATAATAATGCCAAAGCCTGTGTCAAAAAATCATAAATTCACACCTCAAATCAAATTGCTCTGGGTGCTTTGCTGTTGATTGCAGTTTGTTTTGTGGGTTTTCATGATAAAGAGTTTCAACAGTGAACATAGACTGTTTAATGAGCTTACATCTAAAGAATAATTTATTGACGTACAGCCAAAACGGGGTCTGTTGGTGTGACACCTTGACTGTAAACTGTAGTTGAGGCGGTCCCTTATCAGTACAGGACTGAACCAATTGCCTTAGTAGTGCCTTAGCTTTGCATATGCTATATCGGTGTTGCATGTACCTCAATTAGAATGATAAAAAACATTTCTGAATGGGCTTTGTTTCATTTCCAAGCCACATGTAACCATGAAAAGAGCCATAGATTCCTGACCCCTGCTCTAGGTGATTTCTATCAAAATGTTAGATTTTTAAGATAGATGCTTTCTCTTGCTAGAGGGCAGTAAGGGATATATATATATATATATTGAGCTTAAGTAGACCCAGTCTAGTAATTGGATCTGATGTAGTGTAATGTTATTGTCCGTGCGCTGCTAGAACTATTTATTTTGTATTTCTTTTTAATTCATTTCAAACCAGTATGACATTTAAGGCAAAAATTACATTTTTTCATAACTACCACTTGAGTTTGTATTGTGTGGTGAGTTGGTTCCAGTATAAAACTGCATTCACTCAACTGTTAAAATATACCAGCTAACACATTCAATGCCAAACATTGTTTGGGTTATCCTTAGAAAAGATCCCTTGTCATCCATGATTATAATATGTAGGGTAGGCTACTATAGTCGGCTTTTACTGATCTGACCCACCTGAGAACAGAACCTATGGATCCGGCCCCAGAGCCAAACTGAGTTTGACATTCCTGACTTGTTGTGATGAAATGATGGTAGCAATATTCCTAAAAAGTGTGCGTTCCTCAGCGGCCAAACAAAGAAAGGAAAACGGGCACGTAGAGGGTTCACTGGCGGGCACGGCCCTCCTCCCCTGCAAATCCGCACTAGGCCCGTCTCCTGCTGAGGACGAGCTGCTGAGAGTGAAGTGGATCCGTGTGGAGAGCGGTGCTGAGGAGGTGGTTATAGTGGGCCAGGACGGCGTCCTTAAGGTGGGACAAAACTTCACGGGACGCGTGTCCTTGGCCAGCAACACCAACCTGGCCATGGTGGGGCTGCGGGCCAGAGACGCTGGACGCTACCGGTGCGAGGTCACCCGAGGGATGGAAGACAAACACAGCAACATCGTCCTCACTGTCAGAGGTCAGTCTGAGTCAAGCAAAACATGGATCTACAGTGGTACTTCTACATACATGCTTAATTTGTTCCAGGAGAGCGTTTGTAGTTCGCAAAGCTAGTGTAATGAGCGGGTTGTCCCGATATGAAATAATTAAAAAACGAATTGGCCCGTTGCCAACCTCCCTAAAGGAACAAAGTGAACTCTCAATAGCAATAAAACATTTCTTGCTGATCACTAAAACATACTCAAATTGTAATTAAACATAAAAAAACAATAATAAAATAAAAAGGTTGATATTGACAAAAATTAAATGCGTGTTTATTGTGACGACACACGGCTTTTGATAGTAACGACTTATTTTACACTTAAAATTTAAAGTTACTGTAACTTTAGATGAATGTGAACACGCACATTTCTTTCACAGCACAATTTTGTTTTTTGCCTGATTCGGTTTTCATTGATTACATTATTTTGCCCATTAGCTGAACTCACAGATCTTTAAAAAAAAAAAGAACTTATCACAGTAGATTTTTTTCTGCCTGTGCTTCAAAATTTTAGGGAAACACGTAATGCAATTGTCATCAAAGAGAGCTGTCGGACAACCAGTTGCCACTTTTTCAGTTTTTTTTTTTTAACAAAAACAGAAATTTCTGAACACTTTGCCTGCACCTCTCCGAACTCTTTTGTCAACACCAGCTTCTCCGGTTTGTCCTCTTTTCCTCTCTTTTTTGGCAACAAGAATGTAGCCTCCGTCAAAAATTATTGCAGCGAAGCGCTGCGCAAATTCTTCCACGTCTTTGTGATCAGCACTCGCTGCTTCCCAATTGTTCTCCTTGGCTCGGCCACACGCTCGTGTTCATCTATTATTTCTTCCTTCATTTCAATTGTCATCATTCTTCTTTTTTTCTCAGGCATCAAACAAAAATTCACACAAAGAAGATGCTAGAAAATGTGATTAAAGAAATGTAATCATAACAAACTTGTTGCAGAACACTGAGTCTCCAAGTGTAACTAAGGGCACGATGACGATGGTAGGCGCATGCGCAAACTGAACTGAGGTGATGACGGTGAGCGGTCAAGAGCAGTTTGAGCAGTCTCGAGCGGTGATCGGTTTCTAGTGGTAGCCATTGGGACTTTAAATGTCTTAATGGTCTTGTGTCATCTTATTTGCTTTCATTATAGCAGCCCTTGCGGTCCATGGAGTCCTCTGAAGGGCAGTTGGTTGAGTGTTCCTTGGGTGAGGACAAAAACCTATGGTGGAGCTGCATTCAGCCACTTTGGTCCTCACATATGGAACAGTCTGCTGGAAGACATCAGGTCTTGAGGGACCCTTGATATTTTTAAGAGGAAGCTCAAGACCCACTTTTTTATGGCTTTTAATTGATCACTTTTATTTAGTTTTGATCGTTTGTAGAGGTTCTCGTATAAAGAGGTACAACTGTATATTTAATCTAAGCCTGGCATGTCAAAGTCAAGGCCCGAGGGTGGATGTGGCCCATGAAGAGGTTTTCTACACCCCTGAGATGATCCCGATTCATTATTATATCAAACGCCAGCAATCGTTGTGTTTTTTAATGTTTATTACTCCTCCTTGAATGAAGTGTTGTTTTTGGTTAATGGATATTTGCACTTTATTTTAGTGTATTTCATTCCAATTCAATTTAAAAAAAAAAATTTTGTTGAGTGAATGATTACATTATTTTTTTCTTTGAAGAAAATTTAGTCCAGTTTTGCCTAAAAAGACTCAATAGGCTACTGGTGGTACCTGATTAATACCAGCTTCTTTCAATTCATTTTCATTTTGGGGGATTTTTATAAAAAGCAAACGTGTCTATTGTGTCTTTTGAAAATGTAACATTACTAACTAAAATATTACTTTATCTACTGTATATGATCATAATATGTGTTAGCTTTCCAGTAGGTTCAATTAGGTTTACTAGACTATATGTCTCATCTCATCTCATTAGCTGTACCGCTTATCCTTATTAGGGTCGCGGGGGGGCTGGAGCCCATCCCAGCCATCTCCGGGCAGGGGACACCCTGAACTGGTTGCACATGGGGACAGACAACTCACTCGCTCAGTCACACCTAGGGTCAATTTGGACCGGCCAATTCACCTGAAATGCATGTCTTTGGATTGTGGGAGGAAAATGGAGTGCCCGGAGGAAACCCACGCAAGCACGGGGAGAACATACAAACTCCGCACAGTAAGGCCGGTAGCTGGATTTGAACCCACGCAGGAAGTTCCCACGACCGCAGAACTGTGCCGCACACGCGCTAACCACTGCGCCGCCGTGCTGCCCTAGACTATATGTGTTCTTTGAAAAAATGTTCAATATTTTATCATTCCTGCTTGGAGCTCGGCATTGGGGGTTGGAATTGGCGGGCTTGGGCACCTAATGACACCCAACACATCAGTTGGGTTCAAATGGACCCATGAGAATCTCATTGCAAGAATGTGGATACCATTAAAATAAAACTGAAACTGAAAAAACACAGACAAAAAAATCATTTTCTGAAGCCCATGCAGCAGTAGCCAAAGAGGTCGTAGGTTTGATCACCGGCTCCTCTGAGTTAAATGTCGAAGTGTCTTTGACACTGATCCCCTAATGCCCCTGATAAGCAGGTAGGCACCTTGCATGGCTGACTCTGCTATTGGTGTGTGAGTGTGTGTGTGAATGGGTAGTGTGAAGTGCCTGGTTTATACATGAATGCAGTCCATTAACCATGCTTTTTTTGGACTGCACTTTTGACTTCATGAAACTTTTTTGATGTATGGCATCTGTCAGGTGTGGTGTTCCACTACCGGGGCAACACTAGCCGATACGCTCTTGACTTTTCGGCCGCATCGGAGGCTTGTCTCTCCGTGGACGCCGCCATCGCCACGCCAGAGCAGCTGACGGCTGCCTTCCACGACGGCTTTGACCACTGCGACGCGGGCTGGCTCGCCGACCGGACTGTCAGGTGGCTAGTGCCCTCGCTATTTTCTTTATCATCATACTGTAGTAGTAAGGACTTATTGTACACTTAAAATTCAAGTTACCGTAATTTTAGATTAATGTGAGCACACACATTTTGTCCCAGCACAATTTTGTTTTTTTTTGCCTGATTCGGTTTTCATTCATCACTTTCTTTCGCCCTATTAGCTGACCTCACAACGCTATCACTTTTAACAGTTATTTTTAAAAAGAAGAACATAAGAAGAACATATCCAAGTCGATTTTTGTCTGCCTTTCCTTTAAAATTTTAGGGAAATGCGCAACTCAATTGTCATTAAAGAGAGCTGTTGGAAAACCAGTTGCCACTTTTTCTGGATGTTTTTTCTCAACAAAATCAGAACTTTTCTCCCACTTTGCGCCTCTCCGATCTCCTCTGTAGACACCAGCTTCTCTGATTCGTCCCCTTTTCAGTTGTTTTTTGGCAACAAGAATATAGCCTCCCTCAAAAATTATTGCAGCGAAGTGCTGCGTATTTCTTCTGCGACTTTTTAATCAGCACTCGCTGCTACCCAATTTTACCGTTTGGCTTGGTCACCCACACAAACACCACACTTGTGCTTTTTTATTATTTCTTCCTTTGTTTCAATTGCCATCATTCTACTTTTTCCTCAGAAATCTTTTAAAAATTCACACAAAGAATATGCTACAAAATGACTGAATTCAGAGGGAGACTAAAATCCTAAAATGGGGGTATGATGGTGCTGATTCAGCTTTTTGGGGGGCATTTTTCACATCTAGTGTAACCTACCTGACAGCCTGTGAAAGATGGTGGTTAATTTAAACTGCTTCCCTTCACACACACACAAACAAACATACTGAAAACATTATTATCACCCATGTTTTGCTTGCGAATAATATTAAGCAAAAAATAATTACCAGTGGAACATTCTAACTTTTTTCTTTTTTCTCCCCTAGAAAAAAAGGAAATAATATTTAAGAGCAGCAAAATGATGATTTTTTACTTTACTTTGTTTTATTTTTTTATTTTTGCTAAGCAATCTCTAAGAGCTTTATCAAACAAAATACATTATTAAATATATTTTCCTGTACAAAATCAAAAAAACAGTCTTGAACTAAAAACTGCACTTCTCTGCTGAAAATATCTTATAACATGAAATTCAACTAAGAACGAGGATTTTATTAATCTAGCCCTTGCGGGTTGGGATATAAGTGCGTTCTTATATTATTGCGTTTTTAGCATATTCAGCGCACAGGGAGATCATGGCACACTATTGTGCCCACTGGTTGAAACACACTGGTAAAGAGGACATAGGTGAGTGTTTGTGTTTTCTTTCAGATATTCAATCACACAACCCCGTCCGGGTTGTGAAGGCGACCTGGGGAACCGACCGGGTGTGAGGACGTACGGTGTCCGATCAGCCTCGGAAAAATACGACGTCTTTTGCTACGTTGAGAAACTTGATGGTAATGCAAATATTCAAAGTAGTAACAGAAATCACACTAAATATATGTACACCGTTACATTATCAACAATGGTCAACAACAACATGGTAATTCATAAAGCTAGGCAAACTATCATTTAGAATATTATATTCAGTCTTATTGGAAATTGTCTGAAATCAAACAAATTTACCCTTTCCACACTTCTTATTGTCTGTCCTTCTCCATGAAAGATGAATACATTTTTTTCTATCAAGAAATACTTAAGAACATAAAGAAATATTGCATTTTCTTTAATGTCTTTTTAAACAGGTGTTATTTGTCTTCCAAAGCGTTTTTTAATCCAATTTAAAGTGTCATCGTCAAAATAAAGTTAACCCACTAATTCAGTGGATCTTAACCTTGTTTGAGCTACCAAACCCCAGCAGTTTCATATGTGGATTCACCAAACCCTACACGTGTAAAAAAAAAAAAAAAAAAATTATATATATATATATATATATATATATATATAATTAAAATTAATGACATACTGTTATTTTTTTACTGATGCACAGAATGAACTGTGCAAGACAAAACCAGCTTAGAGCATGAACTCACATCAATAGACAGAACTGTAAATCAGTGTGACTTCTGTTGTTGCCTTTGAGAGATAAATAAATAAACAGAAAAAATCCTGACCAGGGAAACGACTCTTTGATGTATTTAATCAGATTTTGCGTTTCTTTATATCTTTCAGGATGACTTTCTTTTTTTCTATTCTCTATCATTTGTTTCTGGCACCTTGGCTAAAAACTGTGTGATAATGAGATCAAATCTAGTGCCTTTTTTAATAGTCATGTTTTTCAATGGTGGTCTAGTGGATTGGGGCTCTCACCGCCGTGACTCAAGTTTGATTTCAGTTACATATAAAGTGTTGCCATTTTGGTCGGCGATATTTTTCTATTGATTAATCTATACACAAATACAGTAGTATACAATAAAACCTCGATTAGTAACACAGAGTTTTAAAGAATATCCACCGTATGTTGCGGCATATAAGGCGCACCAGGTTGTAAGGCATGTTTGCAATTTTCTGACCAATTTGTGTTTTTTATGTGCATCTTATAGTCTAGACCAGGGGTCGGCAACCTATGACATGCGTGGCATCAGTGGCACGTGAGGGGTCAATCAGTGGCCCGCGATCGCACGGGAAAATAAATAAAATAAAATATAAAATAATGTTTTAAAGAGCATTTACCTGAAATTTTCAGTCGTGCGCCGTGTTGTTTAGAGGCTTTACGGTAGCGCCCCTCCTCCTCTGCTCTGTTTGTGAGCGCGTGTATGAGGAGAGGAGGAGAGATCCGTGTTTTAACCCAGCCAACGAAACACAGGCGCGCGATAAACGAATGAATCATGACGGCTCCTCCAGCGAAAAAATTTTGTTCTTTTCAGCCAGCGTGGGCCAATGACTGGGGCTTTGTGCAAAAAATGACAGTGCTCTTTGTGCATAATGCCTCGAGAGAGTTGTACCTCGCACATCAATGTGTTAAACGTCATTACATAATGAATCATGAACGTGAATTCAAGGACAAGTCTGACAAGGCGGAGACATTAAAAGGCGCTGTGTCCACGTACGGCAAAGAAACACAGACCCTGAAAACCATTGTCACTGCTAAAAACGCCATTGCTCACTGCAAAGCAAAGCACGGAAAATCTTTTACTTAATGCAAATATCTTTTTAAGCTCGGAGGTTTTGTTTTGTGGCTTGCCTAACAAAAACAAAAATAAAACACATCCCTATGTCAGGCAGAAGTGTTGAACGTCGAGAGAAGGGGCTGGCAGAAAGCATGTGTGTGCGTGTGTGTTTCAATTTGATATTTTCTGCAATAAGATTTCATTGGTGAATAGTATGGTAGCTGTCCATATCACTTGTTTTCTGATTGTAGTTCATTTTTGGTGAAAAATGTTTGATTCTTGTCATCAAAAGTTGAAGTCATGGATGTCTACAGGCCTTTCCACGCGTTGCTCACATTCATTTTTTAGTTTATTGATGAACAAGAATAGTGTTAGATAAATAGGTCAGTTATACGATTAAAATGAATATCCATGTTGTATATTTGGAATGGTGTAAAAATACAGATCTGATGGAAAGCAAAAAAATGTTGTGCGAGTCATTAATCTTGGTGTGGCACACTGATTTAGAAGGAAATTTGAAAGTGGCACGCCATACCGAAAAGGTTGCTGACCCCTGGTCTAGACTCTCGAAAATACAGTACTACTTTCCTCTCTGCCTATTTTGCGGCTATCTTGTGGTTTTACACAAAGAGAGCAAACTCATTAAATGGTTGATACTTGATGTGCAATTTGTTCAGGAGACGTCTTCTACCCGCCATTCATGAGCAACAAGCTTACCCTGGAGGAGGCGTCGCTCGAGTGCAGGAAGCACGACGCGATTCTGGCATCGCCCGGGCAACTGTTCGCCGCTTGGGCTAAAGGCCTTAACCAATGCGATTACGGCTGGCTGTCGGATGGCAGCGTCCGGTACCCAATCAATGTCCCCTGGCCGCAGTGCGGAGGCGGCCTCCTGGGGGTCCGCACGCTCTATAAGTACGAAAACCAGACGGGTTATCCGGACCCGGGAGACCGGCACGGCGCCTACTGCTTCAAAGGTGATTTTTAGCAAACCCTTTTTTAACCTTTTCTTTAGGCCAGGTGGATGATTTAATCTTACCCGTCCTAAAGGTCTGAGTGTCAAAAAATGAACCGAGTAGCTTGGTCATATCTATCAAAATGTTTTTTTTATTTTTTTATTAAATGAACCCAAAAGTTCTCTCTGGACACTATAGGGCCGCGTTGAGATTGTATATCCTGGTTATTTCGTTCCGGTGTAAAACTCAATTCACTCAACTGTTAAAATAAACCAGTGAACACATTCAATGCCAAACATATTTCCCCCCCACTGTTTATGAACAAATGTGTCATTTTTAGAAAAAATTCCTTGTCATCTGTGATTATGTTATTTCTAATGTTGGTGGAATGATAAAGTATAATACTGAGAAACAAAGCTTAAAATCTAAGCTTGTTATTCTTTTACTGATCCTGACCACCTTGGAACCGAACTTTTGGATTCCGCCTAATAGTTAAATTCATTTTGACATCACTTCTTCAAGCCGTAGCTGACGTAAAAATAGAATAATATCAGTTTAAGATTGATACAGTATACTGGGGCTTACTAAAATTGGGGTATTGGACCTTTTTTTTTATATAAATTTTCATGGTTCTGTTTGGCAGAATTGGACATGTATTACATTAACACTCAAGTCTGTCATGAGTCAATCTACTTAAGGTACAGCGTTTGCTTGTGGTTAAAATGTGACAATAACAACCAGAAGTGCAGAAAGTTTAGTGTGTTTGTGTACGTGTGCAGTGTTTGGAGAGGGGAAAACCCAATCACTTCTTGCTTAGACAAACAGAACACGTCTCTAATGGATTGCAGCTGGACCTGGCCCAGACACACAGAGCAGAACAGAACCAGTGTTTTGTCACCGATAACGAAAGTTTTGGACCTAATCGAAAACACATGCTCAGGTTCAGAACCGGTGACCCAATGTGCTGGTTTTGGTCCTGCTTCTGGTTCTGGTCATCAACGCGAGGCGACGTGACTGGATGCTTGGCACGCCAATGTCATGACATCATAACTGGGCGGCTCTGATAGCGACGCCTTATGACAATCGAAGGGCAGAACTTGAAGTAGTTTTGGTACTGCGACCATAAAAAATAAAAGATTGAAAATGATCTCATGTCCCCACGGCAACCTACTGTATAACCTTCAGAAGATAGCATTTACAGGTATATACGCTATGAGTTACATTTTGCGATATACTGCGGCCCCTTTACATACAAGATGAATTCATACCTGGAATGAATCATATCTAGAATTTCTAGGAAAAATAAACAGTGATCCACACATTCTATTCCATTCTATTCTATTCCATTTGATGTTTTAAACAAATGTTCCCCATTTAAAAAGAAACAACAACAATTTCTCTGTTCAAAATTATTCAAATGAATTCTAAATGACTACAAAACACATCTTACTGATCAATAAAACACATTCAAATAGTAATTGAACATAACAATACAATAACAAGATAAAAAGGATGACGTAAACTTAATAAAATGAAAGTTAATTACAAGCACCTATCATGGAGGAAGTCAACAGTTGCTAACGGAAGTATATGGCTGATGGTGGAGGAGTGAGGGAGCAGGAGAGACTGTTGATCATGCGTAAGCACTTACTGTACAACTACAAATAAAATTTTTGTCACTTTAAATGAAATTAAACTTATTCTTTACTGTTTTTATGTAGATTTTTTTTTTTCCTTTTTTGCCTATTTACTGTTACAGTCTTAACTTTTTTTACTTTCTTTTGTCCTTGCAATACTTTTACTTTCTTTAGGTCTTTTGAAAAAAACAAACAAAAAAACCCCTTATCCAAGAATATTTGTCGCTGGTTCCCCTTCTAAATGTTACAGTCATTTGTAAAGCAATGTGATAATAAACAATACAAGCGTATGGGATCAGGTTTGTATGGCGGGAAACACACTTGAGCAGTCTCGAGCACTCGGCCTTAGTGGTAGCGTCTTAAAATTCTTGTTTCTTGTTTTTCTCTCGTAAGTCAGGGAAGGTTTTGCTTGGAAGGCATCTTGTATCTCAAATTTCTACTAGCCAGAGAACCCTGTATTTAGAGGGGAAAATAATTTAACTGTTACGTAACTGAATTTAACAGTAATATGAAACTCTTTCGTCAAATTTAACTTAATGAGTCAACACAATGGGCAGCACGGCGGCACAGTGGTTAGCGCGTGTGGGGCACAGTTCTGAGGTCATGAGATTGAACCTTCCTGTGTGGAGTTTGCATGTTCTCCCCGTGCTTGCTCGGGTTTCCACCGGGCACTCTGATTTTCTCCCACAATCCAAAAACATGCATGTCAGGTTAATTGGTCGGTGTGTTGTAGGTGTGAATGAGCGAGCGGATTGTCTGTCCCTTTGTGCTCTGCGACTGGCTGGCAAGCAGTTCGGGTTGTCCCCTGCCCACTGCCCGAAGCTAGCTGGGATGGGATCCAGCACCCCCGTGACCCTACTGAGGATAAGCGGTGCAGATAATGAATGGATGGATAATAAATAGAGTAACATCAACGCAAAATCTAAGCATTAGTTTCTTTTCCATCTACAGTGGAACAAAATTGAACAAAAATACTGTCCTAAATGGCAGATCATTTTTCTAAATGTAAATGATTTTTTTATTATATCGTTGGGAGAAATCCATGAGGGAAAAAAAATAATCTAAAGATGTTATTTTATTTATATTTAATTAATTCAGTTTAGGGGCAGACCTGCAGCGCAGTGGTTAGCGCGTGTGCGGCACACTTCTGAGGTTATGGGATCAAACCTAGCTGTTTGGAGTTTGCATGTTCTCCTCTTGCCAGCGTGGATTTCCTCCGGGCACTCTGGTTTCTTCCTACATTCCGAAAACATGCATGTCAGGTTAATCGACCGGTCCAAATTGTCCCTAGGTGTGAATGATCGAGTGAGTTGTCTGTCTCTGTGCGTCCTGTGGCTGGCTGGCAACCAGTTCAGGGTGTACCCTGCCCACTGCCCGAAGATAGCTGGGGATGTGCTCCAGCACCCCCGCGACCCTAGTGAGGATAAGCGGTGCAGATAATGGATGGATAATCGGGGCGGCAGAAGCTCAGGAGGTAGAGCGCTCGTCTTAGGATCAAGGGATCCCAGTTCGAATCCCGGTTGTCCGTGTTACATGTTGAAATGTCCTTGGGTAAGACACTGAACCCCTAATACCCCCAATAAGCAGGTTAGCGCCCTACATGGCTGCAAGGCCGCTATTGGGAAATGTGGAGCACATTGTAAAGCGCTTTGGGAAGTCATTGACTTGAAAAGCGCTATATAAATGCAGATCATTTCATTTAATCTCATTTCATAATGGATAGTTCAGTTTAAGTGAAAAACTATCTGATTTTAAATGAAAGTAAAACAATAGGTTAAATACTTATTTAAGTATTTAAATTCTATTCTTGCAATATAAATACCTTGGTCAATTTTAATTGTTGTTCTAGTAAAATGAAAAATAAAAACAAGCATTTTATTTTACACAATTTAAAAAAAAAAATAGATCAATGTCAGAAAATAACAGAATATTAGTGTTTGATTTTACAATTAACAAAAAACATAAAAAATACAGTGTAAATATAGTCCAATGGTGTGTAGAAAGGTAAAGATCCTCTGAAGACATATTTTATCGGGGTACATTTAATTAAAGACTTTTAAGAAACACTAGTTCTGATAACTTGCTTGTTGGAGGGAGATTGTGTAATATTTGTCCTCTAGATGTCACAGTATTGTGTAGTGCAACCAAAAATGAGAGCTAAAAAGCATAAGGAAGAACACAAACTACGGAGACTCAAAGTGACGCACCATTTTTCTCATTTATTTGCCTTTCACAGGTTTTTTTGTTCATGTTGTACCCTCTACGGCAAGATGGCAATTAATCATGTTAGCTCCCTGATGTTGAATATCATGTTATGTAATATAAATGCTAATTCATCAACGTAAAAGTATTTATTTAAATCAATATTATTATTATTTTTTTAATGAATGAAGATTATTTACCACTAGGAGGCGCTGTAAAATTTTACAATGTCCCTTTCAAAATGAGACGTAAACACAATTACCCGGTACTTCCTTAAAAGGCATGCTTGTCACATTTTTGGTTTGGGGGTGGGTAACCTTTTCCATGTTTGCCTTTGATAGACCAACTGCGAGAAGTAGCATTGTGATGTTGGCGTTACTCCGATAGCAATGCTAATCTTTTTTCTTTTTGCCTTAATTTTGGTACGAGAGTTGTGCTTCAAGGTCTTAATGACGTTATTTCTTCTTGTAAAAACATTCGCTTAGCCCGCTGGCAGCCATCTTTGCTATTATTTCTGTTAAAGTGAAAATAAGCTCACATATCAGGAACATAAACACACTGCTTGTTTTGGACTGTCGTTATTGCTGGTTCTTGTTCTGGCCAACTTGGCCGCTTTTAAACACCGACCTCAAGTTTCTTTTTGGAAGTTACCGTAAATTCCCGACTAAACACCTGATTAAAATACTCATGCTCGAATTTAACTTTGTTAAGCTGCAGGCTTTAACACCCATAAAAAACTCATTCACTTATAATTTTCACATTTAAAAAGAAATCAGCGGTAAAATGTTAAGAGTACAGACAAGTAAAACATTGTGCCTTGATTAAGACGCTCTTTTTTGCAGGCGTCCATAGCTGTCATTCTTCATAAACTAGCCCAGCAGTCAATATTAAAAAAAAATTGGCATCAACATATACAGTATGCAGGAGTACGACAACATTTTTAAAACAAAACTCAATGTAATGACTAAAATCCAGGAGCCCCTACAATCACAGCGGAGTTTGGATTTGAGAATGTTTTTGCCACGCTCTTGAGTATCTGTTAATGGCAATTTAATAAATCTTGACTGCTGTAATAGTTGATTGACAACTGTGGACAGAGTATGCAGAAAAGTGTCTAAACGTGGCACAATGTGTTATTTTCTGACTAGACATTTTTCCGATGATTCTGCCAAAATCACCATCTTATTCTATAGGGACATTGTTAATGATGTTTAGGTGCATCACTATTTAGATAACAAGGCATTTGGCTACCGAAGGGAGTCATAGTGGTTCCCTCCGTTTACCCGCGCTTAATTTAATTTCTTCACCTTGACATTTAGAGCGGGGGGCACGGCGGCTGAGTTGTAAGCCCGTTCGCGGCACAATTCTGAGGTCATGGGTTCAAATCCAGATACCTGCCTACCTGTGCAGAATTTGCAAGTTCTCCCTGGGCACTCCGGTTTCCGCCCACATTCCAAAAACACGCAATTCAGGTTAATTGGCCGGTCCGAATTGTCCCTAGGTGTGAATCAGTGAGTGAGTTGTCTGTCTCTGTGTGCCCTGCGACTGGCTGGCAACCAGTTCAGGGTGCTTACTGCTCACTGCCCTAAGATGGATGGGATGGGCTCCAGCACTCCCGCCAACCCCCTGAGGATAAGCAGTGCAGATAATTAATGGATGGATGGATGGATGACATTTAGAGCACTTGGCAGAAATCACATTCTGTCAGCACGTGCCCGCGTGATGTTTTGTTTGAATTAAAAAGTCGAATTCCCCTGTTCCGCACCAGTTCTAGGCACCGACTGCTAGGCACCAACTTTTAGGCGCCGCAGCTGTGGAGAACATGGGAAAGGGCCTGGCAGCTTGTAGCCTGGAATTTACTGTAATGATTGTTTTAAATTTAACTATCTTTCGTGCTTCTCTGCAGCTAAGCATCCAGAACCGACGCCTACTGGTCCAACGAGCACCGAAGTGGCACTAGAACCAAGTGGTGTTAGTGCCGGTAACCCATCACCAACAACACAACCTGAGACTTCTGGGCTAAAAAGGAATCCCATCACTCAAGTGCCTTGGCACAAAGATCATATCGTCACTGAGAACAAGCTTTTTCCTGGCACAACGTCGACCCTAAGGACCGCCCATGTAGAGGTAAAATCCAGCCTGACCCAGCCCAAGCCAGACCAACCAACTTGATTTGCAGGACTGGACTCCAAGAAAAACCTGAAATTTTCTATTATTATTGAGGACTCGGGAGGAAGAGAGATGATTTATGGTAACGAATTAGTCTGAATTTTGTCAAGAAAATCTAAGTTAACCAAGACTATAAACATTTACATCTATTAAATTGCTGTGTGAGGTTACATTAAGCGCCCACATTCCATCGGTCAATTTAAAAGTTTACGAAAAAACTTAAGTCCATCCTTTGTTTTTATGGGTTGAAAGTTGGGCCACAAACTACAGCAGCAGTACGTCCTTAAGAATCTTTTGTGGAACTTTGAGGGAGAGAGAGACAGAGAGAGAGATTGAGAGAGAGAGAGAGATGAATAATGGATAGAGACTAGAAGAAGTTCTTTGAATTGAAATTGCAAGAGTTTGGTGATGACTTTGACGGCCTTGAAGAGAAGGTAGTAGTTAACGCTACTATCTCCGAAATATATTTTTCCATTTTCAATATATGCATTTTTTTTAATCCACACATTGTTTAAGTATACATTTTTTAGAAACATATATTTAGTTTTTTAAAGTCCGCGAGAGAGAAGCCCGGTGCAACCCAAACGGAATGATTGCCATTTTTGCCGGATCCGGGGCAAAATCTTGGTCCGACTCGGGCTTGCGCTTAAGATCTTATCTCTGTGCCCAGGCTACCTTTGGCAGCGGCGAATCACGCAGCAGGGGCGGGGCTGACCCGGTAGCGGAAAGCGTTAACCTGCCATCACTCTTTCCTGACTTGGGCACCACGCGTCAGACGGCTTTGGTGTCTAAGGAAGAAGCTTCAACTCTGAGTTTTAACCTGGACCAAGCCGTGGCCTTCCCCGGGGAAGAAGGATCAACAGACAAGTCACCTTTCCACGTCATCATTGTCAACGTACAGGATAAAAATCAATCAGGTATGCTTGGATGACTTTGATCAATTTTAGGGTTTCAACAACTAATAATTCAATCAAAAGTTCAATCGTTAGAATATTACCACAATTTCCGGACTACAGAATTTAAGAACGAAATTTAATTTTGTCTTTGTACAAGGTGAATCAGATTTCAAGCATTACGCTTAAACAGCTAGTGGAGACCCCTGCACTACACAATACAGCGATAGTTAGAGGTCAAATAAATTCAATTATACACACTGTCCTTTAAAGGTACAAGTTTTAGTACCCTGGATATTCAATTTGTGATGTTTATTTGCAATGAGGAATGTTTTGGCCTCAGTGGGAGTTGTTGAGTCATAGTATTTTTTAATGTTTTCATTAAAGGACCATATTATTTAGCGCATTCTAGAAGCCAAAAAACATTCAATGAACTACAACGGTTCCATGACCCCGCACACCTAACGCTGTTTTCAGCTGCATCGTTTTAGTTTTTGCTCTGTTCTGTTTCGGTCACGTGTTTTAGGATTATGTGACCATTCAAGATGACGATTACGAAGACGAGCACATTTTTAATAGGATGAAAGAAAACGTAAATGAGGGATGCATCGCCTAAAACTTAAGCGCTATATTTCTTGACAACATGCCAGTGCAACCATACTGTGGAGAATAATGCCAGATTGCTACACAGGCGTCTTTTTGTGTTATTTTGCTTGGTTGTTGGCATTGGTGGTTTA
This sequence comes from Urocampus carinirostris, assembly GCF_059441175.1. Taxonomy (NCBI): domain Eukaryota; kingdom Metazoa; phylum Chordata; class Actinopteri; order Syngnathiformes; family Syngnathidae; genus Urocampus; species Urocampus carinirostris. The sequence continues at coordinate 26,592,227 of NC_142364.1, read as the reverse complement.
GACCAAAATTCATTTGCTTGTTATCGTTTGTTAATGGTCTCCAACGTAGTGCACATGGGCACCAGGGTGCCCTGTGAGGAGAGTTGAGGTGGCTAAAAATCTGTTGACCTCGCCAGTCCTGGGTCATTGTGATTTTCTTGTAAAATTATTTTTTTTATTTTTTTTGTGGTTGACTATTCACTATAGAGTCTATTTGACCCCACTTAGCCTGTTGATGAAGTAGTAACAACATAGTAATAACAAGATAAGGTGTTATTTTTGAAATGCATATCCAACTCGGTGCCCTTTGCGGTAATAAGTACCAAAAAGTAGCTCTCAACTTGAAAAAGGTTAGAGACTCCTTGATTAAAGGAATCTTCAGCAATCTGACATTGACCCCCATGATACGGAAAGAGTAGCGTTTTTGATATATAACTTCCCCTGTTGTTCTATTCGGATGTATAAATTGAGGAATGGATTTGTTGGTGAAAGAATTGCAATATCCTCAGTATGTTGTAAATATTGAATAAAGTACAGTTAAATATCGCATTTTGGTCCTGTTATGTATTATATGGATATTGTTGGCTAAAACATGAACTAATTTTTGCTTTAAAAGGGCGTCATAAAATTTTCCAGGTGTCCCCGTCATGTTTTGTATTCAGAGCACATGCCTTGTGGAAAAGAGAAGCTCACCCTTTTTCCTCTGAATAAGTCGAACCATATTTAAAGCCGCAGTGTCTAAAATGTAGCAAAAAAGCGGCCTTTAGTTGGAAATTTACAAGACTCGCCAACTATTTTAATAATTGATGAATTGTTCCGATAGAGTAGCTGTCAGAAATTATAGACGAATTTTAGATTTCGTTTTAAAATATTTGGCAGTTTTTTAATGGTTTTCAAAATAATTGGCCAATTAAATTTGAGTTGAAGAGACATCGATACCCCTGCTCTGAATAATACACAAAGACGAATGGACAGAGGGTCAAATATAAAAAATGTCTACAATTTAAGGACGAGAATAATCAAATGTTGAAAACTTTCATAAATTTAATAATGAGTCGAGATCATCCCAGGGGCTGTAGAAAGCCTTCTCGTAGACAGGATCTGTCCCGCAAGTCCTTGACATTGACATATGTGATTTGGAGCCTCCTAGAGGTAATAAAGCTACATCTATTGGTCAAACATTACACACTGTGTGACATGAGAAAAAAAATCTTAAAGGGACAGTGTGTAATGTTTACTGCCTCATAGTGGTAGAAAAAAACTTTCAGTAAAAAAAAAAAAACAACCAAATTGAATAATAGGCAAAAATACATGATACATCATATCACTGTTTATTTATATAAAAAAATCATTGGTCAAGAAATTTGTATTCCTTTTACATAGTGGAATCCCTACTTAGTTTGTCTGCTGTCCTGTTGCTTCCTGTGGCACTGGGTTTCGTTTGCATTATACAACAGTGCCATCTCGTTGTCAAATACTACACACTGGGACTTTAAGTGTGAGAAAATACTATGAAATACTATAAAATGTAATACTGTTTTATTAATTCACTATTCAATACTTTTATAATACTATGCTTTGCTGAACAAAAAATACTATTTTAATCCATGCCACTCTGTCCAGAATTCTGCTGTATACCCGGCAGCACCACTGAAAAAAATGAACTCCGCTTTCTTTCCTTCCATTTCTTTCAGTCGATCGCATCCTGGAACTCCTTAACTCGCCTGTGGGGAATGCTGTCGGTTCTCCGCAAATCACCGATCTCTCGCAGTCAATCGGCGAACTCGTCCATGGCAGCGGAATCAGTGCCGTCTCTGACGCTCCGTTGCCGGCCATCAGCTTCATCAACGGAAAACACAGAGTAGGATAGCCTACAAAATATTTGAATTGTTGATGATAAAAGCGCTTGTCAGCAATTTTAGACATGTTAGTGTAAGTGAAATTCAGTGGTTGAACATCGGACAAATCAGGTCTAATTCTGCATTAACAAAGCACTAATTTGTGTTCTTTAACTGCACTTAAACAGTAGTCACGATCTCCTCCATTGCATAAACTTGGGTTTAATCATCAGAAAAATATAGCCAGAGTCTGCCCATTTCTTTCTTAGGCAAACATGGAGGTGCTAATGCATGCGTTAACTGTATTTCTTCTTGTTAGATTATTACAATGCCCTGCTCTCCGGTCTTTCCAAAAAGAGCATTGCTAGCTTAGTTACTACAAAATTCAACAGCAGGGAAGGGATCACATTACACCAGTTTTAAAATCACTCCATTGAGTCGCTGTGTGTTTCAGGATCTATTTTAAAGTGCTTTTACCAATTTTTTAATGTTTTAACGGGCCATCATGTCTGTCTGATTTTCTTTTATTATATTAGCCCACGCGGTCCCTGAGGTCCTCTGGCTGCGGTTTGTCGACTGTTACTTGGTTGAGGACTAAAACCTGTGGCGAAGCAACATTAGGCCACTAAGGTCCTTGCCTATGGGACGGTCTGTCAGAGGACATTAGGTGTGCGTGGACCTTTGATATTTTTAAGAGGAGGCTTAAGACCCACATTTTTAATATAGCTTTTAGTTGAGTATTTTTATTTAGTCGGATTGGTTTAACTTCTAACCTTTTACTGTAACATGTATCCTTTTTTCACATTTTTATTTTATATTAATTTATTTTTATTATTTCAGTGTTTTGTCATGATGGGCCCACGCTGGTAGGGTGTGGTTCAATGGCTGAAAATCCTTTCCTGAGGCCATCTGCTGCCATCCCTATCAGTCTTGATGAGCCTCCCTCCTGTCCCTTTCCTTACACGATTACTCTGTGCCCTGCTACATTTATATTTTATTTCTATTATTATTTTTTTAATTTAATTTTATTTTAACGTTTGTGTTTGTCAGTGTATTAGGTGTTATGGTTTGTTGGGTGGGAGAAAAGAAGGGAATTTTAATCAGCACTTTGAGTGGCAAATTCATTGGTTGAAATGTGCTTTACAAATACATTTTATTTTATTTTATCCAATCAGATGACATTTGACACTGAGCTGCCTGAGGAGGCGCGAGGGGATCAGTTTGAAACAGCCGCCCCCATTCAGGTGATAGAGGATGAGGATGGTGGGTCGCTACCTGACTACGCCGCGTTTGAAGCTCCCACCGAGGATCCCATGGATAGTCCAGTGACAGATGGCCACCTTCTAGACTTTCGTTCTTACTTCCCAACTTTAGATTCACCTATAAGGATCCACAGCTCCTCCTCATCCCAGGATAGGACAACAGACGGCTCTGGTGACGATGGCCACAGCATTACTGCCGTTTCAAACCTCATTTCAGAAACAGCAACACTGGACACCGGTATCCACGCGGAGGATGAGGAGGCGGGGTCAACATCTGGTGAGGCAGAGGAAAAAACAAGTACCACACCTTCATCCATGCCAATTGGCCCAGTGGAGCAGCTGTCAAGAGACGGGGACGCTTCAGGAGAAAAAGCCCGCCTTATTCCTGAAGACATTTTGTCAACACCGCACCTCTCCGACTTGTACCTTGTGGCGGAAAAGAACTCCACCCGATCTCCTTCTGCTGTCATTCTCGATATAAAACGCCTTCAGCTGGACCCTCACCCTGTTCAACTCCCCGGAAACCTGCGCCACAGGGATTCTAACTTGCAACAAACACTCTCCACAGCTGTGCCACCCTTGCATGCAGATGTTACCCAGGTCCTCCCTTCGTGGACCAGGACCCCAGACCCGAGTCTGTCTGAAGACTTCCACAACAGCGAGATGGACCTCGAGATTGATGAGTTACAACCACCCTGGCCTGAGAGGACACCACAGGTCGATGACATCAAAGCCAATGGTAATATTCCAAAATTATGACATTAAAATTGTCACAATATAAAGTATCTGTCACTTTGCCACAAGTGTATAAAATAAATATATTTTGTGTATTATTTAGCAAAGTTGTCAAAAAACAGTTGAATCGGTTAAACAGTAATGATTCAAATAAACATAAATGATATTAACGTGCATTTCTTTTAGATCTTCATTGGTCGAGAAATTTGTGTTTTACGTAACATGAGGCTTACCTAGTTGGAGCTGACATGATTGTTCACAATCTTGCTTCAACGGGTACCCCCAAAAAATAAAAATCTTTTGAAAGGCTGGGCAAAAAAATGAGAAGCAAAATGCTGGGGTTTGGTCATTTTGATTCTCCTAGATTGTATTCTCCCTTGTGGTTTTCAGAACTCCTTTTCAGTTGCATTACACTAAGGGTCTCCAACCTTTTTACAGCCAAAAGTTACTTTTTTGTTATTAATACGTGCAAAGGTCACCCAGTTTGAAATGCATTTCTAAAATAACAACTTATCATATTACATACTGTAGTTGTTACTATGTTATTACCATGGCAATCAATGGATGTATGGTTAAATAGACTCTGTAAACTACTAAAAAAATGACCCAGCACTGTTGAGCTATTTTCAGAACCAACGGGCACCACGTTGGAGACCTCTGAACTACACAATACAGTAATATCTACTGGTCTTCTAAATTAAAATATACACACTGTTCTTTGACGGTACTAGTTCAAGTACCCTGAATGTTTTGCTCGTGATGTTTATTTGTAATGAGAAATGTTCTGGCCACAGTGGGAGTTTTTGAGTCATGGTATTATTTGACATTTTCATTAAAGGATCATATTATTTAGCCAAGTCAGGTCAAGTCACATTTACAGTGGATCCGTAAAGTATTCACAGCGCTTCACTTTTTCCACATTTTGTTATGTTACAGCCTCATTCCAAATTGTATTAATTTAATCTCTTATCTCAAAATTCTACACAAAATACTCCATTATGACAATGTGAAAAAAAAAAATATTTTAACTTTTTGGGAATTCATTAAAAATAGAAAACTAAGAAATCACATTTACATAAGTATTCACAGCCTTTGCCATGAAGCTCAAAATTGAGCTCAGGTGCATCTTTTTTCCACTGATCATCCTTGAGATCTTTCTACAGCTTAGTTGGAGTCCATCTGCAGTAAATTCAGTTGATTGGACATGATTTGGAAAGGCACACACCTGTCTATATAAGGTCCCACAGTTGAGTGTGCATGTCAGAGCACAAACACCAAGCATGAAGTCAAAAGAACTGTCTGTAGACCTGCGAGACAGGATTGTCTTGAGGCACAAATCTGGGGAAGGATACAGAAAAATTTCTGCTGCTTTGAAGGTCCCAATGAGCACAGTGGCCTCCATTATTCGTAAATGGAAGACATTTGGAACCACCAGGACTCTTCCTAGAGCTGGCCGGCCTTCTAAACTGAGCGATCGAGGAAGAAGGGCCTTAGTCAGGGAGGTGACCAAGAACCCGATGGTCACTCTGTCAGAGCTCCAGCGTTCCTCTGTGGAGAGAGGAGAGCCTTCCAGAAGGACAACTATCTATGCAGCAATCCACCAATCAGGCCTGTATGGTAGAGTGGCCAGACGAAAGCCACTCCTTGGTAAAAGGAACATGGAAGCCCGTCTGGAATTTGCCAAAAAGCACCTGAATGACTCTCAGACCATGAGAAACAAAATTCTCTGGTCTGATGAGACAAAGATTGAACTCTTTGGTGTGAATGCCAGGCGCCATGTTTGGAGGAAACCAGGCACCGCTCATCAGCAGGCCAATACCATCCCTACAGTGAAGCATGGTGGTGGCGGCATCATGCTGTGGGGATGTTTTTCAGCAGCAGGAACTGGCAGACTAGTCAGGATAGAAGGAAAAATGAATGCAGCAATATATAGAGATATCCTGGATGAAAACCTGCTCCAGAGCGCTCTTGACCTCAGGCTGGGGCGAAGGTTCATTTTTCAGCAGGACAACGACCCAAAGCACACAGCCAAGATCTCAAAAGATTGGCTTCAGAACCACTCCGTGAATGTCCTGGAGTGGCCCAGCCAGAGTCCAGACTTGAATCCGATCGAACATCTCTGGAGAGATCTGAAAACGGCTGTGCACAAAAGTCTCCCATCCAACCTGATTGAGCTTGAGACTTAGTGCAAAGAAGAATGGGCAAAACTGCCTAAAGATAGGTGTGCTAAACTTGTGAGATCATATTCAAAAAGGCTTGAGGCTGTATTTGCTGCCAAAGGTGGATCAACAAAGTATTAAGCAAAGGCTGTGAATACTTATGTAAAAGTGATTTCTTTGTTTTCTATTTTTAATAAATTCAAAAAAAGTAAAAAAAAAACTTTTTCACATTGTCATAATGGAGTATTTTGTGTAGAATTTTGAGATAAAAGATTAAATTAATACAATTTGGAATGAGGCTGTAACACAACAAAATGTGGAAAAAGTGAAGCGCTGTGAATACTTTCCGGATGCACTGTATCTGTATAGCCCTCAATCACAAGATTTCTCAAAGAACTGCACAGGATTACAATTTCACCATCCCCTGATCTTAAACCAACATACGGGCAAGGAAAAACTCAAAACCTTAGCACGAGGAAAATGAGAAACCTTGAGAAGGGGCCTCACAAGTGGTAATCCCCCGTCCCTTTAGCACCTTCTAGAACCAAAAAACATTCATCAATCATATTAAAAATAATTGATTTAGATAATAAGAAAAAATACACGAACTTTCTTATTAACATGTTTTTTTTATATAATCATGGGTGAATAACTTGGTATTTAGTTTCCAAAACAGTAGTTTCTTTCAGATAGGAATGTTCAGGTGGAGGCTGAAATATTATCTCTGATAATAACATTAGTTTGTTAATCAGGCATGTTTGTTTGTGATTGAGAGAGAGCAGAAAAGCACGCGAAAGTGTAAGTGATTAACTCACTCACAATAACATTTGTCAATCTGGCTCTAAAAAAGGAACAGGTTTTCCATTCGCCAGTTTCGTTAAAATTTCAATGCTCGAAAGGTTTTAAGTTAGTTTAAGTCATGTTAGTTGTATAGACATTTTTATACATTTATTGTAAAATAAAACAAAGAGCGATTCAAGTTTTGATGTACCTTTACACTAGTTGCTGCTAAGCCAAATTTTATTTATTGCACTGTTACTTTTTGATTTAAGTCAAAGATCATTTGTTATTTGTAATGACATTTTAATGTATTTACTGTAAAAAGTTTCAAGGAGCTATTGAAGATTTATTTAAACTATATATCGACTGTATATGTCATGAACCAGAACTAAATCAGGACCCAAACGCGTGACGTTCTCACACAAGCCTTTTATTTTACGGGAAATGGGGAGTCATGCAAGTTAGGTAGCGGTCTGGCGTGGAAAGACAGGAAGCCAGAGACCGACGAGATCGGTTCCAATTGCCCGAGTTGATACAGGACAGACAGGATAGATAATGAATCAGGATATCGAAAATAAACAGGAGAAACTAGACGGAAACGAAAACTGAAGAAAATAATAAACAGGACAAAACTAGATGGAAACAAAACTGGAAACCGAAATTAAACAGGACAAAATAAAAGGGAACAATACCAGGCAGGAAATACCAAGAGGAACAGGACCGAGTCAAAACCTATGTCTTGCGGGGTAGAAGTTTGTTGATGGACTGATAAGGGAAGCTTGACAGCGCTGAGCTTAAAATAGACAGAAATCCAATCTGTTAACGAGCCGCAGCTGGCGCCACACGGACGGGGCCAATTGGGCGCAATGTTAAAGCTTTTATAGTAAATGAATGTCTGCTCTAAATATCGATTATCAGGCTCTCTTAATACTAATCGTCCCTGAAAACCCATATCGATCCATCCCTAATTCCTACCTTGTGTTAATCTGTCTGTTGTCCCATGTTGGTCATAAAGTACCTGTGGGTTAGTGCATCAAATAAGTTTGACAATGTTTTATTTACAGGCTCCTGCCCCACATCAAGGAAATATTGTTTTTGTCTTTCCAAGGAAGATCTAAGCTTATTCGCTGTTCAATACAATCGGTCTTGGTGTGATTTCAAGGTCTCATTAAGCAGGAAAGTTAGGGGCGGCAGTAGCACAGGAGGTAGAGCACTCGTCTTGGGATCAAGAGATCGCAGTTAGAATCCTGGCTCCATGTGTTACAGGTCGAAGTGTCCTTGGGTAAGACATTGAACCCCTAATGCCCCCAATAAGCAGGTTGGCGCCTTGCATGGCTGCACGGCCGCTATTGGTGTGAGTGTGTGGGTAAATGTGAGCGCTTTGGGAAGTCTCCATTGACTTGAATAGCGCCATATAAATGCAGATCATTTCATTTCATTTCATGTGATGCCATGCAGCCGCAGATGTCCGGCCGTGTTTGGCCAATTTGTGTCAAAATGGTGGCTCCTGCTACAAGAGAGGCACGGAGAGGGCTTGCCTCTGTTCACCGGGATTTGCCGGAGACCGCTGTCAAACGGGTGAGTTCTGCTTGCCTGTGGTAATTATCAATATAATACTGAAAATAATCCTGAAAACATTTTGGGGGGGTTTTGTTTTACAGATGTTGACGAGTGCGAGTCCGACCCGTGTCTCAATGGCGCCACCTGCCTGGATGCCGTCAACAGCTTCTCATGCCTATGCCTACCCAGCTACGCAGGGGAGCTGTGCGAACAAGGTGTGTTGAGTGTTCAGCATTTTGCTTAGCATTAGCCTAAGGGATACATGAGAAGACTGAGTAAAATCTTCAGAATAATCGATTATCAAACAAGTTAACGACCGGCTTTTGTTTGGTTTGGATACCTTTACGATTAGAAAGTCTTTGACAGTGTAATATACATATTTTTAAATCTCCATATATTCTTTCATGATTTTTCTTTCATAATATTTAAGTCCTACCTGATCTTTTTGTGAAATAAACAAAAAAATTTTTTTTTAAATAACTTTTACATTGAATCAAAACCCAACGTTTTACTGTTGTTGGTGTCAAAATGTACTGCGCACAATTTCTTGTTTTCAAATTTCTTTAAAGGGACACTGAGTATTATATGAGTACTACGGGTTCCTGTATTGTTTAGTGCATTTGAAAACAAGTTCTATAAAGCGAAAGTATCAGAACCAGAACAAATGGTAGCCTCAAATGCGTAACGTTTCACACAAAGTTTATTGGGATATCGAGGAAACAAACGCCAGCGATCCGGTCCTCGCTGGACAGGAGAAGCGAGCAGCTTACGGGAACGGAGCGTGATCGGAATGCGGAAGTGAGTGGATTTAGCGGGGCGGGATATCGGAGCGTGGTCAAAATGGGCAAAACGGGTCGGAGCGGGAGATCAGAGCGTGGTCGGTGGTCAAAAACGGGTCGATAGCCGCAGCGGGAGATCAGAGTGTGGTCGCAAAAATATCTGGAGACAAACGGGAAATCGGGAACAGGCGGGAGCCAGAGTCAAAGTGCTTGCCTTGCGTATGCGGAGGTTTGCTGACGGACTGACCAGGAGTGACTGGAGTACTGAGTTTAAGTAGGCGGGGAATCAATCAGGCAACAAAATATAATATAAATAATATATAAAATGCAGAACTACTAAATAGTAAGAATCCTCCATGGTTTATTATAGCAGTTCATTGTTTGTAGTTTACAATGACTAAATACGCATTTTATTTAAAAATATGAAAATTGAATGACATGTTTTACATTCAGTTGCATTCAGTTTGATTACATTTATAACGGATTGGTTGGCATAAATCAATTTCAATATTTAAATATATGTATAATATGGTGCAATTTTTCATTTTAAATTGCTTTAAACCAAAAAAAAAGTCCCGTTTTACTTTTTACATTCTGAAATGCGTTTTTTAATGTTTTACAGCAATAATAACAATATCATCTTGAATACACTAATCATACCTAATTTTTTTTCACTTAACATGTTTACACATGAGAATCTGCATTTACTGTTGATCTCAAGGTCGATAATCAATCCACAATTTGCGTCTTGTGCTCTCTCTCTCTCTCTCTCTCTCTCTCTCTCTCTCTCTCTCTCTCTCTCTCTCTCTCTCTCTCTCTCTCTCTCTCTCTCTCTTTCTTTCTTTCTTTCTTTCTTTATCCAATTATATATTTCAAATGTAGAGATATTATATAGTTATTACATAATCTTATTGGTTAGCTGTGTAAAAGAAAGCCAAATAGTATTCAATTTTTGGTCCATTTTTTTAAACTAAGGTCGTATTTGGTAGGTTTCGGTTCTTGTTTTTTGTACAAAAAATATCTTTTATTTACAAAAATGACAATTTATAAGTTTGAAATGTGTATGTGTGCACGTTTCTTCTCTGAAGGTAATATGTTGTACAATACGGTTGGGTGTGGTATAGCAAGGGTCTTTGGGTGTTTGCGTTGTTCTCCAAAGATGGCCCCCGCCTCCATTTTTGTCGCATGACTCAGTTGCACTTGCGTCCTCTCGGGGTTCACTTTTCCCTTTGTTTGAACTCCAAACATCTGAAAGTTAATCCTGGCAAGCCCCCAGCTTCTCTTTTGATAAATTGTAGCATTTATTGAAGCTACTTGTCTGCGTCAATGGTGCCTTTCAAACTGTTTCCCTGCGATTCTTACATTCAATGCCTGCGTGCAAGAATCATGAAATTAATACCTGTGACATGCGATGAGTTTTCTGTCGGGTGAGGCACAGTCAGATTTTCAAATGTATGTATCTACCTACATCTTATTAAGCATTTGATAGGCACTGCAAGGAATCAATATCTAAACCTTAGCATAAAAAAATCCCCTTTATTATCTTACCTGAACTTACTGTATAAACTAAGTCTATCTTCTGCTCCTTTTGAATAAAACATCAATAGATAGGTATTCCATCCATCCATCCATTATCTGCAAGGCCTATCCTCAGTAGGGTCGAGGGGCGATAGGTATTCCTACATTATGAAAAAAAATTACTGGATGGCTTGACTTGCTGTTAGAATTAGAGATTGGATTCGTAAGCTATCATTTGGAGCTGAGTAGTACGCCGAATCAGATCTTTAGGTCTCGCCCTCTGCCAAGAGTTAAGACAATTGCGTGCCTCACTCTGCATCTGCTCAGCACAGTAGTACTAACTGTTATTATCATATTCGTAACGTAAAAATGATAGTGTTTGAAAAATAAACTCCACACGTTGTAAATTTAAATGAAAAATACCATTGACACTGAATAAATATAAACACTTAATGTTTTTTTTTGGTATTTCCATGATGACAGGTGAGGCACAGTTTTGCCTGCCTCCCCTGATTCGCTTCAATTTCTCCAATTTGCCAAATCGGATAAGTTTGTTATTTTTAAGGTCTAAAGTTTTTAATAAACAAGAAATAACTTTTTTAAATTAACTACAAGTTATTTTACGATCTATATTTTCATTTTACCGGAACATAAGAAATAAATAAAAATATTTATATATTTAAATGTTTGCATTTTTCTTGCAGTGAAATAAGCATATTATATGAGCAAATCTGATAAGCATGCTTGATGTAAGCGTTGGTCCCAAAATAATGAGCTGTAATAACTTTATTGTCCTCTTGAGTGGAACACTAGTTGTCTGGGTTCCTCATCATTCATTATACAATAAGACATATTATTTACATATAGTTAAATGCAAACAAATAAATCGACACTTTTCTTATTTTAATATAAAACAAGTCATACAAAATAAATATTCCGTTTAATGAACAATAAACTCTGCATCATTTTCCTCATCTTACTCGAAGTTACAAATATTGTAAAAAAAATAAAAGATTATGAGCAAAATAATCTGCTTTGGGAGGATCATTCTTTCTTCCTCACCTACACATTTGTTAAGCAATATGCTCACAAACAAACTTGAAAATCAGGTCCTGACTTGATCCTAAAACTGCAGCTGCGCCGCATCATTTTAGTGTCCCCTCCCCTCTAAAAGTCTATGACATCTGGTGTCAACATTATGAAATATTTCAGTACACTTTTATAAAAAAAAATCTGAGGGTCATGTCCTATGTTCTTCTTTACACATAGTTTTTTGACTCCCTCTTTGCCTGGAAGTTAACAAAATATAAAAAATGAATAATTCATTTATATACTGACAACAAGTATATTGAAGTCCAGTGCTACTCAAATACTACAAATCATCTATATTTTTTTTTCTCCTAGGACCAAAGTATATCTGATCCAGACTATTTATCATAACATCATGTTTCTTGTGTGTGTGTTTGAGCTCTTTGGTATAAATCTTCATTAATTGCCTGCGTATAATCGACTCCTAGCTGACTCAAATAGTCAGGGAACCAGTAAAGGTGAAAGGTAGATGTAGCAGTGTAATCCCTGACTCCAATCTCATCAACTTCCGTAGTTTAAATGGCGCTTTTTAATGCTACAATTCCTATACTGCTTTATTGCTCAGCCAATCAAATTATTAACCCGATGTAGGTCCATTTATTTGTAAATCTCACCTGAAACAAACCTGACTGCCAGGCATTGGTTTCTGTGCCGTTCCTAATGACTTCTATCCTGCAAATCCTTCCCCCCAAAACCCCTACCCTAACTTTCCCCTCAAAGACACGGCGTTATGTGGCTCCGGCTGGCACAAGTTCCACTCTCACTGCTACAAACATTTCCGCCATCGTCGTAACTGGGACAACGCAGAGCGGGAGTGCCGCCTCCACGGTGCTCACCTGACTAGCATCTTGTCGCCGGAAGAGCAAATCTTCGTCACAAGTGAGTGGCGCCACTCAAAAGGTTTTTTTCAGTCCATCCTGGAACGTGAACCCTTTGTGTGCAGGTCTGGCCAGCGACTACCAGTGGATCGGTCTCAACGACAAAATGTTCGAGAGAGACTTCAGCTGGAGTGACGGCAACTCCATGGTGAGTTTTCTCAGGAAGCGGCGGAATGTTTTTTGGGAAATGCGACAACTTTCCGGAGGATTAGAGTTGATGTGGCAGAAGAACAGCGTTTTCCTTTCTCTTCATGTTCATTTATATCTGGATTTATAAGGCAAATGTTCGGGCAAAACAAGAACTGAAGATATGCACTTCCGTTGAGGTTTTTATTGTAGAATATTCTGGACACAAAAGAGCTACAGAACAATGGCTGTAAAATCCAAATGTGCCCAGTCAAAATAGATGAAAAATACTTTGATAGTAGAAGGAAGATTCATTAGTAAAAACAAAACTTCAAGGAATGACTGGAAAGTCCCCAAACAGAAGTCTTAGTCCAAAGTTATTCTAACAAGTACTAATATCGTTCAAGGCCATTTTCTCGCAAAAACAACAAACAAAGCTGAGACAATGGAGAAGCTAAATACTAACAACCGAATCCAGAAGTCAAACTGAAGAAGTTAAGAAGGAATTAAACGAAGAATGCATTGTTTCTTTTATGTTCAATGATCAGACGAGGCGTGTTGGTGTGGACAGAGTATTTACTTTCGTGTCACTCCTGGTAAATCGTAACATACAACAGTAAACATTAAGGAACACATCGCGCATGATCAGTAACAATGTGGCATCATGGGTAATGCAGTTCTTATGTTATTAGGCACGTAACATCCAAAAGAAGTTAAAAATGACTGAAATATTAAAGAAGTAATAAATAAAGAAATCATACAATCATAAAATATATATATACTGGACTGTCTCAGAAAATTAGAATATTGTGATAAAGTTCTTTATTTTCTGTAATGCAATACAAAAAACAAAAATGTCATACATTCTGGATTCATTACACATCAACTGAACTATTTCAAGCCTTTTATTATTTGAATATTGCTGATTTTGGCTTACAGTTGAAAAAAACTCAAAAATCCTATCTCAAAATATTAGAATACTTCCTCAGACCAAGTAAAAAAAATAATTTTGTAACAGCAAAACTAAATCAAACATTTGAAAATGTCCATTGATGCACTCAATACTTGGTTGGGAATTCTTTTGCACGGATTACTGCATCAATCCGGCGTGGCATGGAGGCAATCAGCCTGTGGCATTGCTGAGGTGTTATTGATGCCCAGGATGCTTCGATAGCGGCCTTCAGCTCATTTGCATTTGTAGGTCTGGTGTCTTTCATCTTCTTCTTAACTATACCCCACAAATTCTCGATGGGGTTCAGGTCAGGGGAATTAGCAGGCCAATCAAGGACAGTGATGCCATGGTCAGTGCACCAGTTACTGGTGGTTTTGGCACTGTGGGCAGGTGCCAGATCATGCTGGAAAATTAAATCCTCATCTCCATAGAGCTTTTCAGCAGATGGAAGCATGTAGTGCTCTGAAATCTCTTGGTACACAGTTGCATTTACTCTGGACTTGATGAAACACAGTGGACCAACACCAGCAGCTGACATGGCTCCCCAAACCATTGCTGACTGTGGGAACTTCACACTGGATTTCAAGCAACTTGGATTTTGCTCTTCTCCATCCTTTCTCCAGACTCTGGCGCCTTGACTTCCAAATGAAATGCAAAACTTGCTTTCGACTGAAAAGAGGACTTTGGACCACTCTGCAACTGTCCAGTGCTTCTTCTCCATAGCCCAAGTCAGACGCTTCTTCCGTTGTCTTGAGTTCAGAAGTGGCTTGACCATGGGAATACGGCTATTGTAGCCCATTTCCCGGACACGTCTGTGAACTGTGGCTTTTGATACCTGGACTCCAGCTTCAGCCCACTGTCTTTGAAGCTCCCCCAAATTCTGGAAGCGGCTCTTCTTCACAATTTTGTTAAGGCTGCGGTCATCTCTCTTGGTTGTGCAGCGTTTCCGGCCACATTTTTCCCTTCCAACAAACTTTTTGTGGATATGCTTTGAAACTGCACTCTGTGAACAGCCTGCTCTTTGAGAAATTTCTTTTTGTGTCTTACCCTCCTGATGGAGGGTATCAATGATGGTCCTCTGGACAGCCGTCAGATCAGCAGTCTTCCCCATACTTGTGATTTAGTTTACTGAACCAAGCTGAGTGTTTTTAAGGCTCAGGAAACCCTCGCAAGGTGTTTCGAGTTAATTAGATGATTCAGGTGATTAGTTGAATAGCCTACTTGTATACTTTTTCATGATATTCTAATATTTTGAGATAGGATTTTTGAGTTTTTTTCAGCTGTAAGCCAAAATCAGCAATATTCAAATAATAAAAGGCTTGAAATAGTTCAGTTGATGTGTAATGAATCCAGAATGTATGACATTTTTGTTTTTTTAATTGCATTACAGAAAATAAAGAACTTTATCACAATATTCTTATTTTCTGAGACAGTCCAGTATATATATATATATATATATATATATATATATATATATATATATATGCAGTGACTTATTTCAATATTAAAACATTGTAGAAAATGTGCACTTTTGTTTTAAAAATTGTTTTAACATTATAAAAAAAAAACTTAAAAAACTAACCACGAATACTGTACATTTAACAGGCCCGATCAACTGAAAATACAAACACTATATGCAAAATCTTTTTAATTCGGATTCTAATTTGAAAAAAAGAACATAACTTTAAAAAATTCCCTTTTTCCAGTTAGCTTTTTGTAGTATGTTTCGTAAGCCACAGTATTTTGGCAAATTAGGCAGACATGGTTGTTTTTGATTTCAGTAAAAAAGGCTCCAATTTCCACTTGGCCTGGATATGGCAGCCCTTACAGTCAACTTTCATTTTTTCTATTGTCGCCATGTCAGAAATAGGGTGATCTGAAATTCTCACAGAAAGCTAAAGGTAAGGTGGCCAAAGGGCTGCTCCCATCATATGGTGTATTATTGATTCTTTTTTTATTGGTTGGGTGGGATCCAAATGTATTTTATACTGCGGTCACTATTACTGGCGGCCCACATATTATTAATTTTATGACAGAGACCGTGTGCCAGTTAAAAGGTGATCAGGGGCTGTAACTGGCCCCTGGGCCGGACTTTGTACATGCCTGCTATACGTGCTCCTGCACAAGTTCATTGATATCATCCTGATCTAACTCCAACCCCTTGGATTTTCCAAGAGAAACAATCTCGTCCAACACCACTTCGGACTCGGGTTGGTGATCGACCCTTCAACGTCACTCGAACGCCACGCTTGTGTTTTTCTATTATTTCTTGCTTCATTTCAATTGTCGTCATTCTCCTTTTTTCATCAGACACCTTATCGTTACCGTTTCTGGAACTCATGACTAAGGTCACATAAAGAAGATTTTATAAAATGCAATTAAAGAGATGCAATCAGGTACCCTACAGGTATAACCAAGGGCATGGAATCGGGTGCTTGATGGCCGTAGGAGCATGCTCAAATTCGGCCGAGCCAATGGCGGCGAGCGGTCACGAGCGTTGAGTGGTCTCTAGTGGTAGCCTCTGTGACTGCTCATAATCAGGGTTTTTCTGCATTTTTGTTAAAAAAAACCTAGTGTATCGAAATTCCTGCGTCTAGAGGTGCTCACATAAAGAGCTATCAGTGTACATAAATAAATATGGTATAGCCAAGAAATAAGGCAACTATTTTGTACTGTATAGGTACAAAACAACCCACGTCCCGGGTTAAAGATAAGTAAGCAAAAAGCGACTTCAGGATCTTGAAAGCATTAGTAAGAGCTGAGCAAGGACAAAGACGACACTGTTCCGTGTGTGTGCAGCAATTCGAGCACTGGCGCGACAACCAGCCGGACAGTTTCTTCGAGTCGGGCGAAGACTGCGTGGTCCTCATCTGGCACGACGGCGGACGCTGGAACGACGTCCCGTGCAACTACCACCTCGGCTTCACCTGCAAGAAGGGAACAGGTGGGGCGTCGCCGCATTTCCACGGCAACTGCCTCCGCATCCCTCCCCTACCCTTTGAAAATACCTCCCCCCTAGTGTCTTGCGGCCCGCCGCCAACAGTGAGGGACACCCGTGTCTTCGGCGCCCCGCGTCCCCGCTATGAAGTCAACGCCCTCACGAGGTACCACTGCAAACCGGGCCTTATCCAGAGGAATGCCCCCACCGTGCGCTGCCGCCCCGACGGACAGTGGGACGTGCCCAAAGTCACCTGTGTTAGCCGTGAGTACCCCCAAGAGATGCTCCAGTTGTATGCGCATGTAGCACCCCCTACTGCAACGTGTTTTGTTTTCAGGTATTCAATTCAAGTAATTATTTGTATTGTTTATTTGTATAGCCCTTAATCCCAAGAAATCTCAAAGGGCTGAACAGACTACATACTTTTACACCATCAATAATAATATTTATTATACAAAAAATAAAAAAATACTCTAGAAATAGTACAAAAATACTACGACCGTAATATTATAAAACATAAATACTAAGAAATATAACAAAACTACTAATAAAGTACTACAAAAATACCACTTCTATAAAACTATGACACAAAAACTCTACTACAGAAATATTAAGAAAGAAATACTACAAAAAATAACTACCATGTAAATGCTACATTAATAGAACAGAATAATTAAAGAATTACTACAAATATACTACTATGGAACTACTTAAAAAAATACTTCGACAGAAATTCAACAAAAATACAATACTTATACTACAATACAACAAAACCATATAAAAAATATATACACTGGTAAATACAAATTGCATTTAGAAATAAATCAGAAATATATATAAATATAACAATTAAATCAATCAACAAAAAAATGAAACCGTAATACCTTGTTTTTCGTGGGGGTTGTGTTGCAAAAATGTCCCGGGAAGTCATTACCCACGAAGAAGAAACCTTTATTTATTCCTTTATTTATTCCTTTATTTATTAAATACTCTATTGTACATTGAAATCAAAGAACAAACCAGAATTATAATTTGTCTAGCAAATGAAAGTACTGCACTTTATAAAAGCTTTTTGTACTTTCAAATCATCATTTTAAGAATAATCTTGGTGCTATATTGGATTATGGTATTGATTAAGGATGAAATCCAATTTTATGAATATACTTTGTCGCCGTCACCTGGACGTTATGGAAAACTGCTTTTACATTCCTTTAAAGCCGGTGTCAGCAACACAAAATGTTGAAAAAGACTTATTGGACCAAAAAGATGTGTCTGGAGCCACAAAATATTATGTAAATTTTCTAAGAAAGGAAATACATACTGTAAGTACATTCATTGCAAAACTCAGAGAATGTGTCCTATTTATCCTCCTGAAGAAACTATATATTTTTCCATAATCAATTATTTTTCAAAAAGTACCAAGGAGCCACTAGTTGGTGCCAAAGAGCCGCACGCAGCTCCAGAGCAAGTTTAGCGGGTTGGGAAGACCAACTTTGTTTCGGTCCTGGCCGCAAGTGCTTTTGTTGCTACAAAGTGTTTTGTTTACATGGCTTTTAAAAAAACTTTGCCCATAATGTTGGTCCGTCAAGCTGTTTTACATACATGTAGAACTTATACCGTAATTTCTTTGACACACAGACAGAAAGGGGCGGGATGACTGTTTAGCCAATCACAATGCAGAACACACTAAGTAGTGAATCTACAAAAAGTAAAACCGCGATACAGCTCGGGTTTACTGTAACATCCGTTATTGTTAGCGTAGCAAACGTACTCACTCTTTTGTTGTACCTCCTCCCAGCGGCAACATATCATTTACCCATCATGCACCATCACAACCACCACACGAGCGCTCGCCACGGCAACTAGCAACAATACAACGACAGCGGCAAAGAGAGGAGCTCCTGGGACCCTCTGCCAGAAACAAGCGGCTCGCCCTGGTGCATTCTGGGACATCATCTGTTTATTTTTGCTTTTGTCCCTCGTTTTTGACAGAGGAAGACCAGAAGACCTCGGTTTCGGAAGATGACCCACAAATGTGCTCACTTAGATTGTAGGCATACATTGTAAAGGATATGAAGCCTTAAGAATTTAACTTATTTTACTGTGACGTGTGAATAATGAATTGTTTTGAAGAAATAAATGTTGACGTTTCACTCAGGCGACGGCTGGAAATCTGTAAGACGGACGTTATTAAAATTTCACAGCATTTTCTTTTCATTCACAATCACCCAAAGTCACATGGATCAAACTAATGGCCCGCAGGCCAAATGTGGTCAGTGATAGCATGCAAGGAGAAGCACAAGAGAAAAATGGTGTCAAAGATTTAGAGTTTTAATTATGTCCACTGTATGTCGCAAAAGCCAGGCGCCACTCCCAAAGCATCCACTCGAGCTGTATTTGCTGACTAATATTAATCAACCAGAGAACATTAAGGAAACCCATACCGATGTTATTTTAACTTAAAGTAAAAGTCACAATCATACGGTTTAAGGCAATATGAATAATACAACATTTTAAAAAGATTACCATGGCGTCTTTGCAGGAGTTTAAAGAAGTTTGAGCTCCTTTCTATGATATGAAATCTAACAGCAAAGTGACCATAGGTAAACATTTTCATAAACACTTGTCAAGTCAATAATGACTTAAATGAGTGTTTCTATGCTCTTTGGTCAATTTCAGTCTGCATGAGTTTCTGCAGTTTAATGAACTGAAGTGGAAACAAATTAAATTGTTGTTTTCCTTTTTTTACATACAAATGCACAGTTGATGAACACTACAAGAGATTAAATCTTAGTGAAGGAAAGCAAATACTGAGGGGGGAAAACCTCAATTATTGTTTTAAAATATAATCTTACATCTCTGAATCACAATTTATGTGTAAGCCTCCAAAAAGGCCCCCATCCATCCAGTTAAGGGACAGTTTTTATGCCGTTAATTTTCCAGGCCAGTTCCCATAAGAATGTTTAGTTTAAAATGAGTTTGACACCCCTGCCCTCAGTGGAACATCAATGTCCTCAGTGGCTTCATCAAAATAAAGAGTCCAAAGTGTTTTTTCAAGGAGATATTTTATTTTCACGTGGTTTTTGCAACTACACCGCAAACGATTTGGTATCCACAGAACCCGGTTTGAAAAGCCAGGTCTTACTTTATTACATCTTGGGATTACTATATAAGAGAAATGCTGCAGGTGGGTTCTTGAGCAAATCATACACGAGTTATAGAGAAAATACTAAAAAAAATCAAATGTAAATGGGTTGACAAAACTGGTGAAAACCATTACTCTCACAAAAGACACATCGCCACTGTCACATTTGCCAAAAGGCATCTTGATTATCCTCAAGACTTATGGAAAAACATTCTGTGGACTGATGAGTCAAATATTTGTTTTTTAAAGGTGTACAGCTCATTACATCTAGCGTTAAAACGGCACATCATTTGACAAAAAGAACATGATGCCAACATTGAAGCGTGGTGGCAATGTGATAGTCTGGGGCTGCTTTGATGTCTCAGAACCAGGACAACTTGCTTGGTTGACTAAAAATGAATTCTGGTGTTTACCAGAAGAAGGAGAACGTCCAGCCATCAGTTTGTGCCCTCAAGCAATTTTGGATCAGGCTGGTTAAAAAAAAAATGGAGAAAATGGATGTGGTTTCGTCACTTTGAGTCACGGTATTTTTTGTGCTTTTTAGCACTCTCTTTCGGTTGCACTCCACAATACAGCAACATCTAGTGGTCAAATGATACGCACTTTCCTTTTGATGATGAATTCTGATCAACGCTTTAAGGCACGCTATTAACAATCAACAGTCAGTCAGTCAGGTAGAGCTTTGTTTAAGAATGTCAGGACCAGAACGTAAACAGGACCCAATTGCGTAATGTTTACCACGGGTTTTATTGAAAGAAAGAGGAAGGGCCGGCCCACAATCTGGTGTTCGCTGGACGCGGGAAGCAAGTCGCTCTCACACTCGGATTGTGATCCAAACACGGACGTGGATCTTCCGTAGCGAGCGATGGCGGTGTCAGGGATGGAAAAACTGATCGGTAGCCAGGAATGGGAGAGCAAAGCGTGGTCGGGGTCGGAAACGAGTCGTAAGCCAGGAAGGGAGAGTAGACATAGTCGGGATCAAAAAAGGGTCGTAAGCCGGGACGGGAGAGCAGACGTGGTCAGGATAAAAGCAGGTCATAGCCGGAGACATACGGGAGCAAAAACAGGACAGGCGGGAGTCAGGTTCGAAAAAGGCTTGCCTTGTATAAACAGAGGTTCGCAGACGATCTGACAAGAAGGGATTGACAGGACTGGTTTTAAATAGGGACAGGGAGCCAATCAGAGCCCGCAGCGAATGCCGCCAAATGAGCTGGCACAGGTGATTCCCATCGGAAATCGTGACAAAGAAATTGTTTTATATTTTGGCATAATAGGAAACCCAGCAATACAGTGAAATAGTGACAGACCAATAAAGATTCATTAAGCTTTTCCGGATTTTGGGATGCTTCAATGTGATAATTCCATTTTCCAGATGTAGAGGATATTTTACCCATTTATGTCTCTTCATGAAGTTTCATTCTCCTATGATTCCATAAAGCAATGCCAATATTTTACCTTGTAACATATGTAAAAACACAATTAAATACAGAAGAAAACAGATTGAGTTAAAAACAAGAAACATGACAATAAGTGCACATAAAAATAATTATTAAAAAAGGTTTTTTGGGAGGGTTTGGTCTGGGAAGGAAGATGGAAGTCAGGGGGAGGGGCTAGTGAGTGTGTGCACACATGAGTTTGTGTTACAGTATTCTTTTTGGTTGGTGTGAAAAACAATTTATTTGTAGTGTTTGAGGGCGTTTTTGTGTTGTATAGAAAGGCATTTTATCAGTGGTGTGCAGTCAGGGGGAGGCAGGTGAGACTGTGCCTCGCTTGTCATCATAGAAATGTGAAATTCAAAATATATTAAATTGTTACATTTTTTTCTGTGTTATAGCTTTTTCTCATCGAACTTTTGGGATTTTCTCTTTCCAAATCGCAGAATTTCTACATTACATCAGTAATATCATTGATACAGATTAGTATGTAATTTATGAGTGTGCTGAACTCTGCAGAGTGAGGCAAGCAATTCTCTTGCTTCATAGCAGAGGGCAATAGTGAGACCAAGGAATCTGATTAAGCGCACACCTCAGCCTCAAACAATAGGAATTGTGATAGCATTAGCAAGCTAACAGAAAGCCATCTGGTTATTATTTTCTCGTTTCATGTTTTTTATTTTTTATTACGAAGGACACCTTATTAATTGATGCTTTTATTGTAAAGGAGCAGCACATAGACTTCATTTATGAGTTGAGGTAAGACAATAAAATTTTTTATATGCTACAGTTTATTTATTTCTTGCTCTGCCATTCAAGAAATGAATGAGATGTAGGTTTATTTATTTGCAAATCTGTTTGTGCCTCTCGAGACTTCCACCTCTCTGCACGTCATTGTGAAAATGTTGGAGTAGTTTGTGTTTAGTGAGTGTATTTTACTTGTTTTGTATTAACATTGAGCATGGGTATGTTTTTCTGTACTGTGTGTTTGAGGGATCTGTGGTGTTTTAGGAGTGCACGTTTGATGAGTGTGTTTGGTTTTTGTCATTTATAAGTGTTTGTATTTTTTATTTATATATTTTTTTTTAGTGTAGACCCCTTTTTCGGCCTGCGTCATCCCAGGATCAGCACAGGTGTGTGCGCATTGTTGACCCAAAACAGCTAAGTATGAAGCAGGATAAGTTTGAATGGAACTAGAGAAGATTTGTACTTTGAGCTGTGTTTTAGATTCCCAATTTATAAAAACAACATACTTAATTGTTCGGTCTATGGGTGCACAAATTGCAATTTTAAGGACAGATTTGTTTATATTTTCAATTCCAAAAGGAAACAGGCCTTTTCGAAAGCACTGTAGGAGCCTGTGGCTGCTAGCCATAAAAACAACTGACTGGACCGAGGACATCATTAGGAATCTCAGCAATTGTAGCGCCTATTTCAAACCTGGTAAGTTATTGTGGCAATCTGGTTTACATTTAGTTAAATGCTGAATGCTTTAGTAAGTAAATGTATGGCAATTGTGTTTGCTACTGATGCCGACTATAGTCTGTAAGTTTGCTACTACTGGTGCTAGCTCGTAGATCTTTTACAATAATGATTATAACAATAATATTAACATAATTATCAATGTGTATCTTACATATTATATATTTAATAATAATGTATTATTATAATGTTAAGTATTGAATAATTATTTTTATAATTGATCCCACCAACACTCACGATGTATTTATGGTGGTCACCCGCCAAGAAAGTAAATTCTTCTAAAGTTAAACTTATGTGTGAAATAAGCTACTGTAAATATGAACTGGTCATCTGAGCCACTCTTTTCAACCGTTTAACGTGCTGTCATAAACCTGATATGGACTGGAGATGTATATAAGGCAAAAATATTTTTGTTGTTGTTGACTTTTAAAATTGTTATCTTGCTGCCTGCACATCCTTTGGGCTTATTTGAGATGTACTATTTATGATCCACGATTTTTTTCTGTCAATCGGCTGCTAGAAACTGACATGTGTTCCGCCATTCTATCTCAACAGTGCGCACGCAGCTAGGCTATGTCACACAAACACAGAAAGGGGCCCGTTTGATTGATTTTTGTTTTCTTTTTACTCTCAGTGTCCGGCCCGGAAGCAGTAAACGCCGTATAACTTGTGCTTCTTGTCAGGAAATCCCCGGAACCCGACGCCCGGGCGGGTAGGGCTGCAACGAGGGCGAGGCCTGGCTACCGGGTAGCGGACGCTACCGTCTGCTAGCCAACCTGGGTCGCAGCGGTCGTAGCCGGCCAACTTCCATGCGGCGAACATTTGTCCCACCGTGGCCAAGCGGGCGCCGTCCTTACGGCACTCAGCTGCCGCTTCGCCGTAAGTCAGCTTGGCCACAGTCGCCAAGTAGTAGAATTGACCTGGGTGGAAATGAATGGCAGCAGAAAACACGGTGAATATAGACATTCTGGAACTCACTACCACTTGACTTCAGTAATTTTGCCACTTTTTCTATCCTATAAACCAGGGGTGGTCAAACTTTTTGAGTCGCGGGCCGCATTGGCTTAAACATTTTTTGAAAGGGCCAGGAGGAGAAAAAATGTTGATTACATTTTTTGTATATAGCATGGCGGAGCAGTGGTTAGCGCGGGTGCGGCACAGTTCTGAGGTCATGAGATCGAACCTTTCTGTGTGGAGTTTGCATGTTCTCCCCTTGGGTTGCGTGGGTTTCCTCCGGGCACTTCGGCTTCCTCCCACATTCCAAAAACATGCATGTCAGGTTGATTGGCCGGTCAAAATTGTCCCTAGGTGTGAATGAGGGAGTGACTGGTCTGTCTGTGTGCCCTGCGACTGGCTGGCAACCAGTTCAGGGTGTCCCCTGCCCACTGCCTGAAGACAGCTGGGATGGGCTCCAGCACCCCCGCGACCTTACTAGAGATAAGCGGTACAGATAATGGATGGATGGATGGATGTTTTATTTGTTTTTCAGTTTGATAGCCGGTCATCTACTCTAATTTCGTTGTTAACCTACTTTTAGTAGCAAAATTTACGTTTATATGCACTGATAGGGTCAGAATAAGTTACACAGTAATACACTTTGAATTTCAATGACAGTTCAAATGAATGACAAGAAGGTTCATTAAATAAGCAAAGAAAACACAATTCCAATGTTTTCCAGTTCAGACGATCCAAAAATGCCTTGGTGGAGAAGCACCTTTTTCGTTACTGGCTTCATCCAGTGTTAAAACTGAGAAGTGCAACAGAGTTGAGCTCAAGCGCCATGTGTGGGCCATATTCAACTATGTTCTCAGAATTTGCTGCGGGCCAATAAAAACGGACCCGCGGGCCAACTGCGGCCTGCGCATTGTGTTAATTGGTTTATTTTAACAGCTGAGTGAATGCAGTTTTACACCTTAACCAACTCACCACGTTATACAAACTCCTGTGGAAGCTATGAAAAAACATGATTTTACCTTAATTGTCGAACTGGTTTGAAATGAAAAAAAATAATAAAACAAAATGTTATAGCAGTGCATAGGCAGTACGATTAAAGTACATTAGAGCAAACAACTAGGCTAGGCCTACTAAAGCTCAGAGGGAACATTTGTTTGGCATTCATTTAAAATGCAAATGTAATAGACCCAGAGACTTGATTCTTTGGTAAACATGGGTGGAGTTAATCCTTGTCTGTTGTAAATATTAGATAAATAATCGAATATTGACGTCTGAAATGAGTCCACCTTGAGAGGTCAAGGTAGGCGGGGGAGGCAGGCCTACTCCATGCTTGATATTGATTTTTCTCATGAGCGCATTAAACATTTTCTACTCACCTATGTAGTGAGACGTGAAGCAGAAGGCATCGAATTGGTTTTTCTCTTGGTCCCTCTTGCCGTAGCTGCGCAGGCCAGCTGGTGTGGTAGCGCCTCCGCAGGGCCCCCTTGGAGAAGTTATGGGGTATTGCACGGAGCCGTCACTCAGCCAGCCGGCGTTGCACCAATCCAGGCCTCCTTGCCAGGCCTCCCGCAACTGCTCTGGGGACGCAAGAACGCTGTCCTGTTCCCTGCATGCTTGTTTGGCGTCCTGGAAGTTGAGGTTGTACCGTCCCAGGCGAGGGAAGTACGGGAACACAACCCCTGAAACGTGGTTGGAAATGGCAGAAATTGGAATAACGGTTGTGAAATTTGCCAAGCAACAGTGGCAGGCGTAGATAGACACTAGGTCAGGGGTGGTAAACTACGCCCGCAAGCCAAATGCGCATACCTTGTTAACGTATACGTTTTATACATTTTTGATGAATTCCAATTGTCTACGACGTATAACAATTTCTTAAACAATAAAACCAGTTTTTTTGTTTGACTGATCTAGTCTTGCCCATTTTGGCTCTTATCAGGATTGTCTCGCTCAGTGGTAGCAGTCCAAAAAGTCATTGTAAATTGCTAAAATTGTTGCAATACATTCGCAAATGTTATCCTCGATCAAGCATTAACTTTTCCCGTGTAGCGTGTAGCCTATTGCTCTGCCGTCCTCACTCTAATGCAGTGAGAGTTTTCTTCCATGTGAGGAAAGCACATACAGAATACAGGAAGACAATGGGAAGTGATACTCTGAAATCCATCCATTATCCGCACCGCTTATTCTCAGTAGGGTCGCGGGGGTGCTGGAGCCCAGCCATCTTCGGGCGGTGGGCAGCGGACACCCTGACAATTTGGAATTGTCAATTAACCTGACATGCATGTTTTTGGAAAGTGGGAGGAAACCGGAGTGCCCGGAGGAAACCCACCAGGCACGGGGAGAACATGCAAACTCCACACGGGGAGGCTGTGGTAGCTGGAATTGAACCCTAAACCTCCGCACCAACCACCCACCTGCTGTGCCGCCTGATACTCTGACATATTTAACTATATGCAATTTAACTCAATTGTGACAATTTCTGTAACGGAATAAAACCTTCTATTATTCAGATTAAGTGTGTGAAATCCTGCACAGCCATATGTACATAAGCAACACTAAAATTACCACTAATGGAGAAGAAAACTAAGAAAGATGCTGAAAACTTTTTTTGTGTTGTTGTGTGAGTAAATTAATTATTTACACAAATTATCTTTTTTTATTCTTCATAGTTTCTCTTGCTGTGAGTAAATAGGTGCTGCATTGTGTATGTAAGGTTTATAGTTGCTAAATAAAGGGAATTGCACTCATTATAAAAGGGATCAATTGGCTGGGGTTGACAGGTATGCATGCAGCCCATCGGTTAAAAAAGTAGTAGTTTAAAAAAGTATTAGCACATTTTTTTTGTTTTGTTGTTATGCAACTCTTCTCCACGATGTGTCCCCCGTCCAGAAAAATATAAACTTTCTTAATTTGCATGATTTTCTTGCATATTAGATTTATACATTGAAATATAGATCAAATGTCATGCAAAAAAAATATTTTTAATGGATTCGATCAAATTTAGTGCTTATGTGTAATATTTCACTGCAAGGTGTCGCTATAGTGTGTTGATTTGTGCATCACTGATTAATCAATAGGTGAAAACCACAGCCGGTTTGACCCGCCCCCTCATGATTTGAATATTATTTTCTGAAGACAAAATACACAACAAATACACGCAAAATACATGGCAAAAAAAAAATACACAACAGATACACGACAAAATAAATATGGAAATGCAAAAATCGTGGGAGGAAACCAGAGTTTCTGGAGGAAACCCACGCAAGAACATGCAAACTCCACACAGGAAGGCTGGTAGCTGGATTTGATCCCATGACCTCAAAACTATGCTGCGGACGCGCTAACCACCCAGCTGCCGTGCCGCCAGTATGGTAAATATTTGATGATATCTACTTATTAATGTATTTATTTACATATGGTAAGATCGGCTTGCCATAGGTAAGTCCCACAAAATCTGCCCTTTAGGTCCACAAGATTTGATCCGAACAACTCACCTTCCAAGTCCAGCGAAACAACCACTGTGGCGTCTTCCAGGCCATCGATGACCTCACATTTGTATCTCCCGTAATCGTCCAGATCGACATCTTCGATGACCAATGAGGCGTCCGTGTGGGAGAAACCACGCAGGTGCACGCGGCCGTGGAATCTTCCGTAGCTTCTCTTGTGGAAATCCATTGCTGCAAAGACATCCACCTGAAAACAAAGCAACCGACGATCACATTTCCGCAAAGAGAGGTTAAGAGTAAGGGTGGACGAATCGATCAAAATATCAATATTATTGATACTGAGCGAGTATTTCGAGCAAATGGATAGTATGAATAAATGAAAACTTTATTCGAACATCAAAATAAAAACAGAACAAAAACAATAACTCAACAACAAAACAACGCTAAATAATATGTTCGAAAAGGGGCAGCAAGAAGCAAATGCTTATATTCCCTACCCTTCATCTTTCCCACCAAATACACCAATGATATAACAACATTTGTAATGATATTAATAATAACAATATGATATAAGAATAGTAACAATAACTATTGTCTTAGTAGCGAAACAGTCATCATTTTGTAATGATCACATACCTGCCAACACTACCGCTTTTCTCAATAGACTACTGCTTTTGGCCCCTTAAATACACCTACCGCTTTAAAAAAAAAAAGGGAAAATTCTACAATTTTTAGTTAAGCAAAAAAAAAATAATCTTGACTATTGTGACTATTTTGGTCTACGGATGCTTTATTTTGAAACACTAAGTTATATTTCCGTTTTAGTAAATGTCTGGCACTTCCGGTTTTGAACAAGCATATATTGTTTTTTTTTTAAACATTTTGGAGAGGATTGTTTTTTCATGTGTAAATCGATAAAATCAACCAATTTTTAACATAAAATGGTCGGCATTTATGCTATCATGACAATAATGTTGTTAGTGGGTCGTAAGATTATACATCCAATTGTGAGTCGTTATACATCCAATTGTTTTTACTTTACTTGCGTGACCTTATTTTCCAAATATTGTGCAGTGGAAGGTGTTTTAGTTGTCTTGCTGTGATAATTAATAAAGTATTCGTATTATCGTTGCATTGCTGCATTTTTGGGTTAACACTCTTGACTTTTGTTCTGTAATAGTTATTCTAATAGAGGTATTTTATTTTCTATACTGTTAAATGTTTTTTCATTGTATTATGTACACTATTTGCACTTTATTATCAAAATATTACCCAATGAAAGGTGTTTAAGTGGTCTTATAGACATACAGTGTTCAAATATCCGTTTCATCGCTACTTTTTTTTCGGTTTACTCTCTTGACTTTTGTTTGAAAAAGTTCAATATCAAAATATTTGTAATTGTATCTCATGCTGTTAAGTTTGCATTGTAGTTATTTATTGTAAAACAACATTTTTGGTGCCTGAGATATCTGTGCTGTGTTTATCGTAAGCATAAACAAACTATTGGGGATGGGTTCAGTTATTCAATGACTATAATGTACAAGCAAAACGTATGGGTATAGGATCGGAATTGGATCGGTATCAATCGATACTACCCTGTATTTACTTGGGGTGGATCGATACCAAAATTTCCAGTATGGCCCACCCCTACTAAAGAGACTGGATGGGTGGCCTACCTCCGTCAGCAAGTCTGACGTCAGCTTAGTCCACTTGATCCTCATCTTTCGATTGGGCGGCAGCGATTGGTCCCTATGGATGCTGCAGGGTAAGGTGGCGTTGCCGCCACGCCGCGACAGCACCCGGGAAGGGTTCGATATCACTGACAGCTTGGGTGTTTTTTCTACCGTGCAGAAATACGCAAATTTTACTCAAAACACACAAACATGCCACCATTAGTACAGAGTGAAAATATCCATCCATCTTTATCTCCACCACCTCTCCTCAGTCGCAGAGGTGCCGGAGCCCATCCTAGCCATCTTTGGGCAGTGGGCAGGGGACACCCTGAATTGGTTGCAAACCAGACGTAGGGCACACAGAGACAGATATCCCACTCACTCATTCACACCTAGGGACAATTTGAACTGGCTAACCACCCAGCCGCCGTGCCGCACACCGAAAATAAAGGTCCCCTATTTAACAGCTCAGATGTAAATTGTCCTATGATCAAAATTAAATCAATAACACTGTTAATCTACACCAGTGGTGAGCAACATGGTCCTCGAGGGCCGCATGCCACACATGTTCTTCTTTTTCTTCTTCTTCAAGTGTAATGGAGGCTGGCATCCATCAATTTGGTGCATTACAGCCCCCTATCATGACAGTTTCTTGTTTCTATTCTACTCCTCAAATTCTATTCAAAAGTCCTGTACTTCCCGAAAATTGTAAAATAATCCTTTGTTTAGGCCTATTACATACCTGTCAACCTGTACGTTTTTGCCGTACAAAGTACATTTTTTATTCATTTTAAGACGTGTACGACCTACAAAAAAACCTGTACGGAAAAACGCAAATTTGTCAATTGTGGGTACCATCCGGTAAACACCAAATATCACGAAATGGCAAATCAATCAAGTGTAACAAGTTCGCCGCGGTAGCCTCTATCTCGGTATCGTTTTTTTCGTTGCAAACGAAGCGAGCGGTTTGATGCTACTGTGCGCATGCGTCTGCTGCCTGGGGATTTCCCATCATGCATCATTCCGAAAAAAAAAAAAAAAATGTGGTGTAAGATTATTTTGTATGTTGTAAGGGAAAATACGACAGTTTGTACGGGCATGGAGCTGTGGAGGTTGACAGGTATGCTATTATTCAAGTCCAAAAATACTTTCAGTGGCATCTCCTTTATTTCTTCTTCTACCAGTATGCTTCATCTCCTCTCTGCATGCTGTAACTCTTGTATTTTATTAATATATGCTCCACAGATTCTCCAACCTGACAGTCTTGACACAATCCCGTGTAGTTTCCCCACCAGTGTTAATGTTTTGTTCAGGGCACCGTGTCAAATCCATTGTCTCATCATTACAGTCTCCGCTCTTACTATTTAGTTATCACCATCAACCCTTGCTGTCCTAAAATTTTGTTGCATTTTATACAAGTTTCACCTTCTGTTCTCTCCGTCCCTGGCATTTTTGATGAATTATTTCCTTAAATACACGTTTAGTTTCTGCTCTACAATTGCTTACTTGCATACAAGCCTATAAACTCTCAGTACCTTATGCCAATTGGTCTGCCTTAATTTCCTTGGACCCCTACATGTGCTGGCAACCAATAAAATCTAACTCGAAAAGCCCCGCCGCTACCACTTCTTTCTGTGTACTACTACTATTGAAATGAAATGACATAATACTTTCAGAAACCGATGCAGAATCTGAGCATATCATTGTATTTTCATGGCATTTTATTTCTACCCACCAACATATAGACAAAATTGGACTCTGTTTGACTTGCAATGTTTTAAAGGGACATTGTGTATTATTTAGTTCCTCTTAAGGGTGAAAAAACCTTATTCATCAGACAAAAAACAATATCTATTTGAATAATAGGCGAGAAGAATTGAACTATCATGTAAATTTGCTATTTTTTTTTAATACTGTAGCGCCATCTTTCTACCAAGGCTAAAACCTTCCCCAAAACTATCCTGGTGTCAGAACCAGAACGGAAACAGGACCCACATGTGTAACGTTTACCACAAATTTTATTGAAGGAACGAGGAAAGGGTGCACCCACGATCCGGTGTTCGCTCTCGTACTCGGCTTGTGATCCGAACACAGAAATGGATCTTCCGTAGCGAGTGAGAGGCGGAAAACTGGTCGGTAGCCGGGACTGGGAGAGCAAGACGTGGTCGGGGTCGGAAACGAGTCGTAAGCCAGAACGGGAGAGTAGACGTAGGCGGGAACAAAAAGGGGTCGTAAGCCGGGACGGAAGAGCAGACGTGATCGGGTTTAAAAACGGGTTGCAGCCGGAGACAAACGGGAGCAAAAACGGGACAGGCGGGGGTCAGGGTCGAAAAAGCCTGTCCTTTTATACACGGAGAATTCGCAGACGGACTGACAACTTGGGATTAACAGGACTGGGTTCAAATAGTGACAGGGAGCCAATCAGAACCCAAATGAGCGGGCACAGGTGATTCCAATCGGTAACCATGAAATTTGGGTTATGTCATTTTAAATCTCCATAGATTGTATTCCTCCTTGCGCCTTGTGGCAATCGTTTTCAGTTGCACAACACAATACAGAAAAATGTATGGGTCAAATGTTACACAGTGTCCTTTAAGAACTGCAAAATATCCTGAATATTACTCAATTTGCTGGGTGGGGGGAATATCCAAATCATGAGAGAAGAGAATAAAGTGCACGGGTGATAATAGATTTCACAGTATTCATGATTAAAATTGCCACACAATTTGGTTAACATCTGTTATCAGGTTTGACATAATGTACATTTCTAATTTAATGAAGCTGAAGTCAATTCCAGGAGTGTTTTAAATGCTGAAATGTTTTACCAGAGCTTCATTGTGTGATAAGATAAATATGCCAGCTCCCCACTTAGAGCGTTTATCAGCACACGGGTTGATAACGTCCACGGACAAAACCATCAGGCAGGGACAAAGCAGACTCCAAAACAGCTCACCCGTTTCATGGACGTGTCGGAAATCTTGCAGCTCAGGATCGAAAGCTTGGAAACTGTTGGCCGCGCTAAGTGACATCAACGTCAGGGCGGTAATCGCAGCAATCATTGTTGGCACTTGGGGCCCTGCTGATTCTGATAACTGCAAAATAAATAAAACAAAGCTTTTGTCAACTTGAAATGCGCAGTGTTACCTTGGTTATTGCAGTTAATGGGGGGCAGAACCCCCGCCAAACGTGAAAATATCACGACCAGAACGGAATCAGGACCCAAATGCGTAGCGTTAAGCACAAGTTTATTGATAGAAAGAGGAAAGGCAGCGATCCGGTGCTCGCTGGACACTGGAAGCGAGCCGCTCACACATTCGGATCGGACTGTGGCGTGGACGCGGTAACCATTCAGCCGCTGTGCCACCCTGGTAGTTTCATTAAATCTAGATTTTTGAGCTACGATTGTGAATTTTCAACATGTCTAATGGATTCCATTTTTCTTCAATTGTTAGCATTTTATGTTTTGTTCAGGTCGGTAGATGCACCAAAGGACAGAGTTTTTAGGCGGCATTACCAAAAGCTTCACAAGCACATTTCACCACGATCTACACACAGGCTGCAGAGACGCAGAAAGGAACGCAGAGCGGTGCCATGAAAATTGCTTGGTCGATACGAATTGGCCAATCGGCATTTGAGATCTCAAGTGGTGCTGACCAATCGGCTTGAATCTTGGCTTTCTGAAAGGTTCCTCGTTGGATTTTTAAATGTTTTTATTTTAATGATATTTAGTTTTAATTGTATATTTTTTGACTCCCAAAGCAGTGAACCAGCGATAACCAAAGCGCAAAGTAGAGAGGTGTCTCTGTACGAATAAAATCTTACTTGTGACCTGCCAACACTTTTTCTCAAAGTGTTTTTTGCTTGTCCTGTGGGGTTCATGATGGTTTAGCGAACTAGCTAAGCTGCAGTTGGATACTATTTGGAAGCCGCTAACTGGCTAAAAGACAAGCACAGACAAAATGACTCATGAACAAACAAAACAAAAACAATTAACTAATAGTGATAACATACACAATAATCTTAAACTTCAATGGAAAACATATACACACAACCATTTCGGCAAAAAAACAAACGACTATGCAAAAACACAAAAACACAATACCGTGCTAACCTACAAAGAAAAATGCAGGCGCACAAAGCAAACAACCATGCTAACTCGCAAACCCTGTACACAAAACATTATAACGACATACAAACACATAAGCGTTCCAACCCACTAACAAAAAACAGCAAACAAAAAGGACACCTAAATACAAAACTGTTCTGATAAAACATAAAAAATGCACATCCGTAACACAACTATGCTAACACATTCACAAAAATCACAATACCATAATATGCTAAACCACAATGAAAAATGTGGAAAATAAACACACACATAAATGTACTACTATGCTAAAATACACGGAAACACAAACACTCAACCTTGCTAAAACATTCACAAAAATCAACATAATCAGCCAATGCTAACCCACAATGAAATACATAACTACTTAAACACCAAAACATCCATGCTAATCTAGAAAGAAAAATACACACTTTAACACACAAACATGTGCACAAGCACAATACCCTGCTTGCTAAAACACATAAATAATCCAACCTACTAACAAAAACATACATAAAAACACACTTGAATACACTGCCATGCTAACACAAAACTATAGAGGCTGTTTGAGAAGTAAATCATACTTGTGCACACATGCACAACTATACTCTCATACAGACACAGTCATACCCATGAACAAACACTACGATATTCCATAATACACACTACTGTACTTTACTCTCTCACACATACTACTATTCTGTCATACACATACTACTACACTCTTATACACACGTTACTATGCTTTCACACATTTACTAGTATACTCTCATACATACAACTATACTCCCACGCACACACCACTAGAGACTGTCACACACACACTTTTTTACTCTTTCAAACACATTACTATACTCACACATATACCCATATTGACTCTCACACACACTATTATACCCTCTCACACACCCGACTATTCCTTCTTACACACCAATGAAATTGCTATTACTAAAGAGTTTTTCACACCTAGTTTATTGATTACCTCGCTGATCTGCGTGTGTACTGTATGTTTTACAGTTCGACGTCAAGCTGGAGTTGCTCCCGGTACCGTAGTATGTATGAGAGTATAGTAGTATGTGTGAGAGAGTTGTTGTCACGACCAGAACAGAATCAGGACGCAATTGCGTAACGTTTACCACAAGTTTTATTGAAAGAAAGAAAAAGGGCTGCGCCCACGATCCGGTGTTCGCTGGACGCGGGAAGCAAGTCGTTTTCGGACTCGGATTGTGATCTGAATACGGACGTGGATCTTCCGTAGCGAGCGATGGCGGTGTCAGAGGCGGAAAAACAGGTCGGTAGCCTGGACAGGGAGAGCAAAATGTGGCCGGGGTCAGAAACAAGTCGCAAGCCACAACGGGAGAGTAGACGTAGTCGGGATCAAAAATGGGTCGTAAGCCGGGATGGGAGAGCAGACGTGGTCGGGATCAAAACAGGTCGTAGCCGGAGACAAACGGGAGCAAAAACGGGAAAGGCGGGAGTCAGGGTCAAAAAGGCTTGCCTTGTATCAACAGAGGTTTGCAGACTGACAACAGGAGAATGACAGGACTGGGTTTAAATAGGGGCCAGGATGCCAATCAGAGCCCGCAGCGGTTGGCGCCAAATGAGCGTGCACAGGTGATTCACATCGGTAATCATGACAGTTGTTTTTGAGCATGGTTGTGACTGTGTCTGTTATGAGAGTATAGTTCTGCGCTTGAGATAGTACGAAAGTATATGTGAGAGCAAGTATGATTTACTTCTCAAACGCCCTCATATAGAAACAATAATGCAAATGGAAACATTGGCAAAGACACAATCATGCTAACCCGCAAACTAAAAAAAAAAACACAAGCAAGAATACTTTACTTGAGTTGTTGTGTAGATTTTTACCGGGGGGATAGTTGAAAGTATTTGTTCTTGTAACTAATGTTTGAGTAATGTTATGGTAAAAGAGTTTTTTTTTTTGTGCTGATGTACTCCTGCTGCTGCAACTGCGCACACTGACATCAGCACAAACATTCTGCACTGCGGACTTGCACACACACATACGCTACTTAGTCATTTTCTTTGTGAAGTGAGGATGTCCTTTGAAGAGGTCACAATCTATGGAAAAGGGTGTGTGTAGATTAGAGCAGGAAGGGATGGGGGAAGTGTTTGCAACAATGATGTCAACATTAGGTGTTGAAGGTTGTGTGAAACGAAAGCTTTTGCGACAACAACCATACAATTAGAATTTTAGTTGTCTTTATTGTCATTGATAGCATCCATCCATTATCTGCACCGCTTATCCTCAGTAGGGTCGCGGGGGTGCTGGACAGACAGGGACACACAACTCACTCGCTCACTTACACTTAGGGACAATTTGTACCCATCAACCTGACATGCATGTTTTTGGAATGTGGGAAGAAAGCGGAGTTCCCAGAGGAAACCCACACAAGCACGGGGAGAACATGCAAACTCCACACAGGAAGGCTGGTAGATGGATTTGATCCCATGACCTCAGAACAACTCCTCCACCGTGTCATCGATAACATCATAGTGAAAATTGTTTGCCACGAAATTGTCATTTCAGGATAAACACGTAATAAAAAGTCTTAAAAGATGTGGATAAGATAAAAAAGGCAAATATTTACAAAGTTGACTGGCCTAAGTTGTAAATGCATCAAACGGTGCAACAAAAAATTGTGCAATGACATTAAGGACTACAACGATTAGTCAATGTAGTCGACAAAAATGGATAATTAAAAATGGTCGACAATGTTTCAATGTTGACGATTGTCCCCGGACATGTTTTCCCAACAGAGTGATGTCAGGATCAGAACGGAAACAGGACCCAATTGCGTTACGTTTCTCACAAGTTTTATTGAAGGAAAGAGAAAGGGCTGCGCCCACAATCGGGTGTTCGCTGAACGCGGGAGGCAAATCACTCTCGTACTCGGATTGTGATCCGAACACGGAAGTGGATCTTCTGTAGCAAGCAATGGGGGTGTCAGGGACGGGAAAACAAGTCGGTAGTCGGGGCTGCAAGAGCAAGGCATAGTCGAGGTAGGAAATAAGTCGTCAGCCAGAACGGGAGAGTAGACATAGTCGGGGACAAAAAGAGGTCGTAAGCCAGGACGGGAGAGCAGATGTGGTCGGGATCAAAACAGGTCGTAGCCGGAGACAGACGGGAGCAAAAATGGGACAGGTGGGAGTCAGGGTCGAAAAAGGCTTGCCTAGTATACAGTGAGGTTCGCAGACGGACTGACAACAGGGGACAGACAGGACAGGGTTCAAATAGTGACAGGAAGCCAATCAGAATCCACGGCGGTTGGCACCAAATGAGCGGGCACAGGTGAGTCACATCAGTAATCATGACAAGTGAGGCATCTTAAATGATTATAGTCTCTGCTGAGAGTCGTTTAAGAAAAAAGGGAGAAAAATAAGTAGACAGCCAGGAAAACAAAAAACAAAAAAAGGAAAAATAAAAGAAAAAATAAATAAAAACAAGAACAAAGGAGAAAATGACAGTATATTACCAATAATAATGTAATATCATGCATAATGGATTAATGTATTTTTAAAATCTATTACTCCACTAAATTATATATTTTCCACTATGCAGCGAACTTTTTAATCTAAACTTTGAACCTTTTTTATACTAAGCAACTGGTATCCCAGCATGACACGACAAAATGTCAATATAAAATATTGATTTCAAAGTAATAATAATAATAATAATAATAATTTCCTTTGTATTGTCATTCTTTGTAACAATGTACACAGAACGAAAAATACTCAATAATGTAAAAATAATGGTGTCCCCTCTTCATTTAATATGCCCTTCTTGTCAGAACCAGAACCAGAAGGTAGACCCAAACGCGTAACGTTTCACACCAAGCTTTATTGCGGAAGCAGCGAAGTCAGGCGCGGGAAAACAAATGCCAGTGATTCAGTGATCGCTGTGCAAGAAAAGCAGGAAGCCCTTGAGAACGTAGCGTGGTCGGAGGATGGAAACCAGTCGGGCAGCCGGGACGGGAGATCGGAGCTTGGATTGGGGATCAAACAGGTCGGATCAAAAACGGGAGCCAGAGTCAAAAGTACTTGCCTTGCATGTGCTGAGGTTTTGCAGACGGACTGACCAGGAGTGAATGAGAGTGCTGAGTTTAAATAGGAGGGGAACCAATCAGGAAACAAGCAGCAGCTGGAGCCAAACGAGCGGCCACAGGTGAGGGCAATGGACAAATCCTGACACCCCTTGATACTAATGTCTGGTGATGCCACTGGCGTTCACATCTGCCAAAACCTCTACTATTAAATATGGAATCATTATAGCCTTGATTCGTTGAATAAAAAGACCACTTGCCAAATTTGCAAAGCAGACCTTATATATCGTGGCAGTAGCTAAGTGATGCATGAACATTTAAAGAGCACATCAGATAGTTGAACTGACTCGCCTCAGTAAGATTCACGTAACGTTCAAGCCAATACGGTTTTGATGACACGCATTGTACATTTTATACAAGTACTATCCACTATAAAAGAGACGAGAGCGTTATGCCAAATTCTGCCCGACTACGTATTTGCAATTGAATGCATGCTGTCTTAACAACAACAAATGTCAGTTGTTAAAACTGTCTGATTTCAAACTGTTGAGAATCATTAAATTATTTTGTTTTGGACTTTACAGTCGACCACACGACCATTGTATATACGTCACAAAATGCACATGATATTTGTTTTTTTTTTATGTTCCACTGCTGTTTATGAGCCTGTTCATTCACAAGATTAAAAAAATGTTTGTTTACAATTTTATATCTCTACTGAGCTACTGAGCTCTGTGCCTTATTGGTTTTAGCATTTTTATTTAATCTTTGTACACAACCGCAGTAGGTTCAATTAAATATATATTCTTATCAAACCCATTTTTCTCGTGTTAATTATAATTTTCCACATAATTAAATCCATGTCATGCTAAATGTAAGGAAAAATAATAATAATAATCACATTATTCGGCTAATCGTTTCAATTGTCAGTGACTAGTCAACTAATTAAGTAGTTATTAGTTGCAGCCCTAATAACAGTGTAGTGAACATTGTTACAGGCATTTTAGACATGGCACTCCAAGGTAAAGTTTTAATAAAAATTGTTAAAAGAGACAAATAAGATAAAAAGGCAAATATTTACAAGGTAGTGCTTACCTAAGTTGCAAGTGCATCAGACCATAGTGGAATGAAAAATAGTGCAATGACATTGGCAGCAACATATCTCCAAAATTAGAGCAGAAATAAAAAATGAATATTGTATACAATTTTCAATCCATCTATCTATCTATCTATCTATCTATCGATTTATCTACCCTGGTCATATCCCTCGAGAGGGGTGACCGACAGCAAGACAAACACATACAAAAACAGAGAAAATAAAATTTTCTATACATAGGCAAAATCGTTTTTTTTTTGTTTTCTCACAGTTTTGTGGCCTTGTTGGTGATCCCAAGAGCCAAGAAGAACTCCGCAGGTTTAAGTGCGTGAGAGTGTAATAGTAGAACCTTTTTGTTACCTCTTCTGATTAAGGGCTATACAAATAAACATGACCTGACTTGACTTGTTTGGACATTATGATGGCCCTAAGAAAGAAAATGTCTCTGAACCTATTGTTCTTGTTATATTTATATTTTGTACCACCAGATGTCACTGTATTGTGTAGTGCAACCGAAAACGAGAACTTAAGACCACAAGGAAGAATACAAACTACGGAGACTAGAACTGAACCATTAAACGCACAATTTCTTATTTTTTTGCCCAGCCTTTTTCTGTTTTTTTTGGGTACCCATATTAGCAAGATGATGGGCAATTATGTCAGCTGCCTCTAGGTGACGCCATATTATGTAAAATAATTGCAAATTTCTAGACCTATGAGTATTTTTAATACTGTGTGTTCGTATGTAATGACTTATCATTTCATTTAATTTTTTTCTTTAAAGAATGACATTTTTACCGCTAGGAGGCACTAAATAGTACACACTATTCTTCTAATGTAGGAGCGCCAAATTTAAACGAGTGGAGGGACAAATAAAAAAAATTGCTACAAGGGCCAAACAGATCGATTATTCATTAAAAATTTCTAAAATGACGCACACAGCCGAGTAAAACTAATTGAACTTTCTGAAAACTAAACAAATATATTCCAATATGATCACATAAATGCGGCAATGTTTCTTATAACAGAAACTGACTTGATATAAATTTGCAACCTCCTTTGACAACAAACTTCTACGCAACTCAAAATCTGAGAAAATGTTTTTGAAAATTATAGTCTATTTCATGTACGCACTGTAGGAAGTAGCTGGCCAATCATATTGATGAACGTTCTTTCTACCCGTCTATCTCTGCATTACAGTTGCATTATGGTTAAAAAATAGTATTTGTGCATGTAAAAGACCTGCAGGCTGCCGCCTTGCTGCAGTTAGCGGGATGGTTCGAAAAATGACCTAGGATAATCTCAAAATTGTAAAAATCGTTCTCATGGGTCAGGTGTGGGCCGCAAGCCTTGATTTTGATATGCTTTAAGGGGTCTTAAGCGTCTGCTGGGGGCAACAGGTCAAAGAGGGGGTTGCCAATTCATTTTAAATGTTATTTTCTCGGCTGCTTTGTAACCAGCAGGCCATGTCTCCCAAACTGGGCAGAGAGCAATCAATGATTTTCTGGGCTGTGTTGATGACTTTCTCATGTTTTAGTGTCTGTAGCCTTGCTCCCAGTACAACACAATGCCAGTAAAACACTCCACACATGAAAAAAATCTAATGCTTCTGTCCTTATTTGGTTCCTCTCCTTCTTTGCTTGCTCAGGTTTACATGAGCGTTCTTTATTAAGTTAACATTCTTTGTTGCAGATGTAAACGCGTGAGGTACTGTGCGACTAAACTTGATGGGAGTGAACTGGGTGGGCGTGAAATCAAGTGTTCTAAATGAGTATTTTTCAACCAGTATGCCAAAGCACATAAGTGTGCTGAGAGATCTTGTCTCGTGTACCGCAGGAAATGTCCGTGTTTCATCTTTGCAAAAAAGCACGCCATTATTTAGTGTGTTTGATTCCTTCCAGGTATCAGTAACTGTAACATTCATATCATAATTTATTTTCATGAGGTAGTACAGTATATTTAAAAACGTATTTTGTATGATAAAGCCGTTTAAGACCATACTAAAAATGATGAAACTAGTTTAAAAATGTAAAAATCTTGCTCCTAACTTTATTATTATTTTCTTATTTTCGTCAGGACCAGAACGGAGACAGGACCCACTTGCTTTGCGTTTCTCACAAGTTTTATTGGAAGAAAGAGAAAGGGTTGCACCCACGATCCAGTGATTGCTGGACGCGGGAAGCAGGTCGCTCTAAACGCGGAAGTGGATCTTCCGTGTCGAGCGATGGCGGTGTCGGGAACGGAAAAATGGGTCAGTAGCCGGGGCAGGAGAGCAAAAACGTGGTCGGGTCGTAAGCGAGTCGTAAGCCAGGAAAGGTGAGTAGACGTGGTCAGGGAAAAAAAAGGTTGAAAGCCGGGACAGGAGAGTAGACGGGGTTAGTATAAAAAACGGGTCAAAGACAGGGTACAGAAAGGAGCAAAAAACAGGTTGGGAATCAGGGTTGAAAAAGGCTTTCCTAGTGTTAACTAAAGTTCTCAGACAGACTGACAAAAGGGGACAGAAAGGAATGGGTTTAAATAGGGACAGGGACCCAATCTAAGTCCGAGGCAGTTCGCGCCAAAGGAGCGGGCACAGGTGAATCACATCGGGAAACATGAGAGTTTTTCCAAAAAGGAGAAAAAAGTTAAAACCTAGTAAAAAAAAATTCCACTGGGTGATTGTTTTTGCTAGTTTTAAGTTTTATTGCACCCAAAAAAAATCCCCAAAATTATTTTAAAAATATATTTTGTAAAAGTATTTTTAGACATTAATATTTGCAATGTAGTAAAAAAAGTTCTGTCAAACTTGAAAAACAGGTTTAAAATAAAGTATTGTAAAACTAAAAATTACAACATAATTATTGACCATAATACGAAAATATTTTTTTCTGTCATATACTCATTATCTGCTCAAGAGGTAGTACAATGAAATATGTTAAATAACTTATTTTCTTTGATGAAACCGTTTAAGATTGCACTGTAGAAATAACAAAAAAATAAATCAAATCAAATAAAAACACATTGTAATTAATTTAGCTAATTTTATTTATTTATTTATTTAACTAATAAAGTAAAACTGAAAAAGTTAGAACCTGATAAAATAAGTTTGTGTTCCACTGGCAGATATTTTTTGCACATTTTAGAAGTTGTCAGAACCAGAACAGGAGGACCCAGATGCGTAAAGTTTTTACACAAGCTTTATTTTACTTACAGGAATGGGGCAGCCATGAGCGTGAACACAAACGCCAGTGATTCGGCGATCGCTAGGCGGAAAAAGTAAGACAGAAGTCCGGCGTGGAAAAACAGGAAGCTGTAGGCCGATGAGATCGATACCAGATACACAAGCAGATACCAGCAGACGGAGTCGACACCGTACAGGAGGGACAGCCAGGATCGATAGCAGATACACGTGCAGATACCAGACAGACGGGATCGATACTGGACAGGATGGGACAGACAGGATCGATACCAGATACTGGAGACTGGAGTCAGATATCAGACAGGACGGGACAGACAGGATCGATACCGGATACTGGAGACTGGCGCAGGATATCGGACAGCATGAGACAGGCGGAATCGATACCGGATACCGGAAACTATAGAAATATATGGTGATCACAAAAACTGTCAATTAAGGAAACAAGATAATTTAAGCTTTTTAGACTAAAATATGAAACTGCTGCTGGGAGTTAAGTTTTACACATTTTTGATGGACAGTGTGCCTTGATTTTTTTTCATGAAATGAGTCACTTTGGTTTGGAAACACTGTTCTATAATGAACAGAATACAGTCCAGGCAAGAAAGTTTAATGATATCACCCTGAATTTAGCTGCTACATGTTCGTTTAAAATCTGACATTAAAGGTTCTGTTACTAGCATACAAAATTTTGCAAGGACGTTCCCCCTTTTGTCTTTTTGATAATATTGTGCCCTGTGTTCCTGCTCGCAGCCTCAGCTCGAAAAATGCTGGTCTACTTATGACCCCAAGAGCCAAGAAGAAATTTTCAGGCTCGAAAGTGTTGTTCATTCAGGCCCCAGTGCTGTGGAATGCTCTGCCCCCTGACATAAAATCTGCAATCTCAGTGGAAGTGTTTAAATCTAGACTTAAGAAACACTTTTATTCTATAGCTCATGTTTGATGCTGAACTCATTCTTTTCTTGTCCTGTCTTCGCTGGCTGGTGGCGGAGTGAGGGACAAGGATGAACCGGGAAGAGTTAGCGGACCAGAACCTGGACCTGAGATATGTCATCATCTGAATTGACCAGCTAGTTGAGATGGGAAGCTGCACCGTCGTTATCTTAGACATCTTGAACCATTTTTGTTATTACCTATGTTTATTGTTGATGTTGACTACGTGTGTTGTTCCCCAAGCAACGTCTATTGTAGCCTGGTCATCCTGAAAGGGGGGTTACCACTTTTGAGGCCCTTTCTCAGGGTTTCTTATTTTCCTTATGCCAAAGGTTATTGGGTTTTTCCTTTCCCGCATGGGGGTTTCAGATCAGGGGATGCTGCATACAAATTATTATAGATCAAACTGGAAGTGGGTCCACTACAGACACAGACACACTATTTAAACAATCGTTTGTGATATATATAAAATCTTAGAAAGGTTACGCATAAGACAAAGAAAGCACCTTTCACATGTTGTTTTCTGCGAGCTGCCATTCGAGAATATCAATTGGATATGTGTGAGTGTTTGGAGGGGAAATGGGTGGAGGTTAGGGTGGGGCTATTAAGTCTATGGTAGCATACAGAACCTTTTTGTTGCCTGTTAACATTGAGAACTTTGGTTTTGTCAGAAATTTCAAATTCCATATCAGTCAACTTATACATTTTACCTGATTTTGGAGCATTTTAAATTGTGTAACTTGTATACAACATTTTGTACGTCGTTTTTCCCATTTCTGCCGATTTCTGCTAAGTAAAATGAGCAACGCTAAATATACTCCAAATGGAAAACAACTTAAAAATGTCACGGTTGCCATGGCGCCAAATTGGCCCCGCCTGTGTGGCGCCAGGTGCGGCTCATTGATAGATTGGCTTTCCGTCCATTTAAGCTCAGTGCTCTAATTCTTCCTCTGTCAGTCCGTCAACGAACCTCTGCCCCGCAAGACGTGGGTTTTGACTCGGTTCTGTTTCCTGTTGGTATTTCCTGTCCGGTATTGTTCCTGTTTAATATCGGTTTCCAGTTTCATTCCCATCTATTTTTGTCTTGTTTATTATTATTTCCATCTTTTCTTCCCGTCTAGTAGGTCCTGTTTATTTTCAATATCCTGTTTCATTATCAATCCTGTCTGTCCCGTCCTGTCCGGTAACAACCCCATCTGTCCGATGTCTACTCGGACAATTGGTATCGATCTCGTCGGTCTCCGGCTTCCTATCATTTAACGCCAGACTGCTGTCCAACGTGCATGACTCCCCATTTCCCGTAAAATAAAAGGCTTGTGTGAGAAAGGTCACGCGTTTGGGTCCTGATCCGGTTCTGGTTCTTGACAAAAAAGGCACAGAGATAATTATTTGTGTGGTTTATCTGGTAAAGAAAATGAACTTGTTGACACAAATTATCTTTGTTTTCATTCTATAGTCCGTCGTTCTGTGAGTAAATAGTTTTGTGTTTGTAAAGTTTGAAATCGCTTAAAGGAGGAATTGCAATCAATAAATAAGGGGAGCG
Organism: Urocampus carinirostris; assembly: GCF_059441175.1. Lineage (NCBI taxonomy): Eukaryota > Metazoa > Chordata > Actinopteri > Syngnathiformes > Syngnathidae > Urocampus > Urocampus carinirostris. The sequence goes on along the minus strand of NC_142364.1, from coordinate 26,548,585 downwards.
ATTGGCTGAGGTTGACCTCCATGAAAACCTGTCATCGTGGGATATAAATTGCATATTGTTTATTGTTTTTACTTTGATGTCATTTCTAATTCTTCAATTTGAAATGTATGTGCCCTTCACTGTGTTGTTGCTTCTGACTCACAGCAATTCTGAATTGTAATCTCTCCGAATTTTCACATTTTACTCAAAAAAGACTTACTAATACTTATCCGTGTCAGGACCAGAACGTAAACAGGACCCACTTGCGTTGCGTTTCTCACAATTTTTATTGTAGGAAAGAGAAAGGGCTGCGCCCACGATCCGGTGTTCGCTGGACGCGGGAGGCAAGTTGCTCTGGTACTCGGATTGTGCTCCGAACGAGGAAGTGGATGTTCCGTGGCGAGCGATGGCGGTGTCAGGGACGAAAAAAATGGGTCGGTAGCCGGGACTGGGAGAGCAAGGTGTGGTCGGGGACGTAAGCGAGTCGTAAGCCAGAATATGAGAGAAGACATAATCGGGGACAAAAGAGGTCGAAAGCCGGGACGGGAGAGCAGACATGGTCAGGATCAAAAACGGGTTGAAGCCGGGGACAAACGGGAGCAAAAAAACGGGACAGGTGGGAGTCAGGGTCAAAAAAGGCATGCCTAGTGTTCACTGAGGTTTGCAGACGGTCTGACAAAGGGGGACAGACAGGACTGGGTTCAAATACTGACAGGGAGCCAATCAGAGCCCGCGGCAGTCAGCGCTAGATGAGCGGGCACAGCTGAGTCAAACATGACAATTCAGGGGGATATATTTCACCCAATCTCAGTTTTTGCTTAGTCATTTTGTACAAAACGAACACCTTTTGAGCCTTTAAGCTTGTTTAAAGCCAGCTATTGTTTTTCCGAAACTTGAAAATGTGTTCATGAAAGCTAGCATATGAAAAATAAATTAAGATACATGTTTATTTGTATAGCCCTTAATCACAAAGAATCTCAAAGGGCTGCACACACTATACCTTGCAGTGAAATATTACACATAAGCACAAAATTAGACAAAATCTATTTAAGACTCAAAATGCAATATTTTTTGCATGACATTTGATAATATTTTGATTAATACATTTAATATACAAGAAAACCATGCAAATGCAGAAAAAATGCAATATTTGACTCTTGGTGCAGTACACATTCATGCTTTGTGAAAATTTATATTTTTCTGGACGGGGGACACTTTGGGGAGACGAGTTGCATAAAAACAAGTCATGTTCGCCAAGTCAAGTTATTTGTACAGTAATCCCTCGGTTATCGCGGTTAATGGGGACCAAAACCACCCGCGAAAAGTGAAAATCCGCGATGTAGTGACGCCCCTTCAAAAATGTTAAAAAAAAATTTTATTATTATTTTATTTCATTATTATAATTTTTTAGCGAAGTAGCGTGGTCCCACTGTATAGCCCTCAATCACAAAGCGTCTCAAAGGGTTGCATAGACCACAGATTATTGCAAACTACAGAATATTATGACACCATCCCCTGATCTAAAACCTACATGAGGGCAAATATTATCAACATAAAATATAGGTTATTCATATGCTGTAGAATAGAAGTGTGTTTTAAGCTTAGATTTAAACATTCCCACTGAGGTTGCAGATCAAATCTCAGGGGGAAGAGCATTCCACAGCACCGGGGCTCTCGAACCTGCGGATCTCTTCTTGGCTCTTGGGATCACTAGTAACTTACAAGTTTGCCTCTATTTTCATCTCGTTTTTTTTCTGGTAAAATAACCAAAAATAATTCTTTAAATGAGTACAAAAAATGAAACAAAAATGTTTTACTGTGTTTTAACTTTTTTGAGTAAATTAGGAAGATGAGGAAAATTTGCAAAATTACTTGCAAAATTTGAACTTTATTTCATTTTTTAAATTATTTCATATAGCGCAATCTTGAACAGCATTATCAAACAAAATTAATTGATTTAATATATTTTCCCGCATTACCATGTAAACAGATAATAAGTATATAAAACAAAAGAAAAATAGTCTATTGCCACCTTCTAATATGGATGAATGTTGAAGTTGATCTATGGAAGACAGCAATGATACTGCTAAATGGCATGTTTTTCTGCAAAGATACATTTAGGAAATTTCTTTCGGCATACTAGACTAAGTCTCACGGCATGCTGGTTAAAAAACACTGCTTCAAACTCAGCCATGTGAAAATGTTGACGCTGTCTCTTAATTCTGACACTGACTTTTATTGCCCGCAATTTCGACTGAGCTCCCCTTACATATGTAGCCTGCCAAGTGATGAAACTTTACTAATGTGTGGGAGTTCATCGATTGAATTCTGATGTTAAATGGTTATTTTGTAAAATGATTCTGACTGAGAATTCTCTTTGAGTTATTTGACCTAAAACATTCTAATAGCTAGAAGACCATCTTTATAATACGGCCCCGTGCAGGCAATTCAGGTGAATAATTCTACCTTTTATAAAACGGGACTGACAGCACTGAAACAAAACTTTTGTGCGTCTATTAAAATAACTTATTTGAATCTTTATTATCGTATCAGTTCACTTGAAAAGCAATATCTTCATGCAGTAATTCTGATTTATACATCCCAGCTGTATGCTCACTCAGCACTCATGCACAGTCAAATATTAGTGACGGTCAATGTAAAATGAAGCCTCCACCCCAAGTGACCTTAAAATCAGCGTTTTACCTTGCGTGTGCCTGTAGAACCCACAGCTTCTTCTCTTGCAGCCAAGACGAGACTGAAGACAAACGCCAAGGTAGCAAGCCACTGAGGGGCAAATGGGAGGGGGAGGAAGAAGCAGAAGGAAAGAAGGGGGATGGGGTAAAGCTGCACACTGTGAAGGTGTCTGAATGACACCTTCACATGATGACAAAGTTTTAGTATGTTACATAGTACACACATTTGGTCACAATGTGCCTAAAAATTTAACTTTTGAGGTTTGATAATTAGCCTCTTTTACTGTATTTTTGTACCATGGATGTGCAGTGAAGTTGGTGTCTGGTGAGGCTAAGTCAGATTTACAAATAAATTAACCTAAATTTTATTCATCATTTGATTGGCAGAGCAAGAATGCATTATGTAAACTGTGACCTAGAAAAATGTGCTTCTCCTTATGGAAAGCATCAATAGATGGGCGATCTTCCTTTATGAAAACATTTCCATGCGAAGAAAATACTGGATGGTTTGACATGATGGCCTGTCATGATTGCCGATTGAAGGCACCTGTGACTGCCAATTGGCGCCAACAGCCCTGAGAGCTGATTGGCTAAGAAACTCTTTTCAAACCCCCGGCTTTCAAGAGAACGCCATCAGATTGTTGCGACCCTATGCTCCCAGCTAGGCAAGCTCATTCCGTCCGACATTTTTCCTTTTTCTTTGCCCCGCTACCTGCCTGACACCTGTTGCCGACCCCGTTTCCGAACTCGATACCGCCCTTGCTCTCCCGTCCCGGCTAACGACTAGTATTCCTGCAAATCTACGATCATCTTCGCTCGACACGGAAGTGCCACTTCCGCATTTCCAGACACCTGCTACCCGTGTCCGTCGATTCTTGGATCGTGGAAGCAAGCCCTGCTCTCCCTCTTTATCAATAAAACTGAGTAAACGAACGCTGCTGGGTCCTGTCTCCGTTTCTGGTCTGTGACACAGTCCATTAATATTTTACAGACTATTTGTATAAAATATATTCAGTAAGAAATAAGAAAATCCCCAAATTATGAAGTTAAATGAGAAAAACCTTTAACTTTAATAAATATCACAATTTAATATATTTTTATTGTTATATTTCCATAATGACAGGTGAGGTACAGTCTCCCTGCCTCCCCACACAGCATGTCACTGTTTTGGTGCATGGCTTCATGAGACTTTTTCTAAACCTCTCCTGAGCCCTTTCTTTTCAACAAATAAAAACAAATCCGCCCTAAAGAGTGTGGGTGTCAAAGAACAGTAACATTATTAGCCGATAATGACAATGATGTTAACAGTTCATAACAGTCAAAACAACAATAAACAGTAGTCAAAATCACCAACAGGCATCCTTTACAATCTCCCTCACAGTTGTCCAATATTAAAAACAGAATACAGTCAGTCACACAGGCTAGAGAGCTGGATTTATAGGCAAACTGCCGGACTTATTCATTACTAAAGAATTCTTGGCAGATTTTGTGTATCTCTTCTTGACCATTTTTTGTTCAACTTTTCTATTACCATGCCTGATAATTTCTTGTTCTTGGTTAATCAAAAAATGTTGAATGGATCACTTTATTAAAATCACTTAATTTTAGATGGTGCAACTGTATGGCAATTGTCTATGTGTCATGATTTCTCATTCACGCCTGGTCAGTCCGTCTGCAAACCTTAGCGCATGCAAGGCAAGCACTTTTGACTCCATCCCGTTTTGATCCCGACCTGTTTCCTGTATCAATCCCCGATTCAAGCTCTGTTCTCCTGTCCCGGTCACCCGTATCTTGATTCTGTTTCCTGTATCAATCCCCGATCCAAGCTCCGTTCTCCTGTCCCGGCTATACTCGTATCTTGATTCTGTTTCCTGTATCGACCCCCGATCCAAGCTCCATTCCCCTGTCCCGGCTACTAGTATCCTGATTCTGTTTCCTGTCTCAATCCCGATCTAAGCTCCGTTCTCCAGTCCAGGGTACTTGTGTCCTGATTCTGTTTCCTGTATCGATCCCCGATCCAAGCTCCGTTCTCCTGTCCCGGCCACCCGTATCCTGTTTCTGTTTCCTATATCGATTCCCGATCCAAGCTCTGTTCTCCTGTCCCGGCTGCCCGATTCTGTTTCCTGTATTTATCCATGACTTCCCGCTCGTCCTGGCTTCCCGACTTGTTCCAATCTCCGACTACGCTCCGTTCTCCTATACCGGCTGCCCGACTTGTTCCGATCTCCGATCACGATTCGTTCACGATGGCTTCCCGCTCCTACTGGCCAGCGAGCACCAGATCGCTGTCTTTTTCTTCTCGCTCTGACTTCCCCGATCCCCTAATAAAGCATTGTGTGAAACGTTACGCATTTGGGTTCCCTGCAATGTCCTGGCCATGACACTATGCCAGGTATCTCCAAAGTCCAGATCAGGGGCCATTTGCAGGATCAAATTGTTATTGGCCTGTGGCCTCTGTCATCAAATGAAAAATATGTGGCCCGCCAGTAATGTGAGAATTTTAGCCTAACCTATTTCCGACACGTACCTACCTAGCTATATACCGAAGCCATATCCTCCTATTGGGGGATGGCTGGAGTCAAGAACACACTCGCATTCACCAAACATTTGTTTCACTTTGTTCTTCCCTACCTGAAACCAAACATTGAGCCCACAGCATGACATGGAGGATATAAATAAAAAAGGAAAGTTGACTGTGAGGGCCGCTATTTCCAGGACACGTGTTTCTTCACTGAAATCTGAAAGAACTGTGTCTGGCAAATTTGCCAAGAGACTGCGGCTGACGAAAGTGGAAACAAACGCTGTGAAAAAGGTGAAGCAACCAGAAGCGACACAGTAGTGCTTTTTCATAAGACCCTGAGCGTCAAATGAAAATGTTAAAGACTTTCCACAGAGGGTGAATTTATTAAAGACTGTTCAAAGAATGGTAGGATGAATAGTAAGCCCTCACACATGTTCAGCTTACCAGATCTGGCCCACGTCCTGAGATGTTTGGACAACCCTGGTCTATGCTGACATGCTTTAGCCACATTAATGAGACTTTAGGTCTGGCCACACATCTTAGATATATTTACAATTAAAAACACGCGATATTAATTTCCTTTACACTGACACAAAGTAATGGCTATAGCTGCAATCTATTCTAAATATGGTGATATTTATGTCGTCTAGTTATTTAAAAAAAAATAGACGAAAACAGTTTGCGTAAGACTCAAAACACAAGAGCTGCAATATAAAAGAAAAGAGTATCAAATTAACAAGCTGTTATGTGTCAAGAAGCTAAAAACAAGCGAGGTGTCACTCAATCAGTGACCTTTACAGCAGAAGGTCAAGGCAGTCATTTTCAAAAAGGTCGGCCATTGGGAGGCCATCTTGGATTTAATGCTGATAACGTCCTATGACCGGTAAACACAGATGGGCTGTGTGTTGCCAAGCAACCAACTCAAACAGGGTGAAGAAGGGAATAGGTTCAAATAGAATAGGACAAGGCTAAATGAAAACAAAGAGATAAGAAAAAAATAATCGCTGGCAAATTAAAGTTGTTGTTCTATTGACGGTTAATTTTTCGCACTATTGGTAGGGTTTAGTAACTATAACTTCATATTAAACTGTATTTTTTAAGCTCAAATTAAGCATTGTAAGTGACAAACGTAGTTAAATATTGTACATGCGGCCATGATTAAAATCCATGATTAGTTACGTAAACTATGAACACAACGCTAATGTAATAATTACAATGTATTTATTTAATGACCTTCAATGTCCGATTCATCATCAGATACATATAAGAGTTCTTTCCTTCATCGTTCTTTTTGGGTTTTCTCTGTATCTTTCGTGACAACTTTCAGTTTACTCGATTCTGTAATCTTCCTCTCTGGTACACTGGTTAAGAATAGTTTGATGATGAGATAAAATAAAACACATTTTGGTATGTTATCTACATCATTGATGATCTGGTGGTAAAGATTTGGCAATCTCACCACCGCAACCCGGGCTCGATTCCCATTAATTTGTATTTTTTGTGATCGTGGTTAAAACCTCGTGTGGCGCAACCAAACTTTGCGTTCTTTCAGGTAGAAAAAAAGGGTTTTATACACAAATAAATACATTATTATAGCATTAGTATATTACCGTATTCATGCTATGATTGACGTGTCAAAAAAAAACATATTTAAATAACTTATTTCTTTTTTTATACGGGCACTTTTTCCAGTATTGTCAAAATTGTACAAATAGAAGAAAAAACAAAGAGATATTTGTGTTTTATTTAGCCCCACTTTGTGGTTAAAAAAAAAAAATCAAAAAATGTATATCAGTGATTTAAATAATAGACAACAGTATATGAATTAACATACTGTCATAATTACCGATGTGAATCACTTACCGCTCATTTGGCGCCAACCGCTGCGGGCTCTGATTGGCTCCCTGCCCCTATTTAAACCCAGTCCTGTAACTCCCCTGTTGTCAGTCCGTCTGCGTACCTCTGTTGATACAAGACAAGCCTTTTTTGACCCTGACTCCCACCTGTCCCGTTTTTGCTCCCGTTTGTCTCCAGCTACGACCTGTTTTGATCCCGACCACGTCTGCTCCCCCGTCCCGGCTTACAAGCCATTTTTGATCCCGACTAGGTGTACTCTTCCGTCCTGGCTTACGACTCGTTTCTGACCACGTTTTTGCTCTCCCCGTCCAGGCTACCGACCTGTTTTCCCCTCCCTGACACCGCCATCGCTCGCTACGGAAGATCCACTTCCGTATTCGGATCACAATCCGAGTGCGAGCGTGACTTGCTTCCCACGTCCAGCTAACACTAGATCGTGGCGCAGCCCTTCCTCTTTCTTTCAATAAAACTTGTGGTAAACGTTACGCAATTGGGTCCTGATTCCGTTCTGGTCATGACACATAGATCCCATTTCCATAGTTGAGAAATGTGTATTTATTTTACATAACATGAAGCTCACTTAGAGGGAGCTGGCATGATTGTCCGCCATGTTGCTGCTATGGGTACCGGTAAAACAAACAAAAAAGAAAAAGCTAGGTTAAAAATTTGAAGAAATATGGTGTGGTTTTGTAATTATGAGTAAAGAAAACGTCCCAAAGGGAAAAGAGGACAATAGCAACTAAAATTGAACGGGACAGGTTATGGTAAGGCTGCATTGTTCTAGAATATAGAATAAAATGTTTTGTAGGGAAAAGCAGCAACCATATCTTCAAAGGGAACAGAACAGAATAACGAGGAAAGGAGCAGAGTATGGTAGTGTGAAGCAGAATGTAGTAAAACAGCTCAAATTAAAATCAAACTGAAGCGAAGGTAAAGAACACAAATACTACCCTTACGTAAAACAGAATAGAAGCAGTCATAGCTTCCAGCATAGCCAAAATGGCCACTGATGAAGCACAGCAGAAGTTTGTTGAAGCACAAAGACCACGTTGTCACCTTTCAACACACTTGATTTGTTTTTGTGGCATACGTGAATACGCTTGTGTGTGTGAGGGCAGACAGGGGGTCTTTGTGCACACTCAGGGTGGAGTTCAAAAAGTAATGACATTCAGCCAATAAGAGAAATATAGATTCCATTTGTGAATATTTTCAATCACTTTAACATATTTCAAAATGTTGATGAATACCACACTTTACTAGGAGCTGAGTCAATAAGTGATGTCCGCGAGCGTCACATTTGCGTGGTAGCTAAAATCTGGACCAGATGATCATTTAATTGCTACTCGCACTGGGCACATTTAGTGCTACTTTTGTTCTAAGAGGGGGGAAAAGAGAGTTGCTAAGGCACTGTTCATTTTAATGTTTTGCTGAAGTTGCAATGCCAACTCTGTCGATAACAGAACTCTGTGCTACACGCTGTTACGTGAAAGGTTGAATCCGTAATGTTCGCTTAGCATTAGTGTTGTAAGAGTAGACATTTCGGTCCGCTGCGTGTTCAATTCTATTTACGGGATTCTGACTGAGTATTTGGACAAAGAAACAAGAGCTGAAGAGAAATTCTTTTGATGAGTTTTATTATAAATAAACAAAATAAACAGAATATTCTGGACTTGTAAAGTCCTCCCTCAAACAAGCCTTAAATAAATGTCTGTCCACCATTTACATAGGAAAGGGGTGTGGATTGACAGACAGAATCGATACGGATACTGGATACTGGAGCAAGATATCGGACTGGACGGGACCGACGGGATCAATACCGGAGACTGGAGAAAGATACCAGACAGGACGAGACAGACAGGATTGATACTGGAGCAAGATACCAGACAGGACATGCAAAATCGATATCGGAATCTGGAGCAAGATACCGGACAGGACAGGCAGGATCGATATCGGATACTGGAGCGAGATACGGGACAGGACATGCAAAATCGATATCGGAATCTGGAGCAAGATACCGGACAGGACAGGCAGGATCGATATCGGATACTGGAGCAAGATACGGGACAGGACGAGACAGACGAGATTGATACCGGATACTTGAGTAAGATGCCGGACAGGACGAGACAGGAGGGATCGACACCGGATACTGGAGCAAAATACCGGACTGGATGAGACAGACGGGATCGATAGCGGATATTGGATACACAAGCAGGATACCGGACAGACTCAAAATACAAGTCTTGCAAGTGCAGAGGTTCGTTAACGGACTGACAAGGAGTGAATGAGAGCACTGAGTTTAAATAAGAGGGAGGCCAATCAGGCAAGGAGCAGCAGCTGGCGCCAATCGGGCAGGCCCAAGTGAGGGCAATGGGCAACCCTTACACATACACTTATTTGATCCTACCCCACTTCCTTAATAATTGTATCTTATAGCTAAACGTCCTGTGTATTTAGATTTAAAAAATAGCTCAAGAATATACATACCTACATAAGTTTTGTGGATGCACAGTCACTCCGTCATCATCATCATCACCACCACCAATTTCACCGTCATTATTATTATCATTGCTGTCTCCATCTATTCTCACCGAGTATGAGAGTATCTATCAAAATAACAATAATTCTCACTGGTACTCATGGTCACAACTGACTGCTATGTGGTGCGTGTTTTCTGCCATATGAGTATCTTTGAACCTGCTACCTTAGGGGGAAGCAAGACCACCTTTCTTGAGTGTCATGATCTTTGCAATAAAAAGACAAGGTACGGGAGCTTGAGCCAGATACCTCCAGCGTCAAAGCTCTCACTTGTTGGCCCAAATTAAGAAATGTGCAGCAAAGTCTGTTTTATGTTCTTATTAAAATGTATCTCTCTGGTATAGTTTCTCCATTTTTTCTTCAATGGTAAAGAAGAAAAAGACCAATGTTAAATATAAAACTATACTTCAACTGTTAGCTTTGGCAATAGTGTCAGAACCAAAACAGACGGTAGACCCAAACGCGTAACGTTTTCACACCAAGCTTTATTTAAAGAAGCGGGGCAGTCATACAAGGGAACACAAATGCCAGCGATTTGGGGATTGCTGGGCAGAAGTGGGGCAGAGAAGTCCGGCACGAGAAAACAGGAAGCCAGGGGCAGACGAGCAGGATACCGGACAGGACGGGACAGACAGGATCAATACCAGATACAGGATACACAAGCAGGATACCGAACAAGACAGGACAGACGGGGTCGATACCGGATACAGGATACAGGTGAGGATGGGACAGACTCAAAATGCTTGCCTTGCAAGTGAAGAGGTTCGTTGACGGACTGACAAGGAGTGAGAGCACTGAGTTTAAAAAGCAGGGGAGGCATTCAGGCAACAAGCAGCAGCTGGCGCCAAGCGAGCGGGCACGGTGAGGGCAATGGGTAATCATGACAATTAGCCTTTAAGGAAGCCTTTAAACTTAAATGTATTTCTTTATTCTAAACAACTAAACTGAGCAAAGACGGGTGATGCTTTGCAAAACTCCCCAAATAAATGCATTAGTAAATAAGCAAATACAAAAACCAAATGAGAAATGGTCAATGGTGGATTTGCAACAATTGCCTTTGTTATTCAGCTGCCATCAATTTACTTTTTCATTATTGCAGTTAAAAAAAAAATCAAAAAGAAACAGAATGAGCCTTTTTCGGTATAATTAAATGTTGAGCAACACGAAAACAGATGAGTATGCAAGAAGTGTGCCACATTGCGCTTTGTGAGCCTGTTCGACTTGCAACATTTGGGAAAAAAATGCCTCTCGCCTTATGTTTGAACTTTTATCACTGCAAAGATAAACCAGTTTCCACCGTACAAACAGGAAGTGAGCGACAAGCCGCTACACTTGGGTGTGTTGCTTCTGGGATGAAGCTTTCCTTCCTTACGAAAGCGATGTAGAACGAAGGTGATAAAGGTCCTTGGGAACGAAACTGGCTGCAACGATGATTGAGATAAATGTGTGTGTGTATTGTCTTGTCTTGTACATATTGTGTTGTGAAGGCAGGAATACATTTGCAGTGTTGGGCACTTTCTATCCATCTATCTATATACCCTGGTCATATCCATCGAGAGGGGTGACCGACAGCAAGACAAATACATACAAAAAACTAAGAAAATAAAAAGTAGCAAAAAAGAAAATCACACACAATTTTTTTTGGACCATGGCCAACCCAGATGCCCAAACACCCAAACAAGTTAAGCACCTCGGCACCAAAGTCGCTCATGCTTTTGTCCCTCCAGATGAAACAGGACACCAGAAAGCGGCCATGTCAATCGGGTCAGGGTGACACAACACATTTTTCTGTTCAACAGCAGGGCCCGATAGCTTTCACGGGTTTACCCCTGCCGCATCATACAGGTGCCCTGCCCATCCCTTAGAACGCGTCCAAACATCCTACTATCCTTTCACAACACCTCTCCACTCAACAACAAGTTGGGCACTTTACTTTGAAAAAGTAACTAGTTATAGTTACTTACTACTTATTCCAAAATGTAGTTGAGTTAGTGACTGAATTACTCTGTAGTAAAGTTAACTAGTTACCAGGGAAAGTAACTGTTTCCGTTACTTTTTGTTGCTTTATTCCCTACGTTACCACTTACTATGTAACATTGTGCACAGAATGATTTAAAAAGGGGGGAAATAAAGAAAAAAAGTGCAGGGAAAAAAAGGCAAAAGGAACAATACAATAACAAAATGAAAAAAGGGAGATAAAAGAAGAAGAAAAAGGATACAGCACATTTTACATTTTATCTAAAAACTTTTACATTGGAAAAAGCCAGGGAATGTAAAAAAATACATATACCGTAAATTCCGGACTATAAGCCGCTACTTTTTTCCCAAGTGTTCAGCCCTGCGGCTTATTCAGTGAAGCGGCCAATTTATGTAATTTTTCTAACTGCCACCAGCAGCACTCGAGTACAAAAGGTAAGATTTAGACCGGTGGAATAAGTGCGCTGAGGTAAACGGCATCCTCTTAGTTTGCGTACGAATTGTCAGTCTGACAATTGTTCTTCCCGATAATGAGGAAGTCGCCCTTGATGGGGGCAGTTATAAGGGGAAGGATGAGGACGGTTAACCGTGAATTTCGCAATTGCTGTATGGCTTTTTTTACCATACGGATGATGCGTTGCGAGCGTGTTATTAGTAGCGTGTTGGTACCTTTCACAGGCACTGTTAGGGATGAAAATTATATTATTATTATTAAAACTTTGAAAACTCTCTCGCTGTACCGTCTTTCTTTGTAAATATGTGTAACCATGTATAAGATGTATTTGCAACTGTATATTTTTTTAATGTATTTATTTTAGAGACTTATTGTGATATGTTTTCTACGAGTGAATCAAAAAGAAGGGGCGGAGCAAACTCGGGCTGACGGGAAGTGGGGTGAAGCTGAGTTTAATCTGTTTGTTGTTGCAGCGGACAATAGTGGATACCGGTATATATTTTTCCCACCCTTAACTTTGGAAATATACATTTTTTTCATTGGATTACTTTCAACGGGACCCGGACTTTAAAGGTCTGCATTAAATTCTAATTACAGGTATAATTTTCCGTTCATGTTGCCAATTGTGGTGTTTGGATTGTATACTATATTTATAGTAAAGGAGCTCTGTAGAATGTAAAACTACTCTCTACAGCCCTCTTCAGCAAGGCTTTGATGCCAAGTCCTTAGCTTGGCCTTGATGCTAGGTCCTTAGCTTGGCCTTCTTGGCCTTGCTTGGCCTTTTGATGCTAGGTCCTTAGCTTGGCCTCTTTGATTTTTGCATTTCGGAGATGGAATATGAGCTTGCTCTGTCCACTCCACGCATCGGCCCGGTATTGCAGTACCTCCGGGAACGGTGCATTCGCAATGATCGCAGCAAGGCTTTAGGGTTAGGACCTTAGCTTGGCCTTTTGGCTGAGAGTAAGTGTCCCGGCTCCTAGGCTTTGTAGCGTATTATGAACTGACCGATAACGGATAATGGATAATGAATAACAAAGATAGATCAATAACCCTTAAAAACCCCAAAACCCCACTATGGCGGCACCCAGTCAAATTTGGAATAAGCTTTTGACTTTGCTTCATGTTTTAATGTGGGCGCATGCGGCTTATAATCAGGTGCACTCTATAGTCCGGATTTTACGGTAAATCTACAAAAGAAAAGATAAAATACAAATTGATGTTAACCTTTTTATGCTCAACAAATTTAAAGTCATCAACATAGAATCTGAAAAAAATGCATTTTGACCTATCACAGGAGAAAAAAGGCAACTTGGAGGGAACCCACTGTTGATTGGTGGAAAAACCAGCTCCCTTCGTTCACTTCCAAGAGCCGGCTCATTAAGAAATTTCGTTCTTGTAAGATACGAGTCGGGTGCAGACCTCATTCACCTTTTCTTTCGGCGCATTTGTAAATAGATACTTTATTCGTTAAAGTTCACTGATTGAGTGACACCTCACTTGTTTTTAGCTTCTTGTCACATAACAGCTTATTAATTCGACACTATTTTCTTTTATATTGCAACTCTTGTGTTTTAAATGCTGCTGATGTCAGTTACAGTAGGCGTGTCCTTTGACTGGTTGGAGTTCCAATTGATCCTTTTCATAATAAAGTACTCCAATTGGTTGTAAATAATAATTGTTGATAATGGGTGAAATTTCATTCAGACACACTATGAAATAAATATCTGGCCTGGATTATTAATATTTTGATTATAAATGAACATTCTGTAGGTTCAAAACTTTATTACACTGGATGTAGATTAAGGGCCCTAGTGTGCACTTTATGAAAAAAGAAAGGTCATGTTACGAATCCTGAGTCTTTCGTTGTGTTAGCAGAGTCAGTGGTTGGAAATGGTTAGGGGGAAATACATTTGTGGCAGTGTAGTTTCTCTCAAATGAAAATATAAATACCAAAGCAAGCAGCTGACCACTGAAGCTACATATGTTCACTCTACCTAGAATAATTAATTTTGTAGTGTATAATCTGAATTATTTTTTTTCTCTTCCAATTTTTTTCCAATGTTCTAATGAAAGAAGCCCACTAATGCTAGTTGCTGATGTGCTAGTTAATGACCCCTCAAGCAGTGCTAGACAATACTAAAGCTAACAGCTAGCCGCTAAATATGAGCTTTTTTGGGAACATTTAACAAATTGGAAAAATATTGATAGCACATGCTGCTTCAGAGACCCTAGCATGTATTATTCAGGTATCACCAGTGGCCGAAAGTTTCTATTTAAGCAAAAGTTGGCTAAATACGGTGTAGTATGAGAACAATATTATTTCATTTTATTTGATACTGTTGGATTTATTTTTATTGTTTTTATTTATTTTTATTTTTGTTTGTCTACTTATTGCTTCTCTATTATGACTGTAAAGCACTTTGGTACACCAAAAGGATTGTGGTGCACCGAAAGGGTTGTTGTAGAGGGCTGTATACATAAAGTACATTTAGATTTTACATTTGTTAAATATAGGAATGACTGGGGAAGTGTTGTAAAAAGGATAGTGGGATGTTTGGACGAGTTCTATGGGATGGGAAGGGCACCTGTATGATGCGGCAGGGGTAAACCAGTGAAAGCTGTCGGGCCCAACTGTTGTACAGAAGAGTGTGTTGTGTCACCCTGACGCTTTCTTGTGTCCCGTACCATCTGGAGGGACGAAAGCATGACCAACTTAGGTGCCGAGGTGCCTAACTTGTCATGATTGCCAATTCAAGGCACCTGTGACTGCCCAATTGGCGCCAACAGCCCTGAGAGCTGATTGGCTAAGAGACTATTTTTAAACCCCCGGCTTTCAAGAGGACGCCGTCTGATCATTGCGACCCTATGTTCCCAGCTAGGCAAGCTCATTCAGTCCGACATTTTTCCTGCCGTTTTCTTCTACCTGATACCCGTTGCCGACCTGTTTCTGGACTCGATTCTGCCCTGTTCTGCCATCCCGACATCCGACCTGTTTTGCCCCGCTACCTGCGTGACACCTGTTGCTGACCACGTTTCCGAACTCGATTCCGCCCCTGCTCTCCCGTCCCGGCTAACGACTAGTATTCCTGCAAGTCTACGATCATCCTCGCTCGACACGGAAGTGCCACTTCCGCGTTTCCCGCCACCTGCTACCCGTGTCCGTCGATCCTCGGGTCGCGGAAGCAAGCCCTTCTCTCCCTTTTATCAATAAAACTGAGTAAAGGAACGCTACTGGGTCCTGTCTCCGTTCCTGGCTTGTGACATAACTTGTTTGGGTGTTTAGGCATTTGGGTTGGCCATGGTCCAAAAAATTTTGTGTGGGTTTTTTTTGTTGCTATTTTTTTCCCCTAGTTTATTTTCTTTGTTATTGTATGTGTTTGTCTTGCTCTCGGTCACCCCTCTTGAGGGATGACCAAGGTAGATAGATAGATAGATAGATAGATAGATAGATAGATAGATTTTACATTTAAATTTACTTTCAAGAAAAAAACAATATAAATTTTGTATTATTTACTTAATTTAATTTTTGTGCAATATAATTGTATTGAAATACAATAAAGTGAAGATATGTCTCAAGCATAAACACCACTTTTTTTTCAAGGAGAAGTATCATCCAGTGAAAAAAATTCACTATTCGTGGCACTGCATAATATGTCTCGATATCATCCCAGGGGCCGAAGTAAAACCTGCTCTAGGGCCATGATTCGGCCCCCGGTCCTTGATTTTTACACAGTATACTAAAGTCCATGCCAATAGCTGTTTGTGACGTCACTTTCTTCAACTGACGTTTTCTCTGCCACTCCCTAGTGTCGTTCAATCTTTTAAAAACTTATTATTTTAATTTTGAATCAATAAATAAAATAATAATAAATAATAATGATATATCTACCTGTCGTAAATTGCAGTCAAAACAATATGGATTACGCAGACCAATCAAGCCCCTTCGTGTTGTTACCTAGTGACCTGTTGACCAATAGGAAACCTCCCATCCAGCGCGGACAACTGGCTAAACGTTCAAGTGGCGATGTTGCTTTTTGTTCGTGTTAATGTTTCATGTTTAAACGTTACTTGGCCTCACAAGCGTCACCAAAGCCACCAAAATGAGCGACTGCAGGTAGGTCAATATGACGCCATTTACTGTGCGCTGACGTGGAAATGAAATAAGCTCAGCTTCTCTATCTGACGCGGCTGACGGGACACAACGTTAGCTTAGCCTGCTAGCTAACTTTGGCTGACATCCCACAGACGTCGCTCCACGTGAACAAATAACAAATATGTTAATGTCACCTTTAAATGTCGTCATGTTTGTGGAGCGGTGGTCTGGGCGAGTTTGTAGTCTATTTGCACGGCCACGAAAAAGTTGGCTTGTTGCAGAACGATGAATGAAGACACGGAAGACGCTGGCGACTTGCAAACGTGAGGATGCGACGCTTTTACATGCTTCAGTTTACATTTGCACAAAATGTAAATGGTGCCCACATGGGTCCATTTGGGTCGGATTTATGGATTAAGGATCCGAGTGAAATACCGCCGGAAAATGGCAGGGGCCGCTGTTGCGTGTTGTATTTACATACCTGTCAACCGCAGCCAATTGCTCCCCTTAATGATTACGATTGCTCTTATTAAGCGATAACAAACATTACAAATACAACACAGTACTTATTTACTCAGAGCAAGACGGTGGCCTTGGGGGTATGGCGACCCCCCCCCCCCCCCCCCCCCCCCCGAGACTGGGAGGTTGCTGGTTCAAGCCTCGACCGGGTCATACTTAAAACATTGGTACTCATTACCAATTGCCAATTCGTTGGATGTATAAGGAAAATGTATTAGTTGAAAAGCATGTGTTTACAAAATACTGCATCATCAAGTTGGAGAAGGATACACATATTTTAAACAGATTGCTTCACTGTTCCTCTCGAACCCTTTTATAAAGCATTGACTCATTTTGAGCGTTCAAAATTTCCTTTGCTCCTAAATTCGTGTGGTCTCTACCCTAGGCGCTCTAATCGTAACCAATAAATGAAGTATATGCGCTGCTCCATTTGATTAAAAAAAACTCCAATAGTTTCCACAGACCACGTGACCCTCCATGGCGGCCGTCTTCTATGTTTACACTACCTTACCGGCCAATTTCATCCAGTGTCTAATACTTTTAAAGCCATCGTGAGAAGACAAGGTGACCCATATTATAAAAATACTTAAAAAAAAACGATCTAAAACCTACATGAGGGCAAGAAAAAAACTCAAAAACCTCAACATGAGGAAAATGAAGAAACCTTGAGAAGGGACCGCACATGATGTAATCCCCCTTCCATGATGACCAGGCTGCAATGGATGTTGCAATAACAAATAATACACATATATTGTCAACATAAAATGTAGGTTAATCGTATGCTATAGAATAGAAGTGTGTTTTAAGCCTGGATTTAGATATTTCCACTGAGGTTGCAGTTCTTGTGGTGTCATATTAATAGTTAATTGATTAGTTTTTTGCTTTTTAGGTTACCCAATTTGCCTTTTATACCTTTCAGGTTATGTAACATCATGTTATAGTTTACATCATTATTTGAGTACAGACATGATTATGTTTAACAAAGATGGGCATTACCAGTTATTATTATCAACAGCTTTAGGGCATCTGTACAGATTATTTTTGTGTGCTTTTACTTGTTTACTAACGCTACTTGTACAGTGTAAAGGGAGTACAAAAGCATTTGTAAATTACACTTGGCAACTGGAAAGCACATTATTTACCACCACATATGAGGGCAGATCCATGACACACATCACTAAATATATAACGTGTGTCATCAAATCTTAAGATACTTACCTGACAAGAAGTGCTCTGAGCAAGTCCTTGCGTATTTTAAAGGAATTTCTTTCCTGTTTATCCTTGCTAGCCATAACTTCCTCCGTTGTCCAGGCAAAGGCTTATGACTGGTAATTGGGAAAATTCGCACTTTGCCGACCCTCCAGCGCGATTCGAACAACCGTTGATCCAACAAGAGAAGACCATTTTTACTTTCCAATCCCGGGTCGACTCCCAGTGCTGATACACAAGCCATTTAGAGACCTGTATTCAGCTTGTTGCAAAATGATCTGCCAATGAAACAAGATAATTATAAGTGCAAACGTCCTCTGCTAACAAAATTAATTACCAAATTATGTATCCATACTACTTATAAAAAAGGAAACCTCTTCAATTATTCAAGTTAACTTTGGCTCAAAAAGGCTGAGAAACACTATTCTACTGTACACAGTAATATCAAGGGATTTTTTTTTTAAATATGCCAATTCAACCATAAATGCTAAGACATGTTTGCTGCTTTTTGTGTTTTCAAGTAACGGTGAAGCGTTTCTGGACAAAAGTGTTTGCAAGAAGAAGAAGGAGTTGAGTGACGAGCAGAAACTTGAAGTACGGGAAGCCTTCGAAATGTTTGACACAGACAAGGACAATGAAATTGACTACCATGAGTTGAAGGTCACTAAATACAGTAACACAAAAATTAAAGGGTCTCCATCCAATGCCATCCTGGTGAGTTCTCAAAAGTTGTTTTTCTGTCAGGTGGCAATGCGAGCGCTGGGTTTCGAGTTGAAGAAAGTCGATGTTATGCAGATCTTAAAGGACTACGACACGCAAGGAACAGGAAAAATAGCCTTTGAGCACTTCAATGAAGTCGGTGAGTACAGTATTTTACGGACTTTAAGGCACAAACAAAACCCCAAATCTTCCAGAAATTTGATCGTATAGTCTTATGTTCTTATGTTGCCTTATGTTTGAACAAAATGAGAAACGTGTTACCATGTACGTGCAATTATTGATCAGTCGTCAGATTTATTACTGAACACAATTGTATAACAATAGTGGCAACGAGGATCAAACCAGATAGCAATGGTTATAGCACAGAATCCTAACCACCAGACTGCTAGGGACATGAATGGTTATTCACAGTTGCATAACATTGGATGCAACGGGAAGCAAACCTGGATCGCGGCAGGGATACCACTAGGGATACAGACAAAACATTTAAATATATTAAGTTTAATCTCATTCTAACACTACTTTTTTACTCACGGTACCAAATATGTTAAAGAAATCAATAATAAACATAGTGATTAAAATTTTTTTTTTTTTTTTTTTACTTTTTCTCTGCTTAAACTAATCATTGTGTAACAAACGTTTGAAATACATGCGGCCATACATTTATACCTTTCAGGACAACCGAATTAATTTCCACAATTCTTTTCTCTTCATTCAGTTCAGAATCTTGTGTACCTCGAAAAGATTTGGGGAGTCGGCAATACAACCGTTTCTGTGTCACAGACTGGTTAAATGTCTGACAATACTCATGTGACCCTTCCCAGTAATAACATCAACAATTTGGTACTGTGACTAAATATAGTGTGATGATGACATTAAACATTTGCTTTTTAATGTGCTGTAACCCTCGTGGTCTAGTGGATAGGATCCGGCATGCTCCTCAAGTCACCCCTTGTTTGAATCCCGTTACATCCAATGTTATGCAATTGTGATTAGTGATGTATTCCGGCTGATCAATCAATGCACAAATATGGTGCTTTTTATTATCTTTGCATCGTTATGACTTACTGTAGTTTTTTTTCGATGCGCCGTATAGTCCGGTGCCTCTGTATTTGTGAAAAACAAATATTAAGACGTTTTTTTTGGGAGCGCACCTTATAATCCGGTGCGTCTTATAGTGCGGACAATATGGTATTTCACCCCTCCCTCTTCTGAAATGCATAGGCAGGATCCATGCTGATTAGATGAGCATGACATTTGTGCAGTGAGCGATCTGATCCTTGACCGCGACCCTAAGGAGGAAATCCTGAAGGCTTTTCGACTCTTTGACGACGACGAGTCGGGAACTATCAGTCTGAGAAACCTGAAGCGAGTGGCGAAGGAGCTCGGCGAGAACACCAGTGATGAAGTACTGCGCAGTATGATCGACACCTTTGATGGTGATGGAGACGGAGAGAGTAAGGCCTGTGACGACACTATTTCCGTTGTCTTTGATTGGTTTGAGCTTTCATTTCCTGTATCAATGTACAGCAGGGGTTTCAAACTCAATTTACCTGGGGGCTTGAAAACAAAGTCCAGGTGAGGCTGAGCCGCATCAGGTGTTTCATGAGAAAAGCTATTATGAAGAAAAATCTAATTTCCTTAAATCTTTTCATTTTCAGCACAAAGTAAGATGCAATAAATAAATAAAATTGTTAAAAATTAACTCCATGAAAATGATTTCAGTATGATAAACCACACAGCGAGGTGGCGCCAGCTTGCAAGTTTCTTCCAGTATTCAGCGATTGAGAGTGTGAGGGCGGCCCATATGGCGAGTATAGGCGTAGTGAAGCAATGTGGTGAGAGTAGTGAAGGTATGGATAAGTACAGACGGTTAACAAATTGAGCCTTTTTCCTTTTAAAGAAGATGACAAAGTTCCAACAACATCAACTGGTCAGAGAGGGACGACGTTTTGTGCATCGCCGTGGTGACGAAATGGTGTAATCACGTCATCCGAAACATTGGACGCTGAAAAGTTCTTGCAAAGTTCATGCATCATTAATGCAAAGTTCAGTGTTCTTGCATTGTGTTTTTCATTTTGCAAGCAATGTGCCCTTGTGTTTATGGAGAGCATTGTTTACAAATTAGAGGTATTACAAATGCAAAAAAATAAATCACTGAAGTGAAAGTTCTGCTTGAAATGCATCCTTTCACAAAAAGACATTTTCTCAGAAGTTTTCTTGGGAGCGGGTATTTTCAAGAAACTGTTGTTTGCTAAAAATCGTAGAAGCTGGAAACATACTTTTTTTCTAATGAAAGCTGAGGGTTGAAGCTTTCTTTTATTGTCCTATGCACATACTGGACTGTCTCAGAAAATTAGAATATTGTGATAAAGTTCTTTATTTTCTGTAATGCAAATAAAAAAACAAAAATGTCATACATTCCGGATTCATTACACATCAACTGAACTATTTCAAGCCTTTTATTATTTGAATATTGCTGAATTTGGCTTACAGCTTAAGAAAACTCAAAAATCCTATCTCAAAATATTAGAATATCATGAAAAAGTATACAAGTAGGCTATTCAACTAATCACCTGAATCATCTAATTAACTCGAAACACCTTGCGAGGGTTTCCTGAGCCTTAAAAACACTCAGCTTGGTTCAGTAAACTAAATCACAAGTATGGGGAAGACTGCTGATCTGTCTGCTGTCCAGAGGACCATCATTGATACCCTCCATCAGGAGGGTAAGACACAAAAATAAATTTCTCAAAGAGCAGGCTGTTCACAGAGTGCAGTTTCAAAGCATATCCACAAAAAGTCTGTTGGAAGGGAAAAATGTGGCCGGAAACGCTGCACAACCAAGAGAGATGACCGCAGCCTTAACAAAATTGTGAAGAAGAGCCGCTTCCAGAATTTGGGGGAGCTTCAAAGACAGTGGGCTGAAGCTGGAGTCCAGGTATCAAAAGCCACAGTTCACAGACGTGTCCGGGAAATGGGCTACAATAGCCATATTCCCATGGTCAAGCCACTTCTGAACTCAAGACAACGGAAGAAGCGTCTGACTTGGGCTATGGAGAAGAAGCACTGGACAGTTGCAGAGTGGTCCAAAGTCCTCTTTTCAGACGAAAGCAAGTTTTGCATTTCATTTGGAAGTCAAGGCGCCAGAGTCTGGAGAAAGGCTGGAGAGGAGCAAAATCCAAGTTGCTTGAAATCCAGTGTGAAGTTCCCACTGTCAGCAATGGTTTGGGGAGCCATGTCAGCTGCTGGTGTTGGTCCACTGTGTTTCATCAAGTCCAGAGTAAATGCAACTGTGTACCAAGAGATTTTAGAGCACTACATGCTTCCATCTGCTGAAAAGCTCTATGGAGATGAGGATTTCATTTTCCAGCATGATCTGGCACCTGCCCACAGTGCCAAAACCACCAGTAACTGGTGCACTGACCATGGCATCACTGTCCTTGATTGGCCTGCTAATTCCCCTGACCTGAACCCCATCGAGAATTTGTGGGGTATAGTTAAGAAGATGAAAGACACCAGACCTACAAATGCAAATGAGCTGAAGGCCGCTATCGAAGCATCCTGGGCATCAATAACACCTCAGCAATGCCACAGGCTGATTGCCTCCATGCCACGCCGGATTGATGCAGTAATCCGTGCAAAAGGATTCCCAACCAAGTACTGAGTGCATCAATGGACATTTTCAAATGTTTGATTTAGTTTTGCTGTTATAAAATTATTTTTTGACTTGGTCTGAGGAAGTATTCTAATATTTTGAGATAGGATTTTTGAGTTTTTTTCAGCTGTAAGCCAAAATCAGCAATATTCAAATAATAAAAGGCTTGAAATAGTTCAGTTGATGTGTAATGAATCCAGAATGTATGACATTTTTGTTTTTTATTTGCATTACAGAAAATAAAGAACTTTATCACAATATTCTAATTTTCTGAGACAGTCCAGTATAGCTAAAGAACTGCATTTTTTGTAGGCCTTCAAAAATGAGTCATAATGGCAAAAATCGGCACACAAGAAAAATTGTCTGGCACTGGGTCTTTCCATCTGAGAAAAACGTCTGGCATTAAACAAGTTAAAATGAAAATCGACAAAAAATGCTATCAAATAAATGACGGAAACTACTGGAAAATGAAAAAAAAATTATATACCATGAAATCCGGACTATAGAGCGCACCCGATTATAAGCCACTTTTCCAGTGATTTGCCACTTTTGTACTTACACAAGCCGCATCTTTGTACATGCCGCGTGCGCACACATTAAAACATGTAACACAATCACAAGTTTAACCCAGACCAGGCTGTAAGTTCCACAATTACAACTTTATAAATAATAGACAATCTTAGAACCCCAATCAGCATCATGAATGGAAAATGATACCCGTAATTAACGTATGATGCAGACTTGTAAAGTCCGGGTCCCGTTGAAAGTAATCAAAGGAAACAAAGTTAGGGGGGGGAAAATATATATCCACTATTGTCCGCTGCGACAACAGACAGATCTACCGGTAACTCAGCTTTACCCCACTTCCCATCAGCCCGTGTTTGCTCCGTCCCTTCTTTTTGATTCGCTCGTAGAACACATAACAGAATAAATCTCTAAAATAAATACGTTACAAAAATATACAGTTGCAAATACATATTATACATGGTTACACATATTTACGAAGAAAGACTGTACACCGAGAGAGTTTTCAAAGCTTTAATAATGATAATATAACTTTCATCCCAAACCGTTCCTTTGAAAGGTACCAACACGCTAGTTAGTAGGATCACGCTCGCAATGCATCAAACGTGTCTGTCAAAAGAAAGCATCCCGTAATTGTGAAATTCACGGTAGATCGTCCTCAACTTCCTCCTTATAACTATCGCCATCAAGGGCGTCTTCCTCATTATCGGAACATACCTCTCCTTTACAGACAATGTATGCATAAACTTAGAGGTTGCAGTCTTTCTTGGCACACATATTCTACTGGTCTTAATCTTACCTTTTATACTCCAATGCCGCTGGTGGCCGTTAGAAAAATTACATAAAATGGCCGCTTCACTGAATAAGCCGCAGGGCTGAACATTTGGGAAAAAAGTAGCGGCTTATAGTCCGGAATTTACGGTATATATTTTTTTAAATTTAGAAACTATCGAAAAGTCTAAAACAATAACTGAAGAAGTACAGGAATGTAAAAAAAAGTGAAAAGCGTGAAA
Organism: Urocampus carinirostris; assembly: GCF_059441175.1. Lineage (NCBI taxonomy): Eukaryota > Metazoa > Chordata > Actinopteri > Syngnathiformes > Syngnathidae > Urocampus > Urocampus carinirostris. Next base: position 26,524,832 of record NC_142364.1, on the reverse strand, counting down.
AAGTGCTGAAACAGAAATATTACTTAAAGGTACTGAAAAGTTCTTCAAACTATGTTGGAAATAATGAAAAGTGCTAAAATAAAGTACATATTACCCAAAAGTATGAAAATGAACCAAAAAAGACACAAGAATCGACCGAAAAATGGCACCAAAGAAAATCACTGAAAATACCTCCCAAAAAACATGTCTGATTTTTTTTTTTGATTTTTTTTTTTTTTTTTTTAAACGGGAAGCACAAACGATCATCCTGCAGCGTGAGACCCCTGATGTACAGTGTAGCCCCATTTTTATGAATTCCATCTTAAAAAATAAGTTGTTGTGACAGTAAGCCTTTGTTTTACAGTCAGCCAGGAGGAGTTCCTGTCCATCATGAGCGGAGCATCATGAAGATGTGATCTTCACACTCTTCTCCTACATGCTCGCATATTGATGAACTTTGTACAAAATGATGTAGACATCTTCCCTGTGTGAGGGGGCAGGAAACTTGACTGCAGGTCTCTTTATGTACATGTGAGTTACTGTTTTATTTATTGAAAACACAAAATAAATATCTGTTTAGTAAACAGGACATCCACAGTTCAAAACCAAGTAGTGCCTTTTGTTCTTAATATTTTAGAATACTTGTCCACATCATTTAAAATACATTGGTTTTTAGTACAGCTTGAGTATCAACAAAATTGTTTTTAACTTTACAGTAATATTTGAAAATAAACTGATGATACTTATACAAACCCAAGTTGGGATGTTGTCTTGGACAAAAATAACTGAATGCTATAATTTGTGAATCACGTACTTACACTCGTTTAAAATAGTTTGGGCACCCCTGGTCGTCTTCAAGATTTTCCTTCACTAATCATTGTTGTTTGAAATGAAAATTTCAGTTAAATGTATATCATAGAAGACAGTGATATTTGAAAAGTGAAATGATGTTTATAGGATTTACGGAAAGTGCATTTGTTGCCCTTGCAACATCCATTGCAGCCTTAGATTACCTCATGTGTGATCCCGTCTCAAGATTTCTTAATTCCCTCATGCTGAGGGTTTTGAGTTTTTCTTTGCCCTCGAGTAGTTTTTAGATCAGGGGATGGTATGATCATAGTATTTAGTCTGTACAGCCCTTTGAGACTTTTTTGCGATTAAGTGCTATTCAAACAAACTTGACTTGCAATAAGAAAGTAAATGTAGGCAGGTGAGTAAATGTGGGCACCCCTGCAGAAAAATTACGTCAATATTCAGTAGACCCTTCTTTTGCAGTAATAATGGCCTCAAAACACTTCCTATTGCTTCCAATGAGGGTCTGGGTTCTCATGGTTGCTCGTATTGACCGTTCTTTTTTACAAAAAATCTCCTGTTCAGTCCGTTCTGATTGTTTCTGAGCATTTAGCTTTAAATCACATCACAGATTTTTAATAATATTCAAATCTAGGATCAAAGATGGCCAATCCAGAAAGTTGGAATTGCCGCATGATCTTAAACTCTCCCCGTTCAGTACAGTACCGGTATATTGAGTTTCTTTTTGTGAATTTTTTCGTCACACTTGTGCGAATATGTTCATGCTAACTTATTTAATATTTACTACTGCGCTAGTTGATAGATTGAGAACTGCGCACGAAGTCCGCCAACAGGTGTCTGAATCGGAGCACAATGTGTTACTTTTCTGTACTGGGCATTTCCCCACTTATTCTGCCAAGATCACAATCTTGCTCCGCAGGGATAGTGGGAATCTTGTTCATCCATTGATGCGCGTCACTCATCGATGCGATGCTTTATTTAAACGAACAGTCTGACTCCCTGGTCCGCACCTGCCGAGGAACACGGGAAGGGCCCGGAGCGTGTCTGATTCTTTAAAATTTTCGTTGTAGCCATAGACCCTAGTTGATGTTCGTATCCATGGCACAATTAATTGGCTTTGGTTGTGTCACTGCTCATGACTGATCGTTTGCAAATGGGTCTATGTTGGGTCTATGACCCTCCCTTCGAAACAGGTCTATGACCCTCCCTTCGAAACGGGTCTATGACCCTCCCTTCAAAACGCTCGATCCCTCTCTCACTGTCTTTCCTTCTCTTTATCTGTCTTTGTTTTTTTCTGTTTTTTTTCTCTTTGTCTCAGTTTTTCTGTCCATCTTTCTCGCTTTCGAAGGCACTCGTGACTGATCGATATAACTGGCGTCATCTCTGTGTTGTTTGTTTGGAATTAACGATTTGAAAGTTTAACATTAGGTATAGGTCACTTTATATTTAAACATTTAAGGCTTTTGTAATAGTCAAGTCATTTTTATTTGTATAGCCCTTAATCACAGAGAGTCTCAAAGGGCTGCACAGGTTATTGCAGAGTATTATTTCAGACTATTACACCATCCCCTGATCTGAAACCAACATGAGGGCAAGGAAAAACTCAAACATGAGGAAAATGAAGAAGCCTTGAGATGGGACCGCACATGTGGAAATCCTCCTTTCAGGATGACCAGGCTGCAATGGATGTTGCAATTACAAATAGTACAGAGATATTGTCAACAAAAAATATAGGTTATTCATATGATATAGAGTAGAAGTGTGTTTTAAGCTAAGATTTAAACATTTCCACTGAGGTTGCAGATCAGATCTCAGGGGCGAGAGCATTCCACAGCACCGGTTCCCGGATGGAGAACGCTCTCGAACCTGCGGAACACTTCTTGGCTCTTGGGATCACCAGTTGACCAGCGCTTTAAGAACGAAGGCTTCGGACCGGAACATAGGAGGAAATCAAATCAAATGAGGGAGCAAGTCCATGTATGATTTTGTATAATACCAAGAGAACCTTGAAATCACATCTTAGGCTAACAGGGAGCCAATGCAGGTCAGCCAAAATCGGCGTAATGTGATCGGACATTCTTGTCCTAGTTAAAAGCCTCGCTGCAGCATTTTGTACCAGCTGAAGACTCTTGATTCTGGACTTCGGGAGACCGGAGAGTAGTGCATTACAGTAATCGAGACGGGAGGTAACAAACGCGTGAATTATAATCTCCGCAGGATGATTATCTAAATTAATTCAGTTGGTGCAAAATGTGTCATTATTATTGGAAACATGTCATTAGAAACAAAAAGATTTAAGAGCTGAAAGAACCGTCTCTTTTCAGTGAGCCGAGTCTGCAAAAAAGCCGGAGTTCCCCTCGCTAGTCCCCTCTGTAGCGCTGCGGAGCATTGGCGTGGCACCTCGCCATGGCAACTCAGCCTTCTGGTGCTGAAGGTCGGCGGCCATGCTGTAGATTTCGAGACCTGCCCTCGCACATGCTCAGCTGTTGGAGGCGACCTGTGCCGGGCCATAAATAAACCCGGCCTCCCGTTCCTCCCTGGCTACGACCTCCAAGAACCCCCTCAAAGCCTCCCCCCGCCAATGCAACTTTCCACGCAATGACCACACGCTCGTATAATCCCTGATACAAAGTGAATTAGAAATAAATAAGTTAAAGGGTAATTTGACATTTAAATATGGTATTAAACTTTGATAGGAAACACACTGTCGTAAATTTTTGATCATATATCTAAATTATCACAGAAATTATTTTATTAGCAAGGGCTATACAAATAAACATGACTTGTAAAAAAAAAAAAAAAAAAAAAAAAGGACAGCGAGGACCGACAGCACGTAATTCCTCGCTGCGGGCAGAACACGCATGCCAGCCTGGATGATAGAACCTGGGATTATCAGATTCAGATCTACTTTATTGTCATTCTAGTACACGTGTATACAGAACGAAATGTCGATACATCTGACCCGCACAGTTTCCTTGAATGTACAGATACAAGTAAAAGTTGTATTGTATTATGGCTACGTATAGTATTTTACCATAGTGCCGATAGTGCAAGAGGAGTAGCTAACCAGATGTGCAAAATGGGCAGTCAGGTTAACAAGTCAGGTAAACAGTAACATTAACACTGTAACAATAACGCTGTAAGTACAATAGTGCAGAGAGCAAATGTGCAAGGAGTGGCAAGCTATAAAGAACTGCCAGTAGTGCAAAAAGTCAAATTAGCAGCCGTTTAGATTTAGGTTAACTATATGTTAGATTGACCATTTAACAGTCTAATGGCCAGGGGGACTAGACTACTGTGGAACCTGGTGGTCCTGCACCGCACACTGCAGTACCTCTTCCCAGAGGCTAGCAGAGTGAACAGTCCATGATGGGGGTGAGAGGGGTCCCCGATAATGTCAGAGATTGTTAGCAAGAAATTGCTTGGAAAAGCAATTCTCTTATTCTTCCTTTTGATTCCACCCGGCGACAGTGTGATTAACAATGGACGAAAAACTTGGAAGTCAACGAGTTTTGGCGAGTTTCTTTTCGTTTCTCTTTGTAGTTTTAAAAGATTGCTTTCATGCACTAAGAACACATTGCTCATGGTAACCAATTTTACCATTGAACTGAAATTTGAGATCTTCTAATATTTGATGTCTCTGTTTATTGTATTTTTATATGGTTGAGTCAAGTTTATTTCTGTCCCTTAATCACAACAAGTCTCAAAGGGCTGTACAGACCATTATTACACCATCCCCTGATCTAAAACCTACACGAGGCCAAGGAAAATGTAAAAAACCCCAGCATGAGGAAATTAAGAAACCTTGAGAAGGGACCGCACATCAGATAATCCCCCTTCCAGGATGACTAAACTCCAATGGATGTTGCAAGGGTATCAACAAACAACACACAGACATCATCAACATGAAATGTAGGTCCTTCAAAAGATATAGAATATAAGTGTGTTTTAAGCCTAGATTTATACTGTTCCACTGAGGTTGCTGATCAAATCTCAGAAGGCAGAGCTTTACACAGCACTGGGCCTGAACGGGGAACGCACTCGAACCTGTGTATTTCTTCTTGGCCCTTGGTATCACTTGACGACCAGCATTTTCCAAGCAAAGGCTCTGAGTAAGAACATGGGGGGGAAATTAGATTTGAAATATATGATGGGTCAAGTCCATGCATAATTCTGTATAATACCAACAACCTTAAAATCACATCTCAAGCTAACAGGGAGCCAATGCAGGTTAGTTGAAATCAGGGTAATGTGATCAAGCTTTTTTAAAAGCTTAGATAAAAGCCTCGCTACAATATTTTGAACCAGCTAAAGCAGGGGTGTCAAACTCATTTTAACCCCGGGGCCACACGAGAGAACAAACATTATCTCGGGGGCCGAACTAGTAGATTAGGGAGAACGAAAAAAAAGAAAAGGAAACAAGAGAAAGAGGGAGAGAAAAGTAGAAAGGGTAGGACAAAGGAGGGAGAGAGAAAAGAGAGAGAGCGTGAGAAACAAAATAGATAAAAAGGGAAATATTGAGAGAGGGAAAGAGAATGAAATCCAGAAAGAGAGAAAGAGACAAGGAAAGAAAAGAGGAGAGAAAGAAAACGGGAAAGCAATAGAGAGAGAGGGAAATAAGGTAAAAATACAGAGACAACAAAGAAAGAGAAAAAGAGAGAGAGTGAAAGAGAGACAGAAAGAGTGGAAAGAAGACACAGAGAGAGAGAAATACAAGTACAGCGTTTGTGAGAGGCACCTGGCTTTGGCAACATCAGGTGGATATATTTCAACCTGCAGCTCGTTTTTCTCTTGCACTTCTCTGAGCGTTGACTCGCGGGCCGGATTTAATCCTTTAGTGGGCCTGTTCTGGCCCGCGGGCTGCCCGTTTGACACCCCTGTTCTAAGGCCTAGTACACACACACACACACACACACACACGTGCTTTGCAAATAGAAATGTTAAATATTTCAAGGGTTTTTTCCCCGTTATTTTCAGTTTTCATATTTAACACGAAAAGTTTTAGTGACTTACCGGTAGTCAATTTCCGATTTAAAGCAGATGTGTCAAAAATGCGGCTCGCGTGCCGGATCAGGCCTGCCAAGAGATTGAATCCAGTCCCGAGAGACGACACTGAGAGAAGCGCAGGAGAAACACGAGGTGCAGTTTTTGATATGTCCACTTGATGCCTCCAAACCAGACACCAATCACAAAGCAACAGTAGCTGTAGTTTTTCTATTTCTCCCTTTCTCGTTCTCTCTCACGCTCTCTTTTTCACTGTCTTTCCCTCTTTCCTCTTTTACTCTTTTTCCTCATTCTCTCTTGGTCTTTTCCTTGACCTTTTTTTTCTCTTGTTTTGTGTGTGTGTGTGTTCCTCACCTGCTTTGAATGTCAATCTAACAGGAAGGGGGGGCGTTATGGTTGCAGGAAATTTGCTTTGGATTTTGTCTGTATGAAGTAAGGCGTGGGATTTATAAGTTTTCTTTGTCCCACTCCCTTTCAGGCATTCTACTATTAAGTTATATTTACATGTGCTCATAAGGAATGTTACTGTCTGAAATAAATAAATGAATTTCTGTTTCTCCCTTTTCTCTGTCTAGTTTTCTCTCTTCCTTGTTGTCTAACGTTCTCTTTTTTTCCCTTTTTGCTCTTGATTTCCCTCTCTCTTATTCTGTCATTTTTATTTCTTTCTCTATTTTTCTCTTTCTCTTTTTTCTGTCTTTCTCTTTTGCTTCCCACTTTATCCCTCTCCTTTCTCTCTCTCTTTTAATCTACTAGTCTGGCCTTCACGAGTGTTTTTTTTCTACCATGTGGCTCCAAGCGCACGCCACTTAATTTAAAGCCTTAGCTAACGGTGTGAAAATACTTCATACTCAATTTAAATAAAACAGTATTTATTCAAATAATAAGCTAAAACGGTGGTTGCTGAGTTCCATGATTTAAGCATATGGCCTTTGTCATCTTTGACCTTTTTCCACTATTTCCATCTCTAGCCACTCATGTTAATTGCTTAGCTACAGGCTATGGCTCGACATTATTTTTATTGTTATTGTTAGCTGCACTGTCTAAATTAAACTTGCTTTATTCTGTAGTGTCTTCACAGGCGGTCATGCAAATGAATACCGCTGAGTTCTGTGATAGGGGTCCCCAGGGTTGACAAATTCTGGTTTGCTCTTACGATTTTTAACTGGCCTTTTTACTAGCTTCTTCTGCTTGATTAGCCATTTACAACAGCTCCATCTTCAGCAATTCACTTTTTTCAGCTGCTCTGGGTGTATCCAGCTTGTTGGTCTTTTGTCACTTGCACAACCCTTAGATAAAACCTGTCCTTTGTAACAAAATCAAATTCAAGCAAGAAAAAACAATGCCAGATGGATATTAAGAAAATGTCAGGGAGAGAGAGGTTTGGCCTGACCCGAACGTAATGATTGACATTGTACACCCGACTGGCCCAAAGTTTGTGCCGGGCTTGAGCTTAAGATCTTACCTCTAGGCTGAAAGTGGCAGACAAAACCATTTCCCGATTGCGAAAGTCTTGCTCGATGCGGAATTGTCCGACCTTTCTCTTTTAATTCAACACAACAGTGTGTTTCCTTGTTTAATGGCTGTTGGCATGATCACTTTGGTGTATTACAGGCCCCTAGGGAGCCAGTCATACTTTGTGAAACCACGGACATTTCTCAAGGCTCTCTAACTGGTGTTCAGACGCCAAACCAACAGCTTTCTCGAAGACTAATTTTGCGGCCTCCATGGAGATTTCCGAGCATAGCAAAGACCAATTGGTTAACTGTCATTGGTTAAATTATTAGATGTGAAAGTACACATCTGACAACCAGGGATAGCAGTGAAATGAAGCTGACAGAATATTTGCAACTATTTAAGTATTTATGGACCAAATAAAATTAACATCACATGATTCTGATTTTTAGGCCAGCAGAGAAGGCCCTCATAGCCAGCCAATGCTATGGTGACAAATGAGGCACAGCCTCAGCTGCCTCCCCCTGTCTGCACGTCACAGATACTCTTGTAGTTAAACACCTGCGGAGTTCAAATAGCTATTGAGTTATACAAATCCAATCACAAGCTCCAATACTATTGGTAAACTTGGTGTTGAGTATGTGTAAATCGACACACCATTACAGTAACACACTGTCGTTTGCTTCATATTCATAAGACAAAGACTGTTCACCAAAATGCTTCACAAATGAACTCAATGTTTAGCCTACATGTGCTTGTATACACACATCAGACACAACATGGCACGCAGTTCTTAGTATAGAGCAGGGGCCTCAAGCTCACATTCGAAAGGACAATTGCGGCCCCAGGCTAATAGTTTGAGGACCCTGCCTTTTTATTAAAATTTGAGCGACATTCTGTATGATTTTCCCACTAGATGTCGCTGTATTCTGCCGTGCCACCGAAAACAAGTTCTAAAAGCACAACAGAAGACAAACTATGGAGACTCAAAAGTGACCAAAACGCATCTATCGGTAATTACTTTTGTAAAGATGAGAAATACAAAAAGGAAGAAAAATGTAACAAAATAAGACAAAAGGTAAAACTGAAAAAAGGAGAAAAATATAAAGAGAAAATTAAAAAAAAATCGGAAACTTGCTTTTTTTTGACGGTTTTTGTCTTTAATTCATTCTTATCTTTCATTTTCTCAATTTTACTTTTTTTGGTTTTATTTCCCCTACGTTTTTTCTCCCGTTTTCCCTTATTTCTTCTTCCCATTTTTTTTTCTATTTAAAATATATATATTTTTCCCTCTTTGTCGTTATTTTTTTCGAGAACTGCTGGGTAAAAATTGGAACTAAAAGGGTGCTTTTTGATCTTCTTCTGCCTCTGTAGTTTGCAGTCTTCCTTCGACTAATTTCTGGTTGCACTACACATTACAGCGAGCTTTTGTGGACAAATATAATACACTGTCCCTTTAACAGCAGCGGAATGTGTTTATCAGCGCTGTTTTTGGATCAACCTCACCCAGATCCTAGCTTCAGCAGCCCCCAACTCAATTGAGTTTGAGACCCCTGCTATACAGGTTAATAGTGGAGCAGGCACACAGTACAGTGTGTGTTTGGGTGAACAGCTGCCATTCAGTATTTTCAAGTATGCCAAGCCTTTGGCAAGTTGCAATACTTGCCCTTTGACCACGAGTGGGGGGCGGCTTAGGGTCGTTGCACTTGTGGGCCAAGTGAAACTTGATTGGGGGATGGCGTCCTCCCAAAAATGATGTGTTGAATGTAATGAAAATTATTTCAGAGACTGGTCGCACGCATTGATCTCCTGTATAGTGTAACTTAGATGTAAGTGAATCAATATTGTTTTATTTCAGAACCCTAGAACGTACCACACACAGCAGAAACGCATAGAAGCATTCACTGTCTTTAGTTCCACACACACTGTTCATTTTTACTACACAATAAGATTATTTTTGCATTATTTGTCCTTTTTTATTTGTAATGTGTATTTCTCATGAATAACGACTTTGTAAATCAGAATATCGCAATACTGTTGTTCCCTGCTTAATGTAGCAACGTCCAAAACTAAAGTTCATCAAATTAATCATAACATTTATACAACAAGTATAGAGATTAGTTTTAACGCTGTATTAAGTACAGTGATTTGTTTCTAATATTGTAAACCAACAAAAGAGATTTAATTGGAAGCCAGTTTGTTATTTTAACTGTTGTTTGTTTTTTTGACTATCATCCTTGTTATTGGCCAATCATGTGCATGCTCTTTGATATCCACACCCTTTAGGGCGCATCTGCTTTTTAACATAAAGGGCCTTAGAATGCATTGGAATCCCTTATCTATAGGCTTCTCTACCTGTTCCTGCAAGTTCAAAATCTATTGATGTCTTTCAAGTGGTTGTAGTAACTAAAATGATATAAATCAGAGATGTCGAACACATTTTAGCTGGGGGGCCACATCATAGAAAAGGCAGGCTCGCAGGGGCCAGACTAGTGAATTAAAGACAAAGAAAGAATGAAAGAAGCAGGATGGATAAAAGGTGAGAGAGATGAAAAAGAGAAAGGGAGAAAAACAAGAGAGAAGGGGAGAAAAATGAGAGAGAAAGGAGAGGGCTATCAAATGGAGACAGAGAGAAAGAGAGACAAAACGAGTGAAAAATAGAGAAAGAGAAAAAAATAAAAGGGACATAGAGATAGAGAAAACAAATAGAAAGAGACCGAGAGAAAAATAAAGAGATGGAGAGAAAATGAAAAGAAAAATAGAGATGAAAGAAGTGTGAGATAAGGAGAGACCTGATCGAAAGAAAGAAAGATAGAGAGAAGTGAGATACAAAAGAGAAAGAGGGGTAAAAAGGAGAGAAATGTAGAATGGAGAGAGAAAAATAGAGAAAGAAGAAAGCGAAAGAAAGACAGAGTGAAAAAGAGAAAGAAAAGCATATAGGGTTGCTTTGGGAGTGGTACCTGTTTCTGGTGACATCTGGAGGACGTATTTAAAAATGCTCATTTTTCTCTTGCGCTTCTCTTGGCGTTGTCTCACAGCCAGATTCAAACCCTTGGCTGGCCTAAACCGGCCCACAGGCCGCATGTTTGACACCCCTGATATCGATCAAACATCTACTTGAATCAATTATTTGAAACCAACATATTTGTTCATTTTTGTTCCCCTGTTTTTTTTTTCATAAAGTAGTTGATTTTGATATAGTTGTAATCTTGGATTTGGATGAACAGAGGGTAAATAATCAAAATGAATCAAAAGTCAAAGTGGACGATGTTAGCAAAACAAAAGACTTAAATATGACTAAGAAGTGCGACATTAGAATTGCATCTTTAGTGTCAAAACAAAAGTGAATATCGTCCAGGCAGTGAAGGCCGTCGTGTTTTCGCCTCTCCAGCCGTCCTTCGGTCCGGGTCGGTTTACCCTGGACACACGGCTGTCAGCGCAACTTGAAACCGCAAGCTGCATCTTTCCGTCAAAATCTGGGGTGATGTTCTCCGCTAACACATTGAGAGCTTAATGTCGCTCTTTAGCTTCCACAAAGGCTACTTTTTCCTTAATACAGTTCATGGAATCAACTGTGGGAGTTGTGGTTAATCTTTATCAACTGCTGGCCTTTTCCTGGCTTTTCAAAACAAATCCGGTTTTCCTGGCATCTGATAACAATGGATACCAGCTTTTATGTGATAACATTTGTGAGAAAAAGTATTTCAACATCAAAAAAAGGCACAACACTGGACACACATTTCAAAATATCACACTAACCCTGTTGGGCGCGATACTGAAAAACATCATTGGTTAGTGTTACTAGTTACTCCATTTTAAAAGGAATTCGGCAACCCTCCCCCCAGATTACTGACACCCAAAAGTACCATGTTACTCTGAAAGTAACTTGTTAGAAATTACCGTAGACACTCCCAAAGAAAGTGACCATCTAAAACGGCTTCAAAATAGCATCATAAAACACCTTGCCTGAGACACTCCATATCCATATCCATTATGGCTTTAGACCACTCAAAGATTTACTTCTCTGGGTCCTACCCTTTTTTGCCAAACATGGTGTATTGCAAAAATAATCTTAAATGTAAAAACCCAAATTTTTCACACTTTTACCGTAAACCCTGTTCTCATAGTTGACGAATAGATTCTTCTGTGTAAACCACGGCCCCTATTGACAACTGCTTACCATACATTATTGGAGACACACAACCAAATATGCCCATATAAATTGACCACCTATTTCAGTATTTTGTTTTATAGTTGTAATTACGGCTTGGATGTGAGTGTATAGGTTTGGGAGAGTATCTTCATGATGAAAAAACAATATTTTACTAGCAACGTGTTACAGTACTCCTTACCGAGAAAAGTGATAGCATTCCAGGATCGCATTTATTTGTAACGCGTTAGTCCCAACACTACACACTGATAAACTGTATACATATACATACATACATACATACATACATACATACATACATACATACATACATACATACATATATATATATATATATATATATATATGCTTACCAGTGTTGGGATTAATGTGTTATAAAGTAATATGTTCCTGGAGTGAAAATACCTTTTCAGTAACGAGTACTGGAATGCGTTATTAATAATGAAAATGAATTGTATCTCAACTACCATTACTTAGTGTAGTGTTACTCATTAGATGCAGTAAATGGATTGTAAAGTACTCTCACTGCTAAATTATTCTGCAATCATATTGTCAAATACAACCCTTAATCTGCTAGAAACAACGAGTGGGCATGTTTGTAGCTAACTGATTACAACCAAATACGGTTATGGTGGTGCTGTTTCAAGCACAGAGTATGAGGACCCCGAATTTCTCTTCTCATTTAATTTCTCCCCAGCATACAGTAGATACAACTATAAAATTAAATACTCAAATCAGGGGGTCAGCTTATATGCACATATTTGGTCGTGTGTCCGCAGTAGCGAGCAGTAAACTAAAATTGGGGCAGTGAGGACATGTGGCTTACAACGGAACAACAAAATCAATGTAAGCCCAGGAGTTACTTTAAAATATTTTTGGGGACTTTTTATTTTTTAGAATCATTTTTACCATATGCCAAATCTGGAGAGAAAAAAATGAAAATGTCTTGCACAATACCCAGAAATGGAGATCTTTGAGGGACAAAATGGATATTGTGTGTCTCCGCTAAGAGTTTGTAAAATTGCACAAAGCCAAGAAATGTGAAGAGATCACTGCTTCCACAGATTGGTGTAAATTTTCTCTTCTATTTATTTTAAAGCAGGTGTAGGGGGTCGGTTTCTTTGCGAGTATATACGGTAATTTGTAACTAAATAGTCACTTTCCGAGTAACGCGTTACTTTTTGGTGTCGGTAACTTCGGGAGTGACTGTATTACCGTTATAAATGAGTGAGAAACTGTAATTTATTATTATTTTTCAGGAACACAAACTCAATCGCTCCAGCACAACCCACACATTCCAAATCGGACACTAATGTATATACACGCTCACACATTCGCTTACAAACACGCACAGCATCATCGACACCTCAGCTAAATTTAGCAGGAGTGACAGTGACAGGTGAGCTTCTCATCAAGAAGGGGAAAGAGTTGTCGTTTGAGGGGGGGGGTTGGTTCACCGGGTGTGTTGTTCAGGGAGGGGCAGTAGCATTAGAGTCCTCTGGTTCTGGACTACATCTTCTGAGCCTGCTCGGGACCCTCGCCACTTGTAGGTCGTGCCTCCTAAAGCCAGCTGGCCTGGCTTGCCCAGTGGTTTTAAGACCTGGAATCGAACGGGGGACTCACGGCTGGACCTGAAAGCGCTTCTTCCTGGTGAAGATCACGCTGCAGTGAGTCCACATCCCCACACTTTTCATCTAGAAAGAAGTGGCTTAAAAAGAGTGGATTTTTACAGTGACAGCCTAGCTTGTTATCGGTTTGCTGGTTTAGTGTGTTCTTGTTTCGGCCATTTTGTGTGACGGTGTACAACAGGTCGCAATGTTACAGATTGATTTTGGTGCTTTGAATTTGTGGGGAAATCAGCATTCCCAATTTGGTTGTGCTGCTGGTGGGGAGGGGCGTGAGTGCCTTCTAAACTGGGAGGGGCCTACCCGGGTCAATTAGGGCCAGGAATCTAGTAATTCAGGGGTATAGGGGGTGTTTACCATATTGTGTGGACTGCTTGTCCTTGTAACAATATTTCGAGGGTGATGAATATTGGCCCTTTAGGAGTTTTTACTATCATTTTAGGGGCCCTTTGTCCTTATAAGGACATTTTGGTGGGCCCCACTCATCTAGACCAGTGTTTTTCTACCAGTGTGCTGAGAGATCTTGTCTAGTGTGCGGCAGGACATTTCACAACTTTATCCTTTCAAAAAAAACATGCCATTGTTCAGTATCTTTGCTTTTTCCATAAATCAGCTGAGTAACTGTAACATACATCCATATCAATAGGTGGCAGCAGATATTTTTTTTTTCTCATTATCTACTAATTACCTGCTCACGAGCTGGCACAGTATATTACAATTTATATTTTATTTCATGGACCTGTGTAGGATTGCACAAAATATTTTACCAAAAAAAACCAAAAAAGTTAGAACCTACTACTAAACAAAAAAAAAGTCGTTTCATCGTTTTTTCCACCCAGTGTTGAATAACTTTTTGGCGCTAATTTTAAAAAGACAATTTTCGGACCTACACTTTATTTTCATTTAAGGGATATTGTGTATTATCTAGCGCCTTCTATTGGTAAAAAAAAAGTAAATATTTAATTAAAATAACTCGGTAGCCTCGATGGTAGGGCGCCCGCTCTGAGACTGGGAGGTCGCTGGTTCAAGCCTCGGCCGAGTCATACCTAAGGCTTACAACATTGGTACTCATTGCCTCCCTGCTTGGCGCTCAGCATTAAGGGTTGGAATTGGGGGGTTTGGTCACCTAATGACTAAAATGGCTGCGGCTGCATCGTCTCGCTACAGTTTAACTACCTGTATACGGGTCAGGTGTATCGACATTTCGTTCTGTGTGCATTGTTACAAAGAATGACAATAAAAGTAAATTCTTCTCTTCTAAAAACGGTATTAGTTTGATAATTTGCAAACATACATTAACTGTCAAACAAACGTGCACTTTTTAAAATTCTTGTGTGACAACAAATCTGCATTTATTTGACATAACATAACCCTCACCTAGAGGGAGTTGACAGAATGGCGGCCATTTTTCTGCTACGATACCCCCAAACCCGTCAAAAAAAAAGCTTGTAGAAGGCTGGAAGAAAATGAAAAATGGTGTGGTTTGGTCACTTTGACTCTCCATACTTTGTATTCTTTGTGTTTTGAGGAACTCGTTTACGGTTCTACGACACAATATGCCGACATCAGGTGTTAACAACGCCCAACTGAGTTCAAAGAACCTTTTTAAAAAAAATTCCACTGCACTTATCTGCTTTTATCTTGCCTTTAGCACTGCTGTTCCAGGACTCGCAACACATTAAGAAACAGGAAAGGGCAGAGGGGGGAGGAGGGGTGGATAGTGATTTCATGCTCATTCCCGGGTTTTTTGTTCGTGTAGCCTGAAAATGGTAAAAGTAAAAAAAGGCCTGTTTAAAGTACAATCTAAACACCAACCCTAACCCCCCACCAAGATGAAAAAAATAAGAGTTTATTAGTACTTAAGGAATGAGCTGACTCAGCCTGCGATGGTAACTTTAAGCCAGGATATGGCGGCAGAGAGTCGGAAAATTTTTGAGAACTTCACCTTTAAGTATTATTAAAGGTTTTTTTCTAAGTTTTCTTTTCTAAAATGAAGTAAAGAGGGGAAAAAATGGCTCATAATGTAGTTAAATCCCAAAAAACATCAAAATTATTTAACAAAATGACTTACTTGAATTACTTCCTCAGCCTCACTGATCACAAAAGCTTTATACTCTCAATTTAGGCTACATGATTAAAAAACATGAAACTAATTTTCAAATATTTTCCACAGACAGGGTGCCTCGAGATTAGTTGAGGAAAAAAATTGTGCCTGGTTTAAATTTGGAGTTTGGTTAAGTATGAAATGCTAATTTTTTACCAACTAAATTAATATCTGTTAACTTCAGCCAGTTGCTCCTCATCCTACTCCGGGAATACTACTGCAGTACTATTACAAGAATACTGCATAAATACTCCAATAACCCTACCAAGGTAAATAGTACAAAAATACTACTTATGAAACACTACAAAAATACAACTACAGTAATACTACAAAAATACTCCTGTAGGAAAACAACAAGGATACCACAGAAATAGTACCAGAAATACTTAAAAAAAAACAATACAGAATTACTTCAAAAACAAAACTGCTGTAATACTACAAAAATACAACAGAAATACAACTACAAAATACTACTGCAGAAATACTACAAAATAATACTGTAAGTATAATATATGATATGATATAGTACAAAATACATCTACAGTAACACTGCAAAAATAACTACTGCAGAAAAACAACAAGGATACTACAGAAATAGTACCAAACATACTTAAAGAATCCTACACAGAAATACTACAAAAATATAACTACTGTAATACTACAAAATTACAACAGAAAAACAACTATAAAATACTACTGCAGAAATACTACAAAAATACTAATGTAAGTACAATACAAGTATACTACAGAAATACTAAACAATCCTACTATGAAAAAAGTACAAACATACAACTTATTAAATAGTACAAAAATACAACTACCATAATACTACAAAAATACTTGTACTACTACAAAAACAACAAGGATACTAAAGATATAGGGGCGGCAGTAGCTCAGGAGGTAGAGCGCTCGTCTTGGGATCAAGGGATCCCAGTTCGAATCCCGGCTCGTTGCGTGTTACATGTCGAAGTGTCCTTGGGTAAGACACTGAACCCCTAATACCCCCAATAAGCAGGTTAGCGCCTCACATGGCTGCAAGGCTGCTATTGGGAAATGTGGAGCACATTGTAAAGCGCTTTGGGAAGTCATTGACTTGAAAAGCGCTATATAAATGCAAATCATTTCATTTCATTTCATATAGTACCATAAGTACTTTAAAAATCCCACTACAGTAATACTACAAAATACTACAGAAGAAATACTACTAATATACTACTGTACATATAATACAAGTATACTACATAAATACTACAATAATCCCAATAAGGAAATAGTGCAAAAATAAAACTACCGTAATGCTAGAAAAATACACAGAAATACTACAGAAATCCTACTTTAAAATGTTACTGCAGAATTGCTACAGGGTTACTACAATATACAACTGCAGAACTACTACAAGAATACTGCAGAAATACTACAAAAATCTTACGTTAACATCTACTCTGTTAATGATTGCAATTCCCTTTATTCTAAATCTTACAAACTCAACACAGCACCTATTTACTCACAGCAAGACTGATTATGTAGAATAAAAACAAAGATAATTTGTGGGAACGCGTTTATTTTATTTACCGAATAAACAACACAAACCTTTCAGCATAGTTCTTATTTCTTTTCCCAGTTACAGTAAATGTGGTGTTGCTTATTATAATTAGCAATATATATAGAAAAGAAATCCCATACAGAACATTTCAAACGATCATAGGATGTATAACTACAGGGGCGAAAGAATAAATTGATAGGTATGTATTTGGCAAATTTTGGATTATGGCATTAAATCTCTCACTATGATTCCTCGTGAACCTGCACTAAATAAGATATCCAGTAAGCGGCGCTAATGTCCAAACAAAAAGTGCTCCCGTCCTACTTGTTGAAACAGTTTTGTCCCGTAACTTGAGTGACGTCACTGATTATTTTTTTTGCACGATTGTGCTCATTTCCTGGACGTGCGTGCGCGTGTCCGTTGTCCAGGTGCTTGCGTGCGCGTGACCCGGGTTGGATCACCGCTGGACGGACTATCAGGGACGAGCACAAAAAAACAACAACAACTTGTGGCGGGAACGTCATGCTGCATTAAAGACGCGTCAGAGGTGAGACACGCAGCTAACCCCTCGTGCGCGTGCACGTGACCACACGCTCCCACGCATGCACACGCGCGAACGCCTCATGAGGGATAATCCACTCCCTCACGTTTGGGTGGTCCTTGAACGCATCGCGAGTCGTGTTGGAGACAGCTAGCGCGTCTGTGGGACTTTTTGTTTTTGCCGTTTGCTTGCTGAGCTGTAGCCGGGTTGTGCGTGGACTTGCAACCGGTACCGGATCGCTTGGTTCCGGCAAGACTTTGGACACATGCCGCCAGGAGCAACTTTGACTCGGTAAGTCAGTTATCAATGAACAATTTAAATCAGGAGTCTTTAAGCTGAGAGCTACTTTTTGTTACCAACTAGCGCAAAAAGCACACAGTTTGACGTGCCTTGATAAGAACGTATTGTGTTATTACTATGTTGTTACAATGTTATTAACAGGTTAATTATTGGAAGTTAGGTTAAATCGACTCCGTCAACTACTAAAAACATTTGCCGAGAAAACCACAATGACCCGGCATCCCTGATTTAAATCCATTAAGTAATATTATTTTTTATTTTAATTATTACTTGGGTTGTAATTTTGGTCATGGTCATATGTTACGTTGATCAATCATCACTGCTTATTATAACAGATATGCTCTTGATTTAGTGGTTTATTAAGTACCATAAATCCAGAGAAAGGGACGCACCTAAAATGAAACCCAAATGACCAAAAATATGAATGTGTGCCTTATAACTCGGTGCACCGTATATTGCGCAAAATACTTTATTTATACAAGTTACTACGAACAGTTTTACGGTATACTACCGTATTTGTCCAATGGTAGAGCAATCGCAGACCGAAGTTACAAAACATCGTATGTAACGGGAATCAAACCCGTATTGTAGTGCTCTCGATACTTTACCACTGGACCACCAGTGATACAGATGACATGCAAAAAGGCATTATCCATTATCACACTTTTTTAAATCCCAGTGCCAGAAACGAATGTGAGCAAATGGAGAAAACAAATGTAATCCTGGATGGTATAAATAAACGCAAAGTCCAATTCATCATCAAATACACAGTTGTTTCCCTCGTGTTGCTTTTTTGCCTGTATTCATATCTTTCAGGGAGCCTTTTTCTTTTGTCCATTTTGTAACATTAGTTTCTGGCACCGTCAGTAATAATTTTATGATAAGGAAATAGAGTGTAAAGCCTTTTCTAATGTCAACTGTATTGCTAGAAGTTTGATGATCAGGTTTTGCCGCTCCCGCTGGCGCGCCTGGGCTTCATTCCCGATGCGTACAATGTTTTGCGATTTAGGTCAGATGATAAATCCCACCGTTCCTGTTTCAAATATGCAACGGTTATACACCAATAATTACGGTATCATTCACTGTAGTCAAATGAGCCTTATATTTGAAAACAAGTATGACAGGAGACTATTTTTTGTGACATGCGCTTTATAATCCGTCACACCTTATGGTGGGCGAAATACCGAATATTTTACGTACAAATTCATAAAAAAATTGAACCTAGTGCTACATTTAGCCGAGTCATGCAAGTGTCGATTATGTGGGTAAAGTTTCAATTCATTTTTATGTGTGTTAAGAATGTGGAATCCACATGTTCCATTGTGTTGCCTTCGGGAACCCTCAGTGTCAGTCACCTTGGTTTTGTTTTATACATCAATCTTTCTCAACTTTTTGTTTTGAGTGTTAAAAAAAGTATCTATGAGGATCTTTGACATTGAAAACTGGTGAGGAAAAACATCTTGTCTTGTTGGCAGATCATTTTGTTAGCTGTAGATTTACAATGTGACTGTCTTTCCAGTAATGTTAGTATTATTTATTTTACTATGTTTTATTTACATTTTTCTTATAAACGAAAACGCTTAATGGATTATTCATTTAAAGACCATATGTTCACCTGAGGTAATGTTAAGTTTATCTTTTGAGTATTAATTTAACACCTTTTCTAAGTACACTTATAATAACCAGTGTTAGGCTTCCATTTTACCTAAAAAACTGCTACAGGCAGATCCCTGATTTAATTTTATTTCCCTCAGTGTTTATTATTTTAATAGAAAAAAATGGTAGTTACTGTATATTCTTAAAAGTACTGTAATATAATTATCAAATTGTTTATCAAGTGTTTGACTTAACACCTTTACTACGTAACAATTAAAATAACCAGTGTTAAACTTTTAACACTTCCTCAGTGAACATATGGTCCTTATCGATGAGTGTTAAATGAACACTAGTTATGTTCCCATGTTGACATGTGTGTACAGTATTTATTTTAGCAAAAAAAGTCAAAAACACCTGTAAAAAAAAAAGAAAAATGGGAAAAATATGTAATAATTACGGTATTTCTTAGGATATAACTTCATATTTTTCTTCGACGAAGGGGGAAAAAAACAAAAAATAAAACGGTTATCTGCTTTTGGGACTTTTTGCAAGTGTTTTGCCAGTAAAATGGAAGCAAGTGATGTGATATGTCATCGATGATACTTTTCATATTCTTAAAGGGACAGTGTGTATTATTTGAACGCTGGACGACGCTTTATTGTGTAGTGCAACTGAAAACGAGTGCTAAAAAGCACAGGGTAGAATACAAACTCCGGCGGCTCAAATGAACATTTTTTTTTCATTTGCCCAGCCTTTAGTGGGGTTTTTATTTTTGGGAGTACATGTAGCAGCAAGACGGTAGATAGGTATGTCACCTTCCTATGTGTGAGGCTCATGATATGTCAAATAAATACAAACTTCTTGATCTACGACTATTTAAAATGCAAGTGTATGTATTAGTTCATGTATGTTTTTTTTTAAAACGTATGTATATTTTTCGAATTATTATGTTTCAAGGTGGGCAGCACGGCGGAGCTGTGGTTAGCGCGTGTGCGGCACAGTTCTGAGGTCATGAGATCGAATCTCCTCTGTGGAGTTTGCAAGTTCTCCCCGTGCTTGCCTGGGTTTCCTCGGGGCACTCCGGATTCCCCCACATTCCAAAAACGTGCATGCTAGGTTAATTGGCCGGTCCAAATAGTTCCTAGTGTATGAGAAGGGGTGAGTAGTCTGTCTCTGTGTGGCTGGCAACCAGTTCAGGGTGTGCCCTGCCCACTGCCCAAAGATAGCTGGGATAGGCTCGAGCACCCCCGTGACCCTACTGAGGATAAGCGGTCTAGATAGTGGATGGATGGATGGATGTTTCAAGGTACCCTTTAAAGCAGCCCATGACAAAATAATGTGCGTTCTGACTTGTAACTGGTCCTATGTTGTCATATTTCTTTCCTGATAACCTTATGACCAGTTCAGGGCGGATTATTTTCCTTTGCAATAGTCAAATGAGCTGTAATGAGTGACTGGTCGGCAGGCTTATGAGTCCTCGGCAGGTTTGAGGAATATGCGAAGCTGGAGTTGCTTGCGTAAACTATTTGATCAGCGCTTGATCGCTCCCCATGACAGCCCAGCAAAGCAGCTGTGGGCTATTTTTATACGCATCCTAAAATAAAAAGTGAACTTTTTACCCCAAATCACGAGGACAAAACAACACAAAACCCCGCAAAAAAAGCCGGTCTTCCTTCCTGGTGACCATGTGAGTTTTTCACGAGTGGTAATGACACGTCAAGCCAAACAGGAAGTGAACTCATGTGCAAGAAACAATCAACTATAAACAATAAACGATAAACAATAAGAGACTTGCTAAGCTAGCTGTGCCCAAACAGCTCTGGCGGGCTCCCTGACGGCATTTTTGTCGTTTTACAAGAAAGGGATTTCTCGTTTTCCCGGTGTTTTTATCATGGACACGTGTCTGGCGGAATGTATTGTGGTGTGAGAATGAAGTCACCTCTAGTTTTGAAATGTATTGATTAAAATAACGTAGTTCAACAAGTTATGCCTGAGTACTGATAAAACCCTTCTTTTCTTTGAAATTTGGTTACTCTCTGGTCCCATCTGCTGGCTCAAAGTCTTGATCGCAGCCTCACTCAGCTTATTTATGAGGCAGGTGCAAGTACTCGCATTTCTGAGACACACTCGAAAAAATATATATATTTTTGCAAGGTTAAGGTAGGCATTCAGACTGCATTTGAAAGCCATTTTCTTACTCTCACCATTTTCATGCTACACTGACAAATGGAAAAAAAAATGAAGACACTCATGATGTCTCTCCAGCACTCCCCTCAGGCCCCACTCCTCGAACCTAATATATTTCACCCCGAACAGCTCTGCTAAAAGTAAGATAAAAGCAGATAGTGGCGGTGGAAAATAAAACATATGGTCACTGATATCAGTTGGACATTGTTAACGCATACTTAATAGAGAAAATATTAAACTTTTCATGGACACCACAAACGACGCACCCCACCTATAAGGGATTGCCACTTGCGATGGTAACCAATATCAGTATTGGCTGCCCTCTACTGGTTGTTTTCCAGTCTTCAACTAGAAATATAATATTTGAACACTAGATGTTGCAATATTGTGTAGTGCAATCAAAAGCAAGGAAGAATACAAACTACTGAGACTCAAAGTGATACCTGAGTACCGATATAACCCTACTTTAATGTACCGGTATTTGTAACATAACCAATACCAGTGTCGGCTGCCCTCAATTGGCTGGTTTCCAGTCAGCAACTAGAAATCAGAGGAATGATACACTTCCATTCATTTCACACAACCTCTACGGGACACTGTGTAATATTTGCCGCTTTATTGTGTAGGTAAATCGAAAACGAGTGTTAAAAAGTACTACAAACTACTGAGACTTTTTTGAAGACAATATCATGTTAAGGTTGAAAAAGTTTTTTTCTCGGGGGTAAAAACATTTTAATGTGCTATCAGTATCCACAACTCAACTCTTGAGTATCAATTTTGTATAATAATGATGCCAACCTTTTTATATAGTATCAACACTTGCAAAAGTGGCTGATACCCATATCAGCTGCCCTCTAGTGATCATGATCAGGAACTGGAAATTGGAGGATTCTAAAGTCATTAATGAGACATTGTGTATTGTCTAGCGTCTTCTTGTGGTAAAAATGACCTAATTCAAATAAAAACATCATTGATCTGGAAAAAAAAAGCAAAAATACATGAAATATTATATACTGTATGTGTTTTTAAAAGTTATTATAAGTCAAAAAATGTGCATTCATTTTACGTAACATGAGGCTCACCTAGAGGGAGCTGACATAATTCAGGTACACCAAAAACTAAAAACCTCGTGAAAGGCTATACAAAAAAAAAAAAAATAAAAATTGTGCAGTTTGATCACTTTGAGTTCCATAGTTCTTCCTTGTACTTTGTAGCACTTGTTTTCTGTTGTACTACAGAATACAGCGACCTCTACTGGTCAAAAATTACAGGGTTCCTTTTGGTAACATTTTATAATCTGTATTTTTTCCTAAGTCATGGCAATCACAAAAAATGATTCTGTCAATTTAGGCAACATGATTATTTAAGCTAAAGGAACATGAAACTATCATTTTTAAGTATTTTTTATGAAAAATTTGTGCACTGGCTTAAAAAAAGATTGAGAAAACACTGATCTAAACTGTGTCCCTTTAATTTTTACAGTTTTTACAATTTACAAGTTAATTTTGGGATTGAAATTTATTTGTTTTCTTTTAAATTAGCCATCAATCTTGTGGGGGGCTAGCGGGTTGTCCCGGTACCATTGGTATTCAATATTTATATCAATGACTACACAAGAGTTAAATATTAGTATTGTCTGAAAAGTGGTTCTAAATTGCATATAACTATTATCAGATGTCTTTTTACGATCAGCAATTAAAATGAGAAGACTATATCATTATTATCGTTTTGAGATTTTTAAAGATTTTTTTCATATATTCATCAATTTTTGTGGGGAATTATTTTGTAGAGTGGTATCGGTGTCAATAACCATCATATATGTATATCATTGTTACGTATTCGTATACAATTTGCAAAGTCACAAACTCGGTTTTGTTTGTTTCTTTGTGTAACGGCTTGGAGGCGGGGCTTGGCGTCAGCGGCTGCCAACTAAAGCTGCTCCCTCGTGTTTGTGTTTGTGCTCGTGTGCGTACATCCTGTTAACCTGGCGACCCGCCGCTTAAGAGTCGTGCTTGTATGCCATTCACATGGCACTCGAACACGCGCACAAACACGGACGCCGCTTTGCTGTCAGACGCTCAAGTGATGCTCGTGCGTTTGTTGTACCGACAATTGTCAATATGTCATTTTTCGGCCTTCTTCAATAGTAGGACACTTTGGTCTCATCCATGTTAACGGTGGGGGTGTCGTTTGAGGTGTCCTTAAAAAGTTGAAAAAATAATATTTTCTCTTATTTAGTATGTTTGAGTTAACAATGCCCAACTAAGTTCAAAGAGCCCTTATATTTTTTTTTCCACAGCACCTATCTGCTTTTATCTAACTTTAAGCAAAGCTGTTCTGGCCGCGGAACACATTAGGTAGGAGGAATGGGCGTAAAGAGTGGGGTGGAAATTAACTTCGTCGGTGTTTTTTTCTTCTTTCTATTTGTTAGTGTGGAATTTAATTGGTGAAAGTATGAAGAGTTCATTCGAGCGCGTCTACAAAATTCACATACTCACACATGCATTATGAATGAGCTGCAATCATGGCCAGGAGATTGCGTCAGACAGGTTACAAAGTACAAAGAAATTAAACGAAAAAATGTGTGTTGGAATGGGTTTATAAAAGATTACTCGTTCTGCCATATGTAGGAATAAATGTATAAATATTTACAAATCTTAGATATATAAAATAAATGAACGCATAAATAAATCACATAATACCTAAGTATATGACAAAATGCAATTCATGCATAAATTCATTCATTCTGTCATAATTTTTTTGGTTTATATTGTCACAACAAAATGTTATGAAGGGGCGGGTCAAACTGGCTGAGCTTTTCACCTATTGGTTGTGCAATGCCTTTGTTCACTGATCAAACAAAAGGTGAAAAGCTCAGGCAAGTGGGCTGGCTGCCTCCTCATTCGGATAACATTCTGTTGTGACAAAATACACTACAAAATAAATAACAAATACTGTAATAAAATATTGACAAAATAAAATGCATATATGAATAAATACATTCAATTTAAATATATCTAATCTAATAACATAAAGTACTTTATAAATTCTGATTTATATGTGTGTTTATATGTGACTTATAGGCTCTGAAACGGCTAAATGGAGCTTTGTGAAAATGTACACAGTTGTACTTTAGGCCTCCGTGAGTGTCTTTAGCTAGGTTTCCTGGCAAGACACCCCTAATCAATACCTTCAAAATTATTAAACATGCTTTCGTGTGGTCTGCTGTCGTGGGATCTCTACCACCCTCTGGCGGCCAAATTGGGTAATGTAGCTACTGACCACCAATCACTCCAAGCAGGTGAATCCAATCTTCTATTAACCCGGCAACATCAGGCCATTATGCTTATGGCATATATCAGTAGGTATTTATTTACTTATCCATTTATTTCTACACATGGCAGGATTGGTCCTCCATAGTTTGCCTGAGTCTAGTTTGTTGTTTTTTTTCCCCACGCCCACAAATTTGAGGCGCAAATCCAAAAGTGTGTTAATGCAACCCGGGAAGATGCCCGTGGGGATTAGACGGGCGTGTTCCCTGGATGAGTGGCGGCTTGTCTTTGCGTGCGACAGTCCGTTCAAAATCCGCGCTCACCTGTGAGTCTTGGGTGTAACATGTCGGCTTTCTTGCTTGCGTTTCAGACGTGTGTGGTCGCCGGCTGAAAAATAAGACGAGTGGACAACGAAACAGGGCAAAAAGAGGAGAGGAAATTCCAAAAATGGGCAGGAAGAAGATTCAGATTGCCCGCATCGTGGATGAACGCAACAGACATGTAAGCACCAAAACATTCTCGAAACAAATGTAATTTCTGCAGCCAGGTCCAGAGTCCGACCCCTAGGCCTGTTACGGCCCGTGATCAAATTTTGTCCTGGCCTGCGGCCTCTGTCATAAAATTAATAAAACCTGGCCGTCCAGTAATGTTGACCACAGTACAAAATAAATTTGTACAAAAAAAAAAAACAGCCATTCACCAAACGATGGCAGTAGCCCTTTGGCCACCTTGCCCTATTTTGTCGGAATTCTAGCTTACCCTATTTCCGACACGGAGACTGTAAAAAAAAAAAGCAAAGTTGACTGTGTTTGCAGCCGCTTCTAGGTCGAGCGGAAATTGGAGTCTATATTCACCAAATTCCGAAAGAACTGCGTCTTCCTAATTTGCCAAGAGACTAGCTAACTGGAAACGAACACTGTGAAAAGATGAAGCAACAGGAAGCTGTTTTTACGGCACAGCAGCGCTTTTTTGCGAAACCCTGCTGCTCAAATAAAAATGTTACAAAGGCTAACTACGAGGTCACGACGCTGATCGCCAGGCAGTGCAAACACAAAGGATGAATTTATTTAAGACTGGTCCAAAAAACGCCTGGCTGAATAGTCGGCCCTCACACATTTTCAGCTGACCAAATCCGTCCCGTTGTCTGAAAAGTTTGGACAACCCTGCTGTACTGACTACAATTCAGAAGGTTCTACAATCACAACAGCCTGTACACAAGCAGAGCCATGCGACTGATCTTAAGCTCTCCTATCCCTTACGCACATGACAAAGTGATAGAGAGAGAGGAGATGAAGTATTGCTACTACTACAGTAAAAAAAATCATTGAACATGCCGACAGTAGTGACTAACTAAGGAGGGGTACATAATAATTATCGAGCTGACAGTTATCTAACTGAGCCTAATATGACATCGCAGTTTTCGGGCGATAATTTGTCATATTAAACCAAAAAACCAAACGTGAGTTTAGAGGCGCAAAAAAATGTAAGTATTTTATTGTCAGGACCAGAACGGAAACAGGACCCACTCGCGTGACGTTTACCACAAGTTCTATTGAAGGAACGAGGAAGGGGTGCGCCCACGATCCGGTGTTTGCTCTCGTACTCGGGTTGTGATCCGAACACGGAAGTGGATCTTCGGTAGCGAGCGATGGCGGTGTCAGGGGCGGAAAACTGGTCGGTAGCCGGGACTGGGAGAGCAAGACGTGGTCGGAAACGAGTGATAAGCCGGGACGGGAGAGCAGACGTGGTCGGAATCAAAAACGGATCGTAATTCGGGACGGGAGAGCAGACGTGGTCGAGATCAAAACAGGTCGTAACGGGAGTCAAACAGGAGCAAAAAACGGGACAGGCGTGAGTCAGGGTCGAGAAAGGGCTTGCCGTGTAAAAACAGAGATTCGCAGACGGACTGACAAAAGGCGACAGACAGGAGTTGGTTTAAATAGGGACAGGGAGCCAATGACAGTCCGAGGCAGTTGGCGCCAAAGGAGCGGGCGCAGGTGATTCACATCGGTAATCATGACATTTATAAGCATTATAAAGAAGGCAACACATAATGTATATATGTATCTACACTGTATATCTATGTTCATTGGAAAATGTTAAGAATGTTTGTTATGTTTGTCTTCCTACTGAAACCATATCATTTTTCATGATCAAACATGTATGAAAAAGAGCACGGGAGCTACTAGGGAGCACGAAAGAGCCGCATACGACTCTACAGCCGCTTGTTGCGGACCCCAGATTATGTGTGAATGCCAATTTGATAAGTATTGACTGCTTAGTTAAGATTGACAGCTGCGGACTAACAAGTG
Source organism: Urocampus carinirostris (assembly GCF_059441175.1). Taxonomy (NCBI): domain Eukaryota; kingdom Metazoa; phylum Chordata; class Actinopteri; order Syngnathiformes; family Syngnathidae; genus Urocampus; species Urocampus carinirostris. Next base: position 26,497,933 of record NC_142364.1, on the reverse strand, counting down.
TCTCAATCGCGACACAATGTGTTACTTTTCTGTACTAGACATTTCCCCGTTGACTTTTTAAAAATGTAAAAATTGGACGTGAATTATTTTATTCTCATGGCTGCTAATGCCAGCGGTTTAAAATTCGGTGTGGCTTGTACAAAAACAAATTTGAGTTTCTTCCTTCAATTTTTTTAGTTTTTAATCAGGTGAGCTATGTGGCCCATATTTCATATCCCATATTTCGTTAAAGCTTTCCGATGCCTTTCCTCTCCTAACAGCAAACAATTATATTGCTAATTTGTTTGTGGATGCTTACATGTGTGTGTCATTCTAGCTGTGTGAACGGTTTGTCTCTTCCTGTTATGACAGGAAATGCAGGAACATGTGCTTCCTGATGACAGGGCAATCTATAGACACACGCATACACACAACAAACTCACACAAAGACACATTTTGTCTTCTGCACGTGTCTTATGTCAATCAATGGGGCATATGGGCAAGGAGAGCCAAACAGGTACAAAATGCTCCCAAGGTACTGCTGTTTGCTGAATCATTCGAGGTGCCTGAGGCCAGTAGCGCTAGACTCGCATGTCGGAGGCTTCTTAGTTCGTCAAAGGAGAACCCCAGTCGACGTTGGTAACGGGCATTCTGGAGTGCGGTGTCCCAAAGCCACAGGTCCTCAACTGATTCTTCTTCATCACCACAGAGACGGTCAAATTTTATCATTTTCGAAGGGAGGGGTGGTGGCTGGATCGAAATCCGATGAGATCATCTTTCCTTAATAACTGGGACTCTTCTTCAGGGTTGAGGCGAGAAGAAGTTAGGGAGATGAGGCAGGGGTGGCTCCTGGGAATGACTGCTAGATGAGTCTAAGGTTCTAGCAAGACCCGTAGGTTGTGGGGAAGAGAGGAGACGAGTTTGGCCTGTTCATCTGCTAGTTTGAAGTGGCCTGGGATCCATATTATTTAGACTCTGTTGGTGTGTGGAAATGCCACAAGTCTGGAGTGTCCTCGAGGAGGTGCTGCTGTAGACCACAACTCACCTCAAGATGCTCACACTCTACTGAAAGTGCAAAACCTATAGACTAATTATTACAATTGATTGACCGTATAGGGTCTTTTTAACATGTGCCATTTGATTTTACTTTGAAGATCCTGGTCAACATTTTGCCTAGATTGCTAGATTTGTTACCATTGTCCCTTTGGGTGTCTACTTCAAAAAAACTACTAAATTACTACTGACCTAATTACCAAATATAGTGCTTAAAACAGAGACATAATGTGTTATTTTGCTTTCATTGTGAAAAGGAAAAAGTTTGCCCATTCCTGTTAGCTGCAAGTTCGCTAACAGGTGCATTGCCATCCACTGCTCTCCTTCAGGTGACCTTCACCAAGCGCAAATTCGGACTAATGAAGAAAGCGTACGAGTTGAGCGTCCTTTGCGACTGCGAGATCGCGCTCATCATCTTCAACAGCACCAACAAACTCTTCCAGTACGCCAGCACTGACATGGACAAAGTGCTGCTCAAGTACACCGAGTACAACGAGCCCCACGAGAGCAGGACCAACGCCGACATCGTTGATGTGAGTGGCGCCTTTGTTTTCTTCAAATCCAAACTTTATTGACACAAAATATTACTGTTATTTTACCCACAACGCGCATTCAACAGTCCATTTTGACATTGTTAGTTAAAATTTGAGATTAGAAGCTGTTTTAACTTGCTGCCGCCATCGCCTGGCTTGTGTCATTATTGCAGCCGGAGTCAGCTCGTTCACGATGCGTTCAAATAAACTTTTTGTTTGGACTGTACTCAAAGAAGACCTCTGATTACTTTCAAACAAATAGAAACAATAGGGACGATCATTACATCACTCTACAGCACTACCCCCAACCCCCATTCCTCCTACCTAATGTGTTCTGCCCTGAACAGCTTTGCTAAAAGTAGTGATGTGTTCGTGTGTTTCTTAGTCGTGTTCAATTGATCTCTTCCTTTTTCGTCTTTTTTGGGATTTGGGTCGGTGATTGGACTGTATTTGAAAATGGCCACTTCTTCCATTATCTGCACCGTTATCTGGTAGTGCTGGAGCCCTATCATCAGGCAGTGGGCAGGGGGATACCCTGCCAGCACACAGAGACAGATAACCATTTATATGCTCACTCATACCTAGGGTTGATCTGAAGTCACAAACCTACCTGCCACGCATGATTTTGGAATGTGGGAGGAAACCCATGCAGGCATGGAAAGAACACGCAAGCTCCGCACGGGAAGGCCGGTTGCTGATTTTGAACCCATGACCTTAGAACTGTGCCGCCGTGCTGCCAGGCCATTTGTCACTTTCACTATTTTCATGTTAAACTAACAAATAAAAAAAAGAAAACTGCAGTGACGAGCATAATGTCACCGCGTCCCCCCTTTCCACCTTCCTCATATGTTCCGCCTCGAGCAGCTTTTCTAAAATAAAAGCAAATAGGCAGTACAAAATAAAGCATAGAGTTCTCTAAACTCAGTTGGACATTTTAACGCTTACCGTATTTATCCGTGTATAACACGCATCCCTAGTTTTTATTAGAAATATTTATTCCTCAGCTCAAACTATGTGGCTGGATGCAACTGGAATCTAAACCCAGGTCGCTTCGGGGAGAGCAGAGAATAGTAACCAATGGTACAGTTGACATATGAAAGAGCTGTTAGTTTGATCTCATTATTACACTACTTTTTGGTCACGGTACCAGAGACGAACGTTAATTTCGTTGTGCGTTTCACACGTTCCATTCACTCTTTCATCATTGTAGCTTGTGAAACACACAACAAAATTCAAATTCGTCTGGTACCATGAGTAATAGTAGTGTGATAAAGAGATAAAACCCACTGTTTCTTCCTATGTTATCCACATCACTCGCTGGTGGTCCTGTGATAAGAGTTCGGCGCTTCACTCCTGTAACCCGCTTTCAAAACCTGTTACACCAATGTTTTGCGATAATACTGTAAAAGCTCTCGTATAATGCGCACCCATTTTTACGTTGAAAAAATGTGTGCTTTACACTATTAAATACAGTACTTAAAAGAGAAAATATTTAAAATTCAAATCTTAGGTACACCTCAAACGTCTACAGTTTCATCATTGAAAAATCTAAAAAAAATACACTTTCTCTTAATCTCTTTTAAACACTTTTCATGGTGTTCTATATGATTTTACGCTAATGTGTTCCGTCCCGGACAGCTTTTACAAGCTAAGCAGATAGGTGTGGTGGGGGAAAAATATAAGGGCACTTTTAGCTCAAAATAATTAAAAAAAGAGAAAATATCTTAATGTCAACTTTTAAGGGTGTTGTCCGGAATTTGAATATGTGTTACTCTCTGCCGCCATCTTCTGGCTTAAAGTCCTGATTGCAGCCTCACTCAGATGATTCATTAATGTCTTAGACGGGCTCAAATAAACTCTTCATTTTACATCTTCTTTTGAGTTAGTGTTTTGAATGTATTATGAATCTCCAAACTCCCCTCTCTACTTCTACCTAATGTGTTTGGAATCCTGGAACAGCAATGCAAAAAGTAAGGTGGAAAGAACATGATAAAGGCTCTTTAAACTCAGTTGGGCATTGTTAACACATACTTAATGGAGAAAATATTCTACTGTCAACTCCTTAGGGAAATTTCCAACGACGCACTGCACCTTCAACAACAGAAAAATGTATCTAACATTCCTAAAAACTCAAATTGAAACATCAAAACTAAATTTACAGTATTTGTTTTTTTGACGGTAAAGGATTCAATTATTTGACGGGAATTTACATAGCATTATTATTAATCACCTCACTTTCTTGTTTACGTTAGCTACGTGTGGTTTGAGGTCGGGTCTTAGACAATCAAAGTGGGATCAATCAAACTTCCCAATTTTTCAAATGCGCCATCAGCATGCCGCTGTGTTCTGTGTATTGTAGGCCAGTCATTCAATACAAGACCTCGCATTTTCCTAGAAAGACTTTTCACTCTCTCATATTATTTGATGTACAACAACAAACTATGTGTGACAGCCATTTTACAATACCACGCGCTAAATCAGCCTTATTTGAGGACACGGATTTCTCCACCTTTGTTATGTCTGCCGCAGTGTGTACAAATAAGCACACATGCGTGTTTGCAAACGTGTCTGGGCGGCATGTGTGCACACCCACGCGTCCTACCTCATGGCCAGGCACTCCCGGATGTCTTTAGCGGGCACGTAATCTACCATAATTTTGCCTAATCCCACCTAATCTGTCACCATCCCCATGGATCTTGTTAGCATAATCCGGCAGGGCTGCCATGGGGACACACCTCCCACGCGCAACGCCACTGTGCACTCTGACCTTTGTGTTGTGTTTTTTAATGCCCTGGTATTTTATCTTTCTGTAATCCCTCGCTGTATTGCGGTTTACTTTTTACAGTTTCCCTACTTTATGGATTTTAGCATGCATTGTGTTCTGCATTCTGATTGGCTAAAACAATTGCCCCGCCCCTGTTCTGCCCATCTCTTTCTGCATGTCCATAAATTGGTGGTTTAAACCTTCCACACACGTAAAACAGCTTAATGAACCTACAATTTCAAGTTTTCGTAAAAGCCTCTAAGGACCAAAAAAAAGCACCTGCGGATGGCCCAAAAAAGCAGATGAACATGCTATCGCCAACAAAGATGGACTTCTTGACAAGCTTAAGCAGATGTTGGGAAACATTTTGACCCGAAGAGCCATAATAGCAAAATATTTTTTTCGAGAAACAAACCAAATATTTTAAGATAAATTTTAGCCAAATCGCCAAACTTGCTCTCCAGACAAAATCGAAATTTTCAGCACATTTTATTTCACTGTGTGACATCAGATGATTTGATAACATTTATTAAATAAGAAGAATGCCTCTGTCCCATACCAAGAAATATACCACTTTAGTATTTAATATGGCCTGTCAAACAAAAGTGGCCAAAGTATAATGCTATTATATCATCAAACTAATTAACTTTTTGAGCCCAAATTGAGAGTTCCTATGGAAAGCTGACAACAAATCAGATTTCATTTAACCAATTAATAGTGCAAGATAGTAACAAGATTATTTTTTTGAATTATAATGTGACAGTACATAATTTTTTCGTAAAAAAAAGTGTTTATAAAGTAACATACTTTTATTTGTTGTTTGGAATGTTCTTTTCACACCACATTTTTGTCGTCCACACGATTGCAACAAAATATAATCTGGATCTTGTCCTTAATCAATACAAATGTGTGATAAAGCAGCAATATCTTATTTACAATTACAATTTGACAGTGTTCGTAAAGTTTATGTACTTTTATTTGTTAATCCAGAGGTCGGCAACAGGGGCCTCCGGAGCGTTTTCAAAAATGTTTGATAATGGAAAATGATATGGTTCCTTATGGTGGACAAACATGAAACAAACATGACACGAACATTCGAAACATTTTCCAATGAATATAGATTTTGGAGGCAGCACGGCAGTGCAGTGGTTAGCGTGTGTGCGGCACAGTTCTGAGGTCATGCCATCGAACCTTCCTGTGTGAAGTTTGCATGTTCTCCCCGTACTTACGTGGATTTCCTCCGGGCTCTCCAGTTTCCTCACACACTCCAAAAACATGCATGTCAGGTTAATTGGCCGGTCCGAATTGTCCCTAGGTGTGAATGAGCGAGCAAATTGTCTGTCCCTGTTTGCCCTGCCACTGGCTGGCAACCAGTTCAGGGTGTCCCCTGCCCACTGCCCGAAGATAGCTGGGATGGGCTCCAGAACCCCCGCGACCCTACTGAGGATAAGCGGTGCACATAATGGATGGCTGGATGGATAGATTTTGGACAAAAACTTAATTGCTATTTTTCATACCAGCATAGCACTTCCCATGCGGTTTTCGATTTCAAATGACAACAGCATTTACTGTGCTAATTTTGTTTTTGTAAGTACTTAGACATAGTGACATGCTTTCAACTTTTGAAAACAACGCCCTCTTCTGGGGAGCTTTGTTTGGTTTGGTTTGTTTGGCCCTGCCTCTATTGGCTAGTGCCGTTGAAACTTACCTCTGATTGGCCAGTACCATCAAAACACGAATTGTGACAATTCTGGTTGGCCAAACGCTCCATCACTCAAATAACAAAGGGGGAAAAGGACAAAAGTTAAACTATAAATCTTTGGGAAAAAAAAAACGCAGTGACTTGCAATTACACAATCGCACTAGGTCACATCACCATCTTGATTAGATTCCAGTTCATCATGCAGCCCTAATATACAGTGTACAGTACATATACAGTATGTGTTCCCTCCCTTTTTATGCAAATATGTAGCTTTTATTTTTTTGCGGCTCCAAACATTTCTTGTTATGTTGTGTTTTTTGGCTCTTTCAACATTTTGGGTATGAGTGTTAACCAAATGCTTGAGCCTGTAAATTGGGTTTGTTCTTCAATGTGTTTCAATGTGTGATAGTGTCACGAAGCGGGTCGGGAAGCAGGAAGTTGGAACTCATTTGCGTAGACGATCTGTCACTTTAATTGAGAAAGAAAAGTTGTCCAACAAACGGACCAAAAACAAAACAAAGCAGGCTCAAATGCAGGCAAAACTACAGACTATGCATTTAACGGGATTAAACAGAACTTGCAGGAATCTCTCAGAATGTTATACCGAAGTGCAACAAAGTCCAACAAGCACAACAAGAATAAACAGGTATCAAACAGGCATGAACAGGTTTTCAACAAGGGTAACCAATGATCTGGCAAAGGGCAGTTCCAGAAGGCACGTGTAAGTACCCATAGGAGTAATCAGGAAAATGCAGGCCATCCGGTGTCAAGAGCGCCATGACAACTGTGCAGGACATGACAGATAGAGTATTGATTAAAAAAATGAAGGATTCTACTTCGCGGGTTTTGATTATCGCCAGACCTTTTTGTCACTTAACCACCGCAAAAAATGAGGTAAATACTGTGCATCGAAAACGATCTCTGACAGACAATTTAAAGCCACAGCAATCGAACTTTTCGCATGTTAGCCGCTTTGCCTCGTGAGCTCGTGTAGTGTGTTTCCCATTACATGAGCCAACACACACACACACACTCATGTCGAGAGTAACTGGTTTGTGTTGGCGGCGCTCCCCTCTCTGCCGCTAAATGGCTGGAAAGCAGAACGCTGCTAAAAATAGAACACAATGGCTAAGAATAGCAAGGGCGGTTGTGGCGTCAATGGAAGTGAGTGCGTGTGTGTGTGTGAGTCAACGGAAAGAATGAGGGGAAGAAGAAAATCATAAAATTCCTTTTTTTTTGCTGACAAACGAAAAGTTTCTTATTAAATTTTAACACAAACGCTGACCTTGTTAACTCGATTCCTGGAATTTTCCATTCTTGCCACTTCCAGGTTGTAATCCGATACTTACACGTGTGTATTTAGGAGATGCATTTACTCAGTTACATAGACTTAAGTAACGTTTTGAAACGTTCTTTGAGAAGTTTTACTACACAGTTGTTTTTACTCTTGATTGAGTCGATGTGTCAAGAAAAAGCACTACTCTCACCTTGCTACAACACGCAACTGCATAAAATGCTTTTTTTTGTGACTGAAATAGTTCAATCAAGTATTGACAATAGAAAATAAAAACACTTTGGTGGCTATCGTTTGTGTGACAGGTGGTTTCGGCGCCGAATTGTGTAATAATAGCCACCGAACCGTTACAAATTGTGACAAAAAGTTATGTTTAGAACTACCACTTAACACTAGGAGTCCCAGGAATTGTCTTACCCCTCTAGGATGACCAGCGGACAGCTAAAAGGTTATGTTATTTAAAACTGACAACTCAACGACCCATCAGGTCGTCATCGTTCTGTAAATGCGGAAAGATGGGGTTGTTTAAATGGAATGTGGTGGGTGTGGTGTTGATAGATGCATAAAGAGCTAGTGCACAGGATCAATGGTGAAACTAATCCAGTCAGTTGGCAAAAATACTACACATTTACTGCAAAATTTGTATATAACTAAATATCAAATTTAGTATTTCAAAACAGATACCTGATATATTATCTTGTCTTCATTCTGATAAGAAAAAATACTATAGACATACTACACAAATACTTCTACATCTATGGTACAAAAATAATTTAGCAAAAATATTACAAGAGAAATACTAGAAAAATTCAACTGCAGTAATAGTGCATAATATTAAAACATAGTACAAAGATACCACTAGAGTAATACTATAATCCGAAAATACTGCTACATAAATATTGTGACAGAAATACTATAAAAAGTACAACTACAGTAATATCATAAGAATACTACAAAAATATCCTATGGAAATACTACAAATAAACACTGTAGAAATACTACAAAGTACTAAAAAAAAGGACAGAAATACTAAAAAAAAAATCAGACTGCATAAGTACTACTAAAATACCACAAAAATACAACTAGAGTAATACTACAAAAATACTGGCTGGTTACGCCCCCACCAACTATTATTTTCTTCACGATGGCATTTGGATGGTCATCGCTGCTCACACCAGTTTGCCTCATTTGCAGATCAATGGTGAAAGTTATCCAGTCACTTGGCTTATCTTTTCGGCATTTTATGTAGAAAAGACAAATGGCTTGTCTGTGGTACTTCTAATGTTAAAGGAACTGTACAGAATTTGGGACGGTTTTACTTTCTGCCGCCATCTCTTGGCCTTTGTCATCATTGCAGCCTCTCTAGGCATGGTTCATCACCTGTGTGCTGGTACTTGCATTTTTAAGATGCTTTGAAATGAACTTTTACATCTTTCTTGGGGTTTAGGTTGGTGTTTGGACTGTACTTGAAGAAGACCTCTTATTACTTTCACAAATTTCATGCTACACTAACAAATAGAAACTTTTTTTAAACAATTGGGACGAGCATTACGTTACTCTAGAACACTTCGGCCATTCCTTCTACCTAATGTTTTCCGACCTGAACAGCTTTGCTAAAAGTGGTGATGTGCTTTCCAGGTTGAATCCCTGAAGCATGTGCCGAGTAATTTAGATGAGTATTTCATAAACCGTGAGTTTGAAGCCCCGCAAAGCGGGTCTACCATGTGACTTCCTCAGTAAATGATTCTCTTGGTTTGAGTACAGTTTGAAATAAAAACGGCAAAGGAACGCTATGGATTACCCTGAACGTTAACTGTGTCCAATAACGTCTGACATTGAATGAAAGTAATCAATAAACACTTTATCTTTCCTCCTTATTTTACATTTTCACTTGTTGCACAAGCACAAACAGAAAGAGTAACACATAATAAACCGTGTTAAACTACTCATCAAATGGGTTTACACCACACCATGTCATTGCATGCACCAAGTATGTTATGTACTTTTCTGTCCACATGATGGCGGAATCGAGGAAATGAATCATCTTAAAACCACTATGTGTGTGTGAAGCATTTCCCTGCAGGGCTTCACTGCTTTATGGGGCTTCATTTTGCGATCACTAGCTAAATGTAAGATAAAACTAGATAGGTGCAACGCAAAGTAAAGTTGAGCATTGTTAACATATCCTTAATAGAGAAAATATTTACCTTTCACATTTTTTAACCCAGTTGGGAGATATCATTTTGTGTTTTTGATAGTGTTAACGAGTTACCATCGAGAAAAAAACACCATTAAAACAAAACACTCTTGGAGGGCATTAAAAAAGCATACTGGTATATGTACGTGTAGCTAAGTTCCCCCTGAACATTTTTAGGTGGTTGGAAATTGGAAGTTAAAAAAAAATCGGAAATGATAACGTTATAACACCGCATGGCACAACATTCATTTGGACAGGTAACTTAAAATTAGTTTTACCTGGTTATATCAGTATCAGAAATTATTTTCCCCCCATTTTATTAACACTCCACTTATTGAAACATGAATATTTTGTTTGTTTGTTTGTTTGTACATGATTCAATTGTTTGTTTGTTTGTACATGATTCAAATTGAATCTTTTCTTCCGGCGCCGTCACGAATGGCAGCCACTCCAGCAGCTCCCGTGTTATTTTCGATTGTTCTCGATTGTTCTCAGCTCAGGGATGCTGCTGGAAATGTGATGAACAAAGTATCTATCTATCTATCTATCTATCTATCTATCTATCTATCTATCTATCTATCTATCTATCTATCTATCTATCAAAGGCGTGGACTTTCCATGGTCGAAATGCCTCGAGTGAAGATAGTTTCTAACCTTGATGGTTAAAGACACCTTAGACGACACACCCCACCTTTTACTTTGCACTACAAGTTTGGAGGTCCTTTTTGATAACTCCGCGTCCATGAATACACCTGGTCCTTTTTATTGCTCAATTCAAACTGTATGGCAAGTTTCAGTCATTTGAGGCGTTTTCCCCCCAAATGACCCTACGTGAAGAAACAATGGCAGCTGCCGACAGACCAGATCCGCTATTGTAGCCGACATAACTTGAACAAGACTTTCCCCTTCTGTTTTTAAAGTCTAAGTGCAATGTTTGATTAATCTGAGTTAGTTATTGTAATTTGATAAATGTGGCTGTAGACAGATAAATTCAGCAATTGCATTCAGTATTGCATGAATGAAAAGCCCTTTAAAACTCAAAACATCTGGTATCCAACCATACTTTAAAGTAGTATCCAACTCGGAATTATTCCATTTTTTTCATTCGTAAAAAATGACCCAAGAACTAAAACAAATTGTCCTTTTAGGTTCCAAAAATAAAGTGAAAGAAGACCCCCTCTAAATAGCGCCCGCTTTGAGACTGGGAGGTCGCTGGTTCGCGCCTCGGCCGAGTCATACCTAAGACTTATAACATTGGTAAAATGGCGGCGCCCTCTGTTGGCTGCGGCTGCATCGGCTCGCTACAACGGGTCAGGTGTATCGACATTTCGTTCTGTGTACATTGTTACAAAGAATGACAATACAAAGGAAATTATTATTATTATTATTATTAATAGCTGTTCTTCTTCTTAGTCTTACTCTTTGTATTCTTTGTATTCTTCTTATTTGTCTTCGTCCTTCTCGTTCTTATTCACTGTCTTCTTATTCTTTTTTGTCTTACTATTTGTATTTGTCTTCTTATCCTTCTTCTTCTTAGTCTTATTATTATTATTATTATTACTATAGTTATACTTTGTCTTCTTATTCATCTCAGTCTTATCAGTCATCTTCATTGTCTTTCATTTATTTTTGTTATTATTGTTATTATTATTATTATTACTAGTAGTAGTAGTTCTTATACTTATTTGTCTTAGTCTTTTTAGTCTTCTTCTTATCTTAATGATTATTATGATTATTGAATATTATTCATCTTCTTATTTTTATTTGTCTTAGTCTTTTTTCTTCGCTATCTCATTATTAGTATTATTTTAATTATTTCTCATTATTATCATTATTATTATTATTATTGTTATTACTGTATTATTTTTTTGTCACCTTATTCTTATTCTTCTTTGTTTTGGTCTTCTTCTTAGTCTTTTTCTTGGTATTCTTTGTCGTCTTAGTCTTCTAAGTCTTCTATTGAGTATTTTGTTTGACTTCTTAATCCTATTCCTCTTTGTCTTGGTGTTCTTATTTCTATTTATTTCTCCAATTATTTTTCGAATTCCTACCCTTACCCTTACCCTTACCCTTAATATGTATTCGCTCATTCGCAGACTTTTTTGCCGGCGTTGTCTTGACTAGAACACCTGTTAGCGAGCACCAGTGAAGCCCCGCCCTCCATCTGCTCATAGACATGCACGCGACGGTACAGATATGACTTGATGCGCGGGTGTTTGCGTGCACGTGTAACCAGCATATTTAAACAAACCTAGATGGTGTTAATTTTGAAGAGACAAATTGAATTGATTCTGATGACATAATCGAAAGTTCTTTAAAAACTTTAAAACGAACAAAAAGAAATGAAACGCTCAAACGCATGCTGGTGGGAGAGATCTTTTAAACTATGGCGCCCTCAAGTGGTCATGCTAAGCGTTTGTGCTATACACAGATGAAGATTAAGGGACATTGTGTTATTTAGCGCCCCTTAGTGGTAAAAACAACCGAATCCATTCACACACAAAAAACAATAGTATTAATAATATACAAAAGTAATCAAACAACTGTGTAAAAGTGTATTCTTTTTAAATACTCATCGGTCAATAAACATATTCATTTTACATGACATGAGGTTCCCTAGAGGGGGCTGACATGATTGTCCGCTGTCTTGCTGATAATATAGTTAAGTAATTACTACTCTACTTGTAAAAAAACATGTTAGTTTTTTTCTGGTGCCACCTATGTCCACATTGTCCCCTTGTGTGTCAACTACAAACAGTACTACAAAAATACGACAAAATTACATAAAACTAAATATCAAGCTTAGTGCTTGGAAGCAGGGACCTGATAAAAAAATTGATTTAAGTCTAAAAAAGAAAAATATATATAGAGAAATACAACCAAAGTACGAGCGGCAGTAGCTCAGGAGGTAGAGCGATCGTCTTAGGATTAAGGGATCCCAGTTCGAATCCCGGCTTGTCCGTGTTACATGTCGAAGTGTCCTTGGGTAAGACATTGAACCCCCAATTACCCCCAATAAGCAGGTTAGCGCCTTACATGGCTGCACAGATCACGGCCGTTATTGGGAAATGTGAAGCACAATGTAAAGCGCTTTGGGAAGTCATTGACTTGAAAAGCGCTATATAAATGCAGATCATTTCATAAATACAGATCATTTCATTTCATTACGACTACTATAATAAAATAATACAGAATACTGCTTCATATATTTTTATTACTGAAATACTGCAAAAATACTACTACAGAAATAAAACAAAATACTACTACACACATACTTCAATTGTACTCCAGAAATACTAAAAAATTACACTACACAACTACTACCAAAATACTATTATAGAATTACCACAAAAATACTACCACAGAAAAACAACAGAAATGCTACAAAAATACTACAGAAATACTACAAAACTAAATATCAAACTTTGTGCTTAAAACTAGGACATTTTACTTTCATTCTGAGCGATTTAATAGAAATTTAAGGAAACCAATCAATTTAAAAACAACTATAAAAGTAAATATCACATAAATATATGCATGTATATTTATCCATAAATGCAAACGAAAAAACTAGGATAGGTGTCCAGGTCCGGTCCACTAAACCCAATGAGGCCCAAGACCCAAAAAGATGAAAAAAAAAAAAAAAAAAAAAAAAAGATTTTACCGGATTTAAAAGTCACCTACTTGCACGCACAAAACATGTAGCTTGAAGGATGCCCTAATGACGACTTCAGCCAGAAGATTTTGTCAGCAAGTAGAATATTTTGACGTTATGAACACCACCTTTTCTAATACTTACATTTAATCACACCGCAGGTTGGAAAATTTAAAAAAAATTAGCGGGAGAGAAAGGAACCCGCCCTGAACCAGAACATAATGATTGACATTTTTGACCATACCTAACCTGAAATTCGGGCCGGCTACGGCAACGTCTAATGGTCAAATATTACACAGTTTCATTTTAATTTTAAGAAGATTGTGTGTATTTTTTAATTGATGCATATTGACTATTTCTTCATCAGACATTTTAAGCTCCTGCGGGCCCCGTTGGGCTGCTTTAAATGTAACGCTAACTGATATACTGTGTGTGTTTTTAGACGTTGCGCAAGAAAGGCCTAAGCGGGAGCGAGAGTCCGGACATAGAGGCGGACGACTCTGCCGGTCAGAGCCCCGAAACAGACGACAAGTACCCCAAAATCAGCGATGAGATCGACCTGATGCTCAACAGGCAGCGAATCTGCGTGAGTTGACGTTGCCGTGACAATTGCGAAGAAAATTGGGTATATAAAAGTCCAAATTGGGGACCTCATTCTTTCTTCTGCAAAAATGTACCTTTTTTTCCCAATGTAAGGCGCACCCCCAAAAAGTAGTCTTGTCATATATTTTTCATACATAGGGCGCACTGGACTATAAGGGGCATGGAATTATAACTACAGGTTAGAGCTATGATAGGGTGGCGTAAAAAAATAACTAAAAATAAGAATATTTATTTTAAAGGATATAAATTAACAGGAAGACTTTTGGTTTCACTAATCCAATTAAATTTACCAACAAAAAAAATAACATGTTAACCACAACAACTCGAAGACTCAGTCTATGTTTCTCAAAGCAGACAGTTAGTGTATGCAGTATCATTTAATTGTAACTATGTATTTCCAATTTTATCCACCACATCTTCAGGTATGAAATGCACGCCGGATTATAAATTGGACTTTCATATTTCTGGCCAATTTGGGGTTCTTAGATATGCCTTATAGTCCAAAAAGTAGGGTAATTTGTCATGAAATTAAAGTTTAAATTGCAAGAATAGATATTGCTTTTCAACTTACTTTCCTATAAGGGAACGTGTCAACTTTTTTTTTTACCCCAAATGAATTATTGTTATGTTTGAAATATTTAAGTTTATGTAATATCCATGTTTTGTTAATTTGCCTTTCGGAAGAATTCAATTGGTTTGGCTTTTGCAGTACTGTATAACCCCATAATGTCTTTATGTCAGTTTATTTATCTATCACACAGTTCAATTCAAAACATGTTCATCCCCCATTAAATACAATTTTGTCTTAAAAAAAATAATTATTTTCTCAAAAAATCCTATCCTTTAAATAATATTTATTTTAAAAAATTACACAAAATATACGTCTCTAATGCTGATATTTTGTATTACTTCTTGGTTCTATTTTATTTTTTGATTTGAAAGACAAAATTTACACTTGAAAGTATTTTTAAGTTCATGTATGTTTTTAAAATATGCCTTTTGAAAGAATATCATTAGTCCGGCCATAGTTGAACTACACAAATATTTCTTCAAGTCACTTTTCATATCAAAAAATTCAATAAAAACATTACACCCAAATAAATAATTTCTCGAGTTCAATATTTAAGTTGAATCATTTTAACACAAATTCCTTCAACCACTATTTCTTTTTAAAAAAATTACAAAATATATGTCTTTAATCCCTAAAGTCTAAATTTCTTCTTACCGTAATTCAATTCAATCTGAACATCTATTTAAGTTTATGTATTTTTTCTTAAATATGACTTTTGAGAGAATGTTTGTCTGGCTAATGTAGTCCATCACAACTATTTCTTCATGTCATTTTTTATATTTCAAACAATTCAATTAAAAACCTTTTTAACCCCTAATTAATACTCTATATTTGATTAGTTTCACACAAATTCCTTCAAACAATATTTATTTTGAAATGTATTCATTTTATCACTAAATGTACGTTTTTCATGGCGAAATTCTACATTTTTTCTTAATTAATTCCAATTTTTAATAACAACATAAACAAAACAAATTTAGTCCTAAATTCAATGTATCTTGTTTCCCTTCCAAAAAACATGAAAAAGATGTTATTCTTTATTTTAATTTTGTTTAAAGATTTGCCTTTATTGATAACAACGTAGAAAAAAGTGTTGACAAAGAGGTTAGACATGCCACTCCAGAGCAAACATGTAATGAAGACTCAAAAAAAGGAAATATAAGATGAAAAATAATAAATGGTCGAAATATTTAGATGGTAGTGCTTGGGGACTAGCCTAAGTTGGATGTGCATTAGGGTGGATCAAATTTGAATGGGAAATTTTAATTTCATAATATCAATTTGGCTGCCTTTGCATTTTGTTCCAATTTACATGAACTAATTTTAAGTTTTGAGGAAATTCATCGAGATTCAGGGATGCCACCTAACACAGAAAGTTGGAATTTCGAAAAATGTGCGAAATTTAGTGAATTTCCAAACAGATCTGGAAATGTTGATTACAGTGAACTTTTATACATTACTGCTGTTTTATAGGGATTCATCGCTTATCCTCAGTAGGGTCTCGGGGGTGCCGGAGCCCATCCCAGCTATCCTGGGACAGCGGGCAGGGGACACCCTTAACTGGTTGCCAGCCAGTTGCAGGGCACACAGGGACAGATATCCCACTCGCTTATTCACACCTAGAAAAAATTTGGACATATACCGGTAGTAAAATTAGTTTGGACATTCGAGAATTCCTCAGAATTTAACTTTCAAGAAATCTTCATTTCTTTTTATTACAGGCAAAATGAATGGCATTGTGCACCGTAAGAATTGTGCAATGAAAAGTAGTGTTATAACATTTAGCAAGAACAAAATTCTCAAACAAGTCCATATAAATAAGATATGAAATACCCATTTTTTCATTTCAACCGATAAATAGTGATACATTTTTGAAGTCTTACACAATTATTTTGGGTGGTCTATGAGCCTGTTAGTCTTTGTTTTAAAGGACCTGTTAATAGAATCCATCATCCATCCATTATCTGTACCGCTTATCCTCAGTAGGGTCACAGGTGCGCCGGAGCCCATCCCAACTATCTTCATGCATTGGGCAGGGGACACCCTGAACTGGTTGCCAGCCAGTCGCAAGGCACACAGGGACATGCAACCACTCGCTCATTCACCCTAGGGACAATTTAGATTTGACATGCATGTTTTTGGGAATGTGGGAGGAAACCGGAGTGCCCCGTGGAAACCCATGCATGCAATGGGAGAATATGCAAACTCCACAAGGGGAGGCTGCGATACCTGGACAATCAATCAACCAATCAAAACACTTTATTTGTCCCCAAGGGACTTGAACCCTGAACTTCCGCACCGTAGGACTGTGCGCTAACCCCCCATCCGCCGTGTTGCTAACAGAATACAATGAATACATGATAATAGTAATGATGATAATAATAATAAAAAGAATATGATATCAACATTGCTCAAAGATAGACACTGAAAGCATTTTAACCTATAACCCCCCCTCCCCATCCTGCAGGGTGTGCCCGCCTCCAGCTATGACATGGGCTTGAACCCCTCCTCACTGCTGTACCCACACCATGGCATAGGGGGCACCGCCGCCCACCACAACCTGCTCCCCCTCCACCACCCTTCCATGCAAAGAAACGCATTGTCTCCCCAGCGGCCTGCCAGCAGCGAAGATGCAGGTAAAGAAGTCTTTAAATTACCGTATTTTCCGGACTATAAGACACACCCAAAAAAAAACAGTTTGTGGAGAAATTTGAAAATGTGTGTCATAATCCAATGCGCCTTATGTACTGGAAAATTCGTTGGATACTAGGGCTGCAACTAACCATTATTTTAATAATGGATAAATTTATCGATTTAACTTTTTTATCGAATAATTATCAAACGTTTTTTAAAAGTGGCACGGAGCCACTATTGAGCACCAAAGATCCAAATATGGCTCCAGAGCTAGTATAGCAAATCTAGATTTGTTGGCGATAGAAAGCATCTTCCTCTCCCTTTTGCTGCTTTTGTCAGTCCAGAGCGTTTTCTGTACCTGATGGCTTTTGAGAGAAACTTGAAATTGAAAATAATGTAGGTTCATCAAGCTGTCATACGTACTTGTACAACTCTGATCATGTCAATGATACACAGGCAGACACAGGCAATCAGATTTCAGAACACAATGCACGGTGAAAATCTGCAAAGTATTGAAACTGTAATATGCAACCCGCAATACAACAAGGGATTACTGTATTTCTAAATCATTGGAAAACTTAGTTAGAGAGGATTTTCCATATGTATCAGGTAATGGTTTTAAATTGTCTTTTTTAGGCCTGTTGGGCTCCGAGCTGACAAACACTGTTGTCAGTGTGGGTGAGTCCTCATCATAATCGTCTTCATATTACTCATCCAAACAGTGCTAGAGTAAATTTAACCCTTTTTGATTTTTTCCGACAGGAAATGGTGTCTACAGCAACCAGTGTTCTTCCCCTGCCATGATGTCACCAGGCGGCATCTCCAAGAGCATCCAAGACAAAAGCGCATCAATGAGCATGAGCCGCAAGGCCGACCTACGACCTCCGCATCCGCTCACCAGCAAGTGCGGCAACATGCCGAGTATCGTAAGTTCTTTTGTTTTTTTACGAGGTTTTCATTTTAGAAAATTACAAAAATAAGTCTTTAGAACACGCTAACACTGTTCGCACATCACTCACTGCTGCCCTCTAGTGTGAAGACTTTGACCTCATTTTGGTAAGTTACGTTGATGTTGTGGTGTTCTTTGTGTGCTAGATCAAGAAATGGTGCTTCAGTCTGTTTGTTCTTGTTCATGCGGTTTCACACATGTATACCCGATTCTGTGTATCTCTATTCTAATGTCGAGTTAGTCACTTACAATGCTTAGTTTGACCTGAGAAAAAGTAAAACAAAAACCTTTACTGATTTTTAATAGAAAATTAACGGTATATACAGTGGCTTGTGAAACTATTTGGCCCCCTTGAACTTTGTGACCTTTTGCCACATTTCAGACTTCAAACATCAAGATATAAAACTGTAATTTCATGTGAAGCATCAACAATAAGTGGGACACAATCTTGAAGTTTAACACACTTTATTGGATATTTTAAACTTTTTTAACAAATAAAAAACAAAAAAGTGGGTGTGCAAAATGATTCAGTCCCTTTACTTTCAGTCCAGCAAACTCTGTCCAGAAGTTCAGTGAGGACCTCTGAATGATTCAATGTTGATCTAAATGACTAACAATGATGAATGGAATTCACCTGTGTGTAATTGAGTCTCTGTATGAATGCACCTGCACTCTGATAGTCTCAGAGGTCTGTTTGAAGCGCAGAGAGCATCATGAAGTACAAAGAACACACCAGGCAGGTCCGAGATACTGTTGTTTAAAGCTGGATTTGGATACAAAACGATTTCTCAAACATCCCAAGGAGCACTTTGCAAGCAATAATATTGAAATGGAAGGAGTATCAGACCACTGCAAATCTACCAAGATCGGGCCGTCCCCCTAAACTTTCAGCTCATACTGATCACAGATGCAGCCAAGAGGCCCATGATCACTCTGGATGAACTGCAGAGGTCTACAGCTGAGGCGGGAGAATCTGTTCATAGGACAACAATCAGTTGTATACTGCACAAATCTGGCCTTTATGGAAGACTGGCAAGAAGGAAGCCATTTTTTAAAGATATTCATAAAATGTGTTGTTTAAAGTTTGCCATAAGCCACCTGGGAGACACACCAAACATGTGGAAGGTGCTCTGGGCAGATTATACCAAAATCCAACTTTTTGGCAACAATGCAAGATGTTATGTTTGGCGTAAAAGCAGCACAGCTCATCACCCTCAACACAGCATGCCCACAGTCAAACATGGTGGTGGCAGCATCATGGTTTGCGAGGATGAGCATGTGGTCACTCTTCTCGAGCCTTATGTGTTTCGCCTCGAACAGCTCTGCTAAAAGTAACATAAAAGCAGATATGTGCAGTGGAAAATAAAGCACAAGGGCTGTTTGAACTTAGTCAGGCATAGTTAACACATACTCAAATAATGCACCCCACCGCACTCAGGGGCTAAAGCGCTTGTGTTGGGATCAAGAAATCGCAGGTTCGATTCCCAGCTCCTCCATGTTATAGTGTCCTTGGGCAAGAACCTAAATCCCTAATGCCCCTAATAATTGCCTTGCATGGCGGTTATCAGTATGTGAGTGTGTGTGAATGGGTACGTAAAGCGCTTCATTGCCTTGAAAGCGCTTTATAAAAGAAGACCATTTACATCCATTTAACTATCTTTATTCATTTTGTGTCTTTCCACCAGGGTGTATTACAAAATGTAATCATTTGTGGCCCCAAGAAATAGGTTTCCAAGCAATAAAACCAAATGTATCTGTGTTTTGTGATTGTGAAGAACGCTCGGATCAATCACTCCCAGACGGCGCAGACTCTTTCCAGTCCCGCGGCGTGCGTGACCACCTCGGCGTCTCTTCCCGGCCCCGCCATGGGAGGTTACCCGTCCTCCCTGACCTCCTTCGGTGCAGGTGAGTGCCCTGGTCCCAGACGGGGAGGCAAAACCTGGAAATACTTAAGTCTATTTTTCTCTGCTATATAGATTTCTCGCTGGGTGGCGAGCTGGCCTCACTCACGGCTTTCGGGTCGGCCGGGCTGGGCCCGGGCGCCGGCACCTGGCAGCAGCAGCACGACCTACACAGCCTGCACAGTGTACCGCTCGGTCATATGGCGTGAGTAAAAATACAAATCAATTTTTAAGTTACATTTTTAGCTATCTATGTATTTATTCACGATATTTATCCCTGAATAAAAGTCTTGAAAGGCATTGAATTCATTACTTGAAAAATATGGCCTTAGTTGGCATAAAAATCTCTTCAATCCAATTTTAGAAAGATTTATATTTGTATTAAAAACATCTAGTCACATTTGTCAATTGTCTTTTTAAATAATTCGCCAATTTACTTTTGGGGCAACATGGTGTGACCACAATAATGAAACTGTCAAAACGATGTGTTTTCAGTTGGACGCATATATTAGGTCTACCCACAATACACATAGCAACCTGGGACAGAGACGTTTACTTTGGACCATGCCCGTAAAGTGTACATTTAAAGAGAAGTGTGCAAGAAACATTTGGGTTTTTTTCGTTTTGTGCGTTTCGATTTTGTTTTTTCTGTCGATTTGGTCTTAAATTTAAAATCAGAAGGCATTAAAAATGTCTTAAAAAGTCTTGAATTTAACTTTACTTAAGCTGAAGGAACCCTGTTAAACGCACACCACTAGTTTTTGATAAAGGTTGGTAAATAAAAATGGGTTTTACTCATTTTTCAGCTCATACTAAGCACATTACATTGTAAGTGACAAACGTTATTGAAAACTTGCAGCCATGATTATAATTTACGTAAACTACGAACATAATACCAACATACAATTTACAATATATTCATTTAATATCACTTAAAGTTGGTTCATCATCAGATAACCCAGAGAGTTGTTTCCCTCGTCGTGCTTTTTTTGCCCTTTTAGATTTCAAGACAACTTTCAGTTTTTTTGATTCTCTACCATTAACCTCTGGTACCATGAATAAAAATAATGTGATAATGAGATGAGATGTAATGTCTTTTTGTATGTCATTTTTCTCATGGTGGTCAGCGACATTTTCAACAGATCATTGTGTGCAACAAGATTTAAAACTCGAGGCATGGCGGTGAGGGCACCAACACTTTAACACTCGACAACCATTGGTACAGATAGCATACGAAAAGGCATTAGTGCTTATCTCATCATCACACTATTTTTACACACAGTGCCAGAAATCCTGATTTGCATAATGAATTCTGATGGGGGAAACGGTCTCTCCACGTCTTCAATAACGTTGCGAAAGACAAAGAAAACAAATATCCTTTCAACAAAACCCTATACAAGCTATTTTTCATTCATACATATATTAAATCAAGAAGTCATTGACTCAGGGTGAAGAAGTGTAGAGACTGTTGATCATATCAGAATGCACTATGTAAATCAGTGTTTCTTGCACTGTGAGTAAAAATAGTGTGATAATGAGATAAGCTTTAATGCCTTTGCATATGTCATTTGTACCACTTGTGGTCTAGTGGTAAAGTGCAGGCGCCCTTACCGCCACGATCTACATTAGACTTATCGATTGATTACATTTTGTCATTGTTTGAAGAGCCCAAAGCTTATATACAAATAAACACGGTAGCTCCTAAGATAGTCTTAATTTCATGGTGCACCTTAGTTTGGGAAATACTGTAAATATGTGCTACTTTTTGTAATTGCCATTTAGAATGGTCCCAGTATCTGAGACATGTTGAGTTTAATCAGGTATTTGTTAGGTTTAATTTTCTAACATTTATAATAAAACACTCTACAATATAGGACAAAGAGAATCGGTTCTTTATAATTAGTTACTTTATTATTCATCATATTGAGAGCCGCCGAGGTTCTTCTGCTAGGCATCTTAATGCTCGCCCGTTCGGCTCGTTTCCTCAGCTGACTCTGAAGAAATCTTCTCCAAACGTCCCTTGTAATATTCCGTTTGCTATGTAGCGTTAATCAGTCTTCTTTTTGACAGCCTCTTCTCCGGCTGATATGTTGTAGGGCCTCCCTTGTGAAAGAGTTCATGTCCTTCGTTCTCACGATCTTTGGTGGAAAATAATCTTGAGTTATGGCAAAAAAGGTCATTCCAGGTCAACATGGTATGTGAGAACAGAAACACAGTCAATACATCAAAACACAACCCATGACCTTGGGAAGCAGTTTACAAGCTGAGAACTTCTTCTAAATGACTAAGAATATATATATATATATATATATATATATATATATAACGTATTCATGTCAACTGTAGGATAAATAAAGTTATAAAACTCTATCATTCCCTCCTCTTTATCCTACCGGAGACATAATACTTCATTCAACTGTCACTTCGCAATACGATTTTCAACAGAGAAATCAAGAACACAACAACAGTCGTTACACTTAGAGGTTGTCGTCATAATGACCAGGATCTGAGTAAAAATCATGAAAATGCAGAGACAGGCAATCATCATCAACATTTGTGTCATTACAATTTTCACCATCATCATTTTTATGGTAATTGCCAGAGTCATCGTCAGCATTGGTATCCGAGGGCAACAGAGCATACAAAGGTACCATCTTTGCCTGCATTGGGGCAAGAGCTTTTTGTAATTAGTCTCGTTAGCAATGTTCTTATGCACGGAATACAACAACATCCACACAATGTGAGAATATCCGCAAAAACGGGTATAGTATACATTTTTTTTATATTTTCCAAACGTATCTCCAAAACCATCCCACATTTGTGTGTCAACTCTTTAGTGGTCTTTCATCTTGTTGTTAAGTGACCTGAGGCCTTCCAGGGCCTTTGTCAGACTTCCGTCTGCTGCCGTGTCGTTCGGTATGAACGTGCAACATTGGTCACCAAAGACAGAATAGACCCCTCCCTTTTTAGCCAGTAGCATATCAACAGCAATCCGGTTCTGGAAAGCCATGAGGGAGGTAGCAGTTGCTCGTTATGGCGGAGAAACCTTGTTCTGTTTTGTTTCCTAACTTCTGCACATTGAAATGGATATAGTTTATTCTGTCAACATTTTTATCAATTGTACACCAATAACAAATCAAAGATTCAAAAAACCCGCTGCTACTTGATTTACTAATTTGTATTCATCTGGTACGCCTCTTGGAACACCAATGCTGTCGATGTA
Source organism: Urocampus carinirostris (assembly GCF_059441175.1). Taxonomy (NCBI): domain Eukaryota; kingdom Metazoa; phylum Chordata; class Actinopteri; order Syngnathiformes; family Syngnathidae; genus Urocampus; species Urocampus carinirostris. The sequence goes on along the minus strand of NC_142364.1, from coordinate 26,474,875 downwards.
TGTAGGATCATTGTCACTCTAGGCATAGGTAGACCTTTACTTTTCCATACATGTGATAACAAGCTCTTAACAGATGTTAGCAATTCAGGGATTGTGGTGGCGGTTATAGACACAGGTAAAATAAGACACAGATGCACACAATCCTGTGGTATTGTACGGTAGTCTATCATACAACTTGTCTCCTCCACACCACCACCAGATGTCGCTCCGGGAGAGTGGTTTAAATGTTATATTGACTGTCAACATTTTGTGACATTGTATACCATTCAGACTATCACAAAGTCCAATTCTATTTATACAGGTAAAATTATTTTGAACTACTCATTAGAAAACACAGGCTTATGTTTTTCAACTGTCGTTCCGGGGTAGGTTTGATCCCAGAAAGAGCAGTTTCCGTTTGGTACAGCATTATTCATTACGTTTATCAGGCACTCTGAGTTCAGAGTGGATTTTACAACTCTCTTTTGAGGCGAGCACCCATACACACAACACAATTAATCATGACAGCATGTGCCGCCTGCTCAGCCATTAGCAACCAGTTGTCATCTATCCTTGAAATTCCTGTGGTAACTTTGAACGACATCAATGTCTTTAACTGACATGCTTACTGATGTGAAATTTGTCGTTAGAGAGTAGTTACTTAATTTTGGCTGATCAGTCGATTTCATACTGTCATTTACACACACTACGACCGGAAAACGGTTCAAGTCCCGAGGACCAGGCCCACACCAGGACCAGATAGATGAAAACCCAGCACGTGCTGTTAAAAAAAAAATCTGACCCCGGAGGTCGAATTGTCTGGTTTGTTACGGTTATAGTCAGTTGTAAATTGCTTCCTTGATGCTGCAATTTAACCCGATTTTTGAAATACTGGGCCTCAGAGCTGTCCCCTGGGGTCCAGTACTCCCCTGCTTCCGTTATAACCAAATACTCCCACGCTTGGAACGCTCCGTGTCCAAACACGTACCACCAGTACTCCTCTTAATACCCCCTGAGCTGCGCGCACCATTACTTTGTTTGGCCCGAGGGTCACATTTGGGATTTGTTCTTTAAGGGTGGTTCTGCACGCCCTGGTATCACAGAGAAATTTTACAGGAGTGCCTTGAACTAATAATGTTACTTCGGGTTTGATTGTTTCTTCAAAGAGAACTCTTTCGAGATTAAAAATTCCTTCTTCCCCAGTTAACTATTCATTGTTTTGATACTGTTCTACTGTCCCTATTATATCATTACTATCTTGACCCAGTCACGCTGTTTGGTGTTGCTCAACAGAGCTTTCTTGTTCACATTCAAGGACATGTGACCTTTTGACTCGCCGTGTGTGCTACCCCCACCCCCTTTGTAGCTGGGGTGTGCTCCATATCACTCCCTTGGCCTCGCTGTTGATAAGCGGCGCAGACAATGGATGACTGATGTCTTTTTGTGCAATTCACTGGCACTTGAAAATCTCGTTAATTCCATTGTGCTTACGTAGTGGGATTTTTTAGTAAATTGGCCGGATTACTCTATGTCTTAAAAATTTTTTCTAAATTTAAGTACTAGTAGACATTATCTTAGTTTAATCAATTTCTACCCATTTATTTCTCATGCAATTATTTTTAAATTGGCATGATATGTCTCAAAATCAATTAATCCGTGATTTTCATTTTTTATGAACCTCTTCAAGATTGTTCAATCTATTTCTCATTGTCTTCTAAAAATTCTCTTCCATAGAAACCGTTTCCTTTTAACTTAACCAAACCATAAGTCAGTATTTGTTACACATTTGCTTAACACTTGTTAATCGTAACACTCATTCTAAAAAAAATTCAGTGTGTAATCAATTGTCCTCCCAATTGTCCTTTGGGCTAAATTTGTCAAAATTCCAAACCCTCACACTAAACATCAAAAATCCCAAAAGATCAACAAAAATTTCTCAAAAAAATGCCAAATCGAACTTAATGTCATAGCTTTTCTTATGTATTTTCTTATCTCTGTAATCATAATCAATCTTTTGTTATTGATTCATTAAAGAACAATACATACTTGTCACTTATGAATTATCTTGTTGAGTGTATCTATTTTGTTTATTCATTATCTTTTATTCTGCTCAACAATTTTTGTTTCTACGCACTAGATAGATAGATAGATAGATAGATAGATACTTTGTTCATCCCCGAAGGGAAATTCACATTTCCAGCAGCATCCCTGAGCTGAGAACAATCGAAAATAACATGGGAGCTGCTGGAGTGGCTGCCATTCGTGACGGCGCCGGAAGAAAAGATTCAATTTGAATCATGTACAAACAAACAAACAAACAAAACCTCGATGGGTTTCCCTCCAGGAAAAAAAAAGAAAAGGCAGGCTGCTTGGTTTCATTTTGTTGACACACATGGTTACCTATGACCTGTCTGAGTTTTTAGGCCGCTTGCATGCACAACATGCCTGAAGTGAATCATGCAAACAGAGAAAAGCTACAAGGTGTGTGAGTGTCTTTGTTCTAAGCATCTTTCCGAAATCCCTTGTATATAAAGCTAAACAAATCTGGTCTGACTATTAACACTAGTTTCTTTCCTGTTTAAAAGGAAAAAAAAAATTCATTCAGTGACTGAAATAGCTTCATCTACGTTATTGATTATTTCTAGTCTCGATTCTTCTTTTCTGTAATACGAGAACAACTAAGGAAATAATCTTTTTACGTAATACACCTCTTTTGAATTTGTCCATTTACGAACAAGAAGATTGACACTAAAATTATGGACCATTTTTTAGTCAGCTTCATTGCTTTAATCGTCCTTTCTTTATTAGGAGCAAAACTACACGTCTTAAAGTTATTACCCTTTGCTATTCGCATTTTCAACGAAAAATGATTAGTTGTTCACTCAAATATTCTTTCTTTTTATACTATTTTGTATAATTATCTTGTATTGTACTCTCAGTGTTTTCATTTTTTCACTTACCTGTCTTAAAGGCATCATTTATGCTGGGTACGCAACTTTTTTTTCCCTTTAAATTTTCATTATCATTTAGTTTACTCTTTAACAAAGATTTAACGCATTACAAGTCTTGTCATTATTTTCGAATTCACTGTACGAGTTTTTATTTTCTTTTCCTGCACGCCGATCTTAGCTAATGAGATCTCGTCTCTTCGAAATTACGTCATTGTTGTGGGTAATTCTTGTCGAGTGACGGTCAGTCTTTTTATTAGACAAACGGCTTTCTTCCTCGTTCAATTCATCAAAGAGAGCTTGCTTTTACGGCTCATTTGCTTTGATGATTGACATCACGAATTATGTTGTACTAAGATGTTAAAGAAAGAAGTAGAAAAATGGAAAAAGACAAGCCTGTTATTCGCAATTACCGTCAACAAATGCAGAAAATAAATTAATAATTCGATGATCAAAACTGAATGAATACGCAGATATCTACTATATTTGTCACCGATTTATAAGTTCGATCTTTGTATCACTAAATTTCAGGGGTTCTGCCAAGATCTTTAAATCTTTTAGCAAGCTAGTACACGGAATTCAAAATTCCTATCATATTATCATTATTGATAGTTCAGTTAAAAAAAAAATCATATATATCAGGGTGTCCCCTGCCCACTGCCTGATGATTGCTGGGATGGGCTCCAGCACCCCCGCGACCCTTCTGAGGATAAGCGGTGCAGCTGCTGAGATGAGATGAGATATATATTATATATGTGTGTGCAGCACGGTGGCGCAGTGGCCAGCACGTGTGCGGCATTACTAAGGACCTGGGAACAGGTGTGTGTGTCCACTGGCTGCTCTCATTGTTACGATTTACTTACCTCTTTCAAAAAACATGCATTTCAGATGGACTGTTTGGTCCAAATTGTCCCTATGTGTGAATGAGCTAGTGAATTGTCTAGCTTTGTGTGCCCTGCAATTGGCTTGCAACCAGTTCAGGGTGTCCTCCAATCGCTGCTCGATGATCGCTGTAATGGATTCCAACAAGATGAGATCTTCTTATCATAGTTATGGTTCATACCGGCCGAATATGAACACAAAACTTTTCTGGCTCTCACCATCGTTCATCCCATTCAAATGTCTTCATCATCGTTAGTAATGCTACTTTTTTCCCTCACCGTTCTTCCATTTTCTCCTCAGCGGATTGTTGAGCCCAAATGAGACAAGAACCAAATTCTGAAACTCAAAAATATCGTTAGAGCAACACTTTTGCTGTAAAATCCAACTTTTCCTAAATTTCTTTTGTAGTGTATTCACGACAGTTCACTAATATATATATATATATATATATATATATATATATATATATTTTTTTTTTAGTCTATAATATTTTTCATTATGGCAACAAAATAGTGTAGTTTTTGTATCACTACAGTATTTTTGTAGTCAAATTTATTATTGTAATACTTTGCATTTCTCTCATTTCTTGTTCTAAAGCAAAACAATATGTCATGTCTATGTTCATTTGCCTTCAAATAGATTTTCATCCTTTACATAGTTCTTTTATTTTTATAGCTTATTTATAAAATTACTGTCACATGTTTTGCACAATGTTGACAACCCTTTTTTTTTTTTTTTTTACTACTACGGTGGCTGTTTTTCACCAAATGCATATTACACAAATCTCAACTGTATGTAACATCTTACATGCAAATATTTTTGTGTAAATATTGTATCAATTATAACTTTCCTTAATTTAGTGTCCACTTAATTCCTGCGTCCTCATATTTACCTTTTTTTTTTTTTTTTTTTTTTTAATCATTCACAGCTTGCTCGGTGTCACGTGTGAATGCCCCTTCTAGATTTAAACCCATTATTCAACCCAGAAAAATACTCCCTTTTCTCTTCTTCACTCCTATCACGTCATCTCTTTTAATTATTTACTGCCAAGGTCGTGCTATGACCTGTGATCCTCCTTCAACATCTGCCAAATGTACTTTCCTTTTCCTTCTTGATTTACTCTCTCTTGATCCCGTGAATTTACTGCGCCTCCAATTTTGCACAATGACCAATTATCTCAGACCATACGTCCGTCATTCTCCAATCCACCTGTGCGTGTTCTAACAACTCTTTACACAGAACAATTTATCTATTGATTTATTTATTTATTTATTTATTTATTTTTAAAGTGAAATGGCCATGTACACATTATTTTCTATCCATGCAGATATATTTTTAAATTCTCATGATCTGTCTCAAGATAATAATCAGCTATTTTATTTTTAAATTCCTATGATCCAACCTATTCAGGATCAATCAGTTTATCGTTATCTATATCTATTTTTTACTCTGTCAATAAGGAGGTCCACTTGGCCTTTTAGCCATTGAGAATTGGGCGGTAAAACCCTACCCCCTTCACCTATAGGTGAAATAATTTCCTTTGACGAGCTAACTTCCTCCCTCAGTAAAGAGACGCGGTTCACTATATGGCCCCGTATATTCGTTATCCTCCCTTTTAGGAAACATTACGGTATTTCTACAAAGGTAATGCCATAAATCGCAAATGGTTTGCATCTAAACAACGCATTTCAAGTCAATGAAGATCTTCAACAGCACTCTATTATGTGCTACCCATTTACTTACTCTAGATGTAAAACAGTTCAATGTTGAAAAAGTAAGGTTTTTTTTTTTTTTTTTTTCCAATCTATTGTATTAAGGTTAGTCTCACTTAATTTTCACCAAATTATCTCTCTTAATATTTAATTAACTTTCCCCTTTATGTTTCTCTCTCTTTTTTTTTTTTTTTTTTTTTTTTTTTTTTTTTTTCTTTAAACCAATTAAATCTACTATTTTAGCTTCACCTATTTAATGTGAAAATGGCCTCTATTTATTTATGAGTTATCTTACTCATTTGAATTTCACTCAATCCATTTTTTCCATTTTAATGGAAAGAGGAAAAAGTATTTATAAACAATTTTTTCAATATTTTTGGTATAAAAATGCCCTTATCTCAAATTAGTGTATTCAATTCACTCAATTAGATTTTTCCTAGTCTTCCCAGTCCTTTTTTTTACCAATTTTTTGAACTGAAAACAGGAATATTTTATCTTATTCGGTATTATTCCGGCATTATTTTGATTTAACGCATCTAAATGGCTCATTTATATTTTTCCTAAATTTCTCACTTTTATCCAGTAACACAGAGGCTCGATTGCGGTCGGGTCTTCCTTATAAATAACCCTTCATCTATGAGTTCATCGAGTATTTATTATTATTATTATTATTATTTTTTTATATAAAATACAATTGCCCAGGGGCAACTTTATATTTCATTCGCTCTTTCTCAATCACACAGACGTCTTGTTTTTATCGTGATCACGTTCTTACATCTTGTTCTTTTTCCACGTCTTTTCAGTTGACAGAGGACTCCGCACATCCTTGTGAAATTTAACTAACTTTAAAGCGCTGGGTTAGGGGAGTCCACACCTCCCGCGGAATTTTAACTGTCTGAAAACTATTTACCTGATAGAGTCTAGAATTGTCAGGGTTTTTCTGTTAAGAATCTGCCCCCCATTTATCACTTTTTAATGGAGGATTCTTTAACTTTGTCTCTGTTAAGATTTTCCGAGTCAATTTCTTTTACCGGTTATCTACATGCACACAATGTTATGAATACATTTTACTCACGATTCTCTAAGTCCTTGGCTTTCCGTCAACCGTCAGATCCCAGCCCGCGAGGGAAGGTCCAGTCCCGGAAAAAGGGTCTTTATGCTGTGGCCACAGTCTTTTCCTGGATTTTCCTCTCGCGTCCTGGAATCGTCTAGTCTTATGGAATCCGGCTTTCGAAGGACCAATTAAATGTTAGGTTTAATTTTCTAACATTTATAATAAAACACTCTACAATATAGGACAAAGAGAATCGGTTCTTTATAATTAGTTACTTTATTATTCATCATATTGAGAGCCGCCGAGGTTCTTCTGCTAGGCATCTTAATGCTCGCCCGTTCGGCTCGTTTCCTCAGCTGACTCTGAAGAAATCTTCTCCAAACGTCCCTTGTAATATTCCGTTTGCTATGTAGCGTTAATCAGTCTTCTTTTTGACAGCCTCTTCTCCGGCTGATATGTTGTAGGGCCTCCCTTGTGAAAGAGTTCATGTCCTTCGTTCTCACGATCTTTGGTGGAAAATAATCTTGAGTTATGGCAAAAAAGGTCATTCCAGGTCAACATGGTATGTGAGAACAGAAACACAGTCAATACATCAAAACACAACCCATGACCTTGGGAAGCAGTTTACAAGCTGAGAACTTCTTCTAAATGACTAAGAATATATATATATATATATATATATATATATATATATATAACGTATTCATGTCAACTGTAGGATAAATAAAGTTATAAAACTCTATCAGTATTCTCTATAGTATAGAATTTACGGTAGTTTTAAATAATATACTGTATCACTGATGTTTTTTTTTCCCCCAAATCTTGTATTGCAGAAACCTGTGCCAGAATGCCAACCCCAACTACCCACCCGGGCACCACAACCTCCACATCAAGTCCGAGCCAGCCTCGCCCCCCCGTGATCGGGGGTGCGCCGGATCGGTAGCGGGCCGGCTGGGCCGCTCGCCAGCCGGCAGCGCTTCCAGTTGCGCGAGTTCGTACGACGGCGCCGAAGATCACGACGGGGGCGGGGACTTCCTCCTGCGGCCGCCGTCCAATCAGGAAGAGCGATTCAGCCCGTCCGTCAAGCGCATGCGTTTGACGGAAGGGTGGGCCACTTGAAGGAGGAGAGGCAGGGGGCGGGGTTTGTCATAAGAATCACGTCATTGGCTGTGTTCGGGATCAATCACGGGTCACAAATGCCGATTTTAGCAACACTATCTCAGTCTGTTATGTCGAAATTGGTCTAAAGCTGGGATCGGGAATCTTTTGACTCAAAGAGCCATTAAAGCAAATGCTAATTGCAACTGCATTTTATTTCACTATGTGACGTTTGATGATTTGATAAAATCTTTGAAATTATAATAATACCAGAGGGTGTGTCCCATATCAACAAATATTCCTCTTAAAATTAGTTTCCCTTCTGCAGTTACCTAAGGTCTTTAAAGCTAATTTTGATTTTTGGCATAAATAATGGTTTCAAAACAAGCTGCAGGCAAATTTATTTTAAAAAGATTACAAAATAATGCAGACGAAAAGGATACCGATGTAATTACCTTCGATGCAAAGAGCGCTGGGCGAGAGAGGGGGGTTTGTGCAAAAATCCGCTCACCTAATAATTTTGCTCTGGATGCAAGTTTGGCGTTTTCGGTTATTTACAGTTTGTTCTGTGGGTTTTCATCATAAAGTGTCTCAGCAGTTAACATACATTGCTTAACGAGCTTCCAGGATTTCAAAGAGACATACAGCCAAAACAAGGTTTGTAGGTGTAACACCGTGATTGTAAACTCTGCCCTATATATACTAGACCGAACCTAGCTAGAGTGTAACGTATACAATAATTGGAACATTACAGAGGATAATAGCATGCCCCTTATAGTATCTCAGAACTACATGTACTCATGAACAGAGTCATATTTGGCTTACAAGCCATACGTTCCCGACCCCTGGTATAAACCAACACGTGCATCAGATTTGATTCCAAACACAGTCGCTGCATTCGGAATTGTTTGCTCACTCCCAACCCCCTATTCGCTACAAAACGTTTTATAATGAACTTTTTATGAATGTAATCTAAATATATTACAGAGATGAGGTAATAGTTGGCACCACAGTGCATTAGCGTATTCATAACCTCATCCTGGCCCTTTGTGTTGGTAAGGGACAGGAAAGGCCTCCATAGAGACAAATGACCAAAAATAGTCAATGTCTGATAACACAAAAATAAAAAAACTCTTAGGTCCGAAACTGAGTGGATCTAATACTAAGGATTTAGAATACACTTGTATAAACATTTGAAATAGATCTACAAGGGAACCCTGGGAAACCTCACTAGTCCCATGTGGCAATGTTAAGGGGTAACTAAAACATTAATATATTTGTTTATGTTTATTTTTAAGATGTTTAATTCACCCAAAAAATCTTTTGGACACTAACTACATAAAACTATGATGTAGGACAACACTGCTAGAGGAGAAAAAAGATTAACTACTCAGGAGTAAATGCTTCATAAGACAGCTTTTTACTGTCATTGCTTTCAACTGAATTATTTTGAAAACAATCTCATTGAATTCTTTAAAAAGTGTTTATTTCTTGTATTTTGCAATTTTATGATGGTATAAGAGGAGAATATTTTGATTCTAGAATTTATCAGATATTGCTATGTTGAATAGATATTGCGACAAAATTATGGAGGACCAATCCCACCATATGTTGAAATAAATGTAACTAAATAAACACCAGCAGATATATAACATACATAAATGAACAAATAAATACATCACATAATACTTAATTATATGATATAAATGCAATGTATTCATATATTAATGTATTTTGTCATTTATTTTGACATATATTTTTTGTGTTTGTCACTACAAAATGCTATTTAAATGTCTTTTCACCTAAAGCTGATTCGTTCATCACTAATCAACCATTAGGTGAGAAGCTCAGGCAAGTAGGCGGCCTCATTTAAATAACATTTTGTAGTGACAAAATACATTTTAATCTAAATATATGACAAAATGAATACATAAATACGTTACATCCATGTCATATATTTAGGTATTACATAATTGAATTATGTGTTAATGTATTTATATGGCAAATATTTATCGGTATTTACTGAAAATTTATAAATGGCAGAATCGTTCCTCAATACTAAATAAATTCAGCTATTTCACCGAAAAAAACTAATAGTGGGAAAGTAATAAGTACACATTTCCCCATTAGTATTACGGTACTCATTCTCTTACCTAGTGTTCCAAACGTCCGTGGTGTTGACTTTATAATTAAAAAAAAATAAGATAATAAGATCCAATTTACCAAATCCAATTTATAAACGTTCATAAAAAGTTTATCATGCGCCAACAAATGAGGAAATCAAAGACGAGACGGTATGTGAGCGAAGGAAAATGTGTTATGAAGAAGGTCGAAAGAAGTGAAAGTGGTTGGCAAGATGATTGGAAAGGTGGAAAAGTAGAAGGGCGGGGCCAGGCTGGATGCAGGAGCCAATCGTGAAGCCAAGGGCGGAGCCTGTGCAAGCGAGGCCTGTTTACGTGATGATTGTCGTTTCAGCGTTTAGCTGTTAGCTTGTCTTGCGTTAGCCTTTAGCATTAGAGGACTGCGGGACAGTGACGGCTTCAAATATTTGTGTGCGCGTGTGCGTTAGAGCTCCTGCCGTTGTCATGGTGACGCCCGAAGTGCAGTGGTCCCCAACCTCCGGGCCGCGGACCGGGGCCGGGAAAAAGAAAAGTTGCCTTATTTTTCCTTATACTGTACCGTAATTATTCGTGTATAGTGTGCTTTTTTTTTTAGAAAAAAAAAAAAAAAAGAACCCAAAGTTTCTGTGCGCGTTGTACACAATGCTTTACGGTAGTCAAGTTCCGTATTTGAACAATGTTTTATCAGTCAAAAAATATTGAGGACCACATTTGCACAACATTATGCAACGGGAATCGAACCAACATAGCAATGGTGACAACGGCATTTTCTAAGGATCTAGATGACATAGGAAAAGGCATTTAATCTCATCACACTATTTTACGGTACCACGTTGTTGAACACACGGGGCCAAAATTAAAATAATTCCTTGACAATAAACTGTAAACACAAACCCACTCGCATTGAGGTGTGGCATTTCCTTTTTCAGCAGGGTCATTCACCCCTACCTGATTGTTTGTAAACAATTGTGATCCTGAGAGCACAATGTCTTTCTGGGAAAGCTGCTGAATCTGCAAAAGTAAAAATGCAGAGCGCTTTTTTGGGTTGGTATTTTCATCTGGGGTAACCTATCTGACTGCCGTAAAAGATGGTTTTGATATTCAATGTTGTTTCGGCCTGGAAGAGTGGAATGTCTTTATGGAAGAAAATGTTTAGTTAACCAAACTAAAACTGAGTCCGTTTTGGGCATTTTTCACATCTAGGGTAACCCACTGGCTGCCTGTAAAAGATGGTAGTCATATCTGAACTCCTTCGGCCTTTCATGTATGGACAAACACATAAACAAAAATATAAACATACTTAGATCCCAAACGAAAACATCACCACCTTTATATTGATCTATTTAATATCCTTTAAAATGGATTCATTATCAGATTCACCAAGGAGTTGTTTCCCTCTGCCGTGCTTACGCTTATTTAAATCTTCCAGGACTACTTTCCGTTTCCTCCATTCTCCTTTGACTCAAGTACCGTGAGTAAAAATAGTGTGATGATGAGATACAATCTACTGCCCTTTCTTGTGTCATATACATCCAGAGTAGTCTAGTGAATACACAATGGATTCAGGCTTATTATTGTTATTATTATTAATGTAATTATCTGAATATTGTCAGACATAAAACCGTCCGTGGTACAGAAAAGGTTGGGGACCATTGCCTTAGTGGACGTAGTCCGAAATGATGATTCATGAAAGTACCTGCAGGCCAGCTGTCTCCATGGCAAGAAGTTCGACGCTGACTTAAGGTTGATTTTTGTTTGTTTTTGCTTTGCTATATTGAAGCTGAGGGTTGTTGACATTTGAATATTTTGCTAATAAAAAGTGTATATTTAGAGGCCCAACCCTCGTTTCAAGCCACCAGAACCAGAGTTAGAAGAACTTGACCGCATATCGGTCAATACGTCGCTTGACGTCTATGAGATTAAGGGCAGAGCCCGTCTGTTTTAGTTTTCGAGAAAAAAAAGATGTATAGAAGTGTTGTTCTGGATCAGAACCCCCCGGGAGCACACACGACACACGCACTAAACACAAAGATGGAAATGAATATACAAGTGGTTGTGTGTGTTTGTTTATATGATATATATATATAATAAAATGTTAAGCTCTGCTCCAAAAGAGGTTCCTAATTTTGTTTGTCTCTCGTTGCCGGACCTATTTTTACATATTGAAATTTGTGATTTTAATGTCTAGGCCACATGTGCCAAACACCTGGCCTGTCTCGTGTTTATGGTGCCCGCGAGACAATGAGAAGCACAACAGAAAAATATGCTGCATTGCGTTAAACAATGACTTGCAATTTTAAACATGTCTACTGGGTGTCACCAAAGCCAGGGGGCACTCGCAAAGCACCCATTGTAGCTGTACTGTATTTGCTAAAGACCATTAATCAACCAGAGAACATTTAGGAAACTTATACCAATGTCATTTTAAAAGTAACAGGTGTGCTGTTCCAAGCAATATTAAAAGTAAAAAATTGAAGATAGCACCCTTTTTTTACTATAATAGACATTAAAATCTAACAGCGAAGTACCCATATTCAGGTAAAAATAAAGGAACAGAGATACTTTTAAATCGTTTAATCAATCATTTAAATGAATGTTTATTGCTATTCTTGTCACTTTCAAGTTTCCCCGAGTTAAATAATATAGTGGAAATTAAGTAAATTGTTATTTTTCTTTTTACAAGTGCACATATGAGAAACACTACAAGAGATTAAATTTTATTAAGGAAAAAAATGAAGATAAACCCCTCAATAATAGTTTTAAACTCAAATCTTACATCCCCGAATCATAATTTAATTGTGTGCATTCGAAAAGACTCCTAGCCCTCAAGCTAAGGCAGACTTTTTATGCCATTAATTTATGAATTAGTCCGGCCCTTGTAAGAATGTTTTCTCTAACATGTGGCGCACGAGCTAAAATAAATTGGATGAACTTGGTCTAGGCCTAAACTGTCATGATTACCGATGGGATTCACCTGTGCCCGCTCATTTGGCACCAACCGCTGCGGGCTGTGATTGGCTCCCTGTCCCAACTTAATCCCAGTCCTGTCAATCCCCTGTTGACAGTCCGTGTGCGAACCTCAGTGTTTCTAGGCAAGCCTTTTTCAATCCTGACTCTCGCCTGTCCCGTTTTTGCTCCAGTTTGTCTCCGGCTATGACCTGTTTTGATCCTGACCACGTCTGCTCTCCCGTCCCGGCTTACGACCCCTTTTTTGTTCCCGACTACGTCTACTCGACCGTTCTGGCTTACGACCCCGACCACACCTTGCTTTTCAGTCCCAGTTATCGACTAGTTTTTCCGTCCCTGACACCGCCATCGCTCGCTATGGAAGATCCACTTCCGTGTTCGGATCACAACGACTTGCTTCCCGCGCCCAGCGAACACTGGATCGTGGGCGCAGCCCTTCCTCTTTCCTTCAATTAAACTTGTGATAAACGTTACACAATTGGGTCCTGTTTCCATTCTGGTCCTGACATAAACACACGAACCTATAGTTGTGAATTGTTTCTCTTCATAAACATTATAGGCCAACTTACACAAAGAAAAGAGGCAGCACAAAAGTTTATAAAATAAACATTTTCTTTATCAAAAAGTCGCTCGTAACAGCAATAAGACCATCCCAATAGAATAAGAATAATAAAGCACAGAGATGGAAAAGAGCAACAGATACGAAAAAAGTTGTGCTCATAAGGACAAATATAAAAATATGAAAAAAATATTGCACTTTAGTGATACCCTCAACTTTGAAAGGACGTTTGACGAGAATCTTCTGTAAACATCTTTCTCTGATAGTTTGGCGTTCTTTGGACACGGAACGCGCTCATAAAAAAAGTTGCATTATTATGAATAACAATATTTCGCTCTGAGCAAACGTCAAGAACAGGCGACTTGTGGTTCTTTGAAGTTGGTCGTTTGTGCTTTTGGATCCGTGAGCACGCTCAAAGTGCATCTACTTTGACCCCAACGCAAAGACACATTCATGTTGACAAATGCACGCGTGTACATGTTGCAGTCTAAGTGTGTCAGGTGAAAATTGCGTCTTGTCTTTTTGCCATCAACTTCTAGATTACTATAAAAATGATACTTGCGCATGTATATGGCGTGTGTGAGGCTGTTGATTTACAGGCATGTGCAAAGATCTTGAAGGAGAAAGGAAGACTGACAGTGGTCAACGACGGGCGTCCTTCGAGCACTTTGGTTCTGTCTTAGGAATCTCCGCCCATCATTCAATGAAGTGGTCATGTGATTCTCCCTCAGCTGGAGATGTCGGCTTGCTTTGGGACGGTTTCTCTCTTCATCGTGACGGACAAATGTTGAGGCGGTTTGGTTCGACGGGCTCGGGATATGGGTCCACCTGTTGGGCGGGAGCAAGTTACATGTTCAGAACCCCAGTGTGTTCAGCAGACATGATATCAGGCATGGAAATAAAACGTGAGAAGTTGTGGTGGAAACACGTTCCAATACACTGCAGAACAAAACATTGAGCCTTGTCGACTCACAATGACGCTTTTGTCTCATATCCGATACACAGAGTCCCCCCCGAAATGCTTGTCAAATGACCATCAGAGCTTTGATGAATATGTATATTACTGCTGCATATAAATACTGGGAAATGGTATAAGCTTACAGTATGATACTAGTTCAAATGACCCTTAATCAGTCGGCCAGATTTCTTCATTCCACTTTCGTGCAATACTTCTTGGGCAGCTCTGTGCCAACTCACTCCAACATGCTCTGATCGCTATTGTAACGTCATCACATCAACCCGGGTGCCAAAAAAATTCAAAATACACACCAAATAAACCAATAACGTTTGTTGGCGTTGTTCTCAATGTAGGGATTCTTTATTCTGCAATGACTGATCTTAGCAATTAGCATCTTTCAAGTTTGTTTCCTTTTAATCTATGTATCATGACGTATGGGCGGCAGTTGACCATTGGCTAGGAACGCAGAAGTCTGGTTTGATTCATCTCATTGCTGTATTTTCCACGAGCTGTGATTCTCGCTTTTAATGTAACAGTTGCATGGCCCAATAGGCAACTGCTCCCCACCGTGCAAACTATACTGATTTGAAATTAATTGCACCGCCTCAAACACCCAAAATCTTACAATACTCCCCGCCCCCCAAAACATTTCCTTCTCGGATCTACACAATTCACGTAAGTCACAGTTTTTGACTTTAAAATGATGAATGTCGCCGAAAGGAGAGAGCCGATTTGCCTCGCTAAGCAACTGTAACTAGCTTGAGTAGAATCGTGAAAGTCATGCGTGTGTTTACCTCAGCATAGAGCGGAGGCGGCAGGTATCGGAACTCCGTCATATACGTGAGCAGCGTCGTGTTGGCGAGATCTTGCTCCCGCTCTTGGTTGCCGTGCAGGAAGTGGCGGCGGTGCGACTCTGGGATGGCCAGCTCGCTGTAACTGGGTGGAGCTACAAAACAAGAACGGTTCGAAATATAAAAATAAAACTTTTTATTTCCCCAATGAATATTTTTTTAATTTAATTTTATAGAAAGCTGAAACAAAGATTTTGGACTTTGTCAATCTCGGTACATTACACTTTACCCCCAAATAAATAAACAAATAAAATCAAATAAACAATATTTCCACTTGTATCCTCCAGTTTCTATGTTTGGGGCCCTCAGAGGAAAAAAAATGGACACCTTCGGATTGCCGGTATTATTTTGATGACAACACTAAGTAGAACGAGTTTTGGGTTACTTTTGTATAATCTTAAAATTGGATTAAAAAGTTTTGGAATAAAAATGCCATTTAAATTAAATAGACAACAGAGAAAATGCAATCATTCTTTATGTTCTCAAATATTTGTACATTTTTTTTACCTCTAGGAGAAACTAAAATTCAGTAACTAAATGATAAAATATGACCCTCTAAGTAAATAAATAACCAAGTAAATGAGCAATTGAATGAATAAAGTTGATTAAATAAGTGGAGTGAATAAATGTAATTGCCACATATTTCGGCTCCTCACCTTCAGGGTGCTCCGCCATGCCCAGCCAGCTGGAGGCGCTGCCCTGGCTGCTGATGCTGGAAGTGCGAGAGGAAGCATTTTGTAGAGGGATGGTCCCGATAACTAATGGCAACGACAGCGACAAGTTGAGACCGCCCGGAATGTCCACATACACCTAGAGGAAAAAAAGAAATATATTTCAACAGATATTTCCAAATAGTGTATTTTTCACACTTTAAGACCCGAAAGATCCCCAATTGGCCAGAAATTTGAAAGTGTGCCGTATAATCCAGTGTGTCTTATATACCGGAAAATACAGTGGAAAGAATTGTAAATGCATAGATACAATTAAATGACACTGTAAATGGTAACTGTTCTGCCTTTGAGAAACAGAGTGGTCTTCAAGTGCCCTCTTGTGGTTAACATGTTAATTGCTGGTCCTAAAAGGAAACAAACGAAAAGCGTAGAACTTCAACGACAGCTCAAACGCAATCTTTCGAACGCTAATTGCAAATACTTTTTGTTGTTGATTTCGATAATAATGGTTTGTAAGTGAATGAATCATATTTTAAATATTTTAATGAAGATTTTCGTTTATGGTTAAGTTTTGTACAAATTTACATACTCTTTAAATTATGGTTAGCATGACTTAGCTTAGCTTACAATGTATCTGAATAGTTAACATTTTACGAGACTTTCTTTTAACTTTGTTTTTAGTTTGACAGCGACCGAATAAGGGTAATAGTTAAAGCTATTTTTAGAATAAACAGCACCTGAAGAAAAGAAGTCTGGTTATCCGGGCAACGTTCACTAGCTGTCTAGCTGGCGAAAAAGGATACTTGGGAGTGAGGACCACGCAGTAACCATTTATGAATTCATTCAGTAATTTTCTTGGTGAAATCAGATGTCATAATGTTACTTTATGTTCTATGAAATAAATTATTTTTATTTATGCGACCCTAGCTCTTACTATAGTTTGAGTTCCATGCACCTTATAGTCCAGTGCGCCTTATACAAGAAAAATACATCACAAAGGACTATTTTTGGGGGTGAGTGCGCATTATAGTGCGGAAAATAAAGTAATTTTATTTTTGGGTGGTGGGGGAGGAGCTTACCACAAGTGCGTACTCCACGCGTATGATGGGACAGTCAAGTATAGACGGTGACACAGGTGGGATCTTGAGCATGCGACCCTCCCAGCTCTGACTCTTGCCCTGTGCCAGAGCCTCGCCCCGTAGGTTGGACACCATCTGCTGGATCTCTTTGCCTTTGCCTTTGGCAAAGAAGGTCTGCGTCTGGTACAGCGCTGCCTTGGGCACCACCACACGAGTGGAGCAGTTCTCCACCTCGGCAAAAATTTGGATGGAGTCCCCTGGGATACATGAAGAGGCGTGAGTCCGCAGGAATAAGTGGAGGACGCAAGGGACGGGGACGGCCTCCGTGCTACCTGGCGTGTAACCTTTGCGGGCCACCTTGACGCTGAGAGAGATGGGACCTGACGCGCAGAACCAGCAGCACAAAGTCTTCTCCTTGCTGCCTGCCTGAGGGGCCTGAAAATACAACAAACCCTTCAAAAATGTAACTTAGAAAACTGCAATATTGAAAGCACAACCCTTATTTAAACCCCTTAAACAGACTGGAACCACACAACACAAGAACCAGTGTCAAGGGTATAGTTTTGGCATGGACAGAAGGGACTATCGCTCACTAAGAGAAATCATTGTTTTGTCCTCACAATATAATATGTACCTGCCAGTGCTGGGAGTTACTTTTCCCAGTAACAAGTACTGGGCGGTGGGGGAGGGGCTTACCACAAGTGGGTACTCAAAGCGTATGATGGGACACTCAAGTATACAGCGACACGGGTGGGAATATGATTTAGTAACTCAACTGTCGTTACAACATGGAGCCTTACTCTGCCATTTTATAAAAAGCACATAATTAATTACAGTGTATTCTGCTCTTTGACAGTGTCTCCTTCACTCACTGAGTGACAAACCACCCTCATTCTACCAGCAACACAGCGGTAAAAACACCCCTTAATGAGGGTGAACATGTTTATATGTTTCTAGAAAATACAACTGAATGCAGTTATGATAGTGCCGTCTCAAGCACAGAGTACGAGGAGGTGCTGAATTTCTACCTACCGATATTTTCCCTACCGTGTACCTACTTGCATCCAAGCCGTACTTGAAAACTATCAAATAAAATACTGAAATCAGGAGCTCAGTTTGTAGTCACAAATTTGGTTGTTTGTCACCATGAGCGAATGGTAGGCAGCGCGTGGGGACGGAGCGTGGCTTATACAGGGACAACAAAATCATTGGTGCAAACAAGAGTACAGAATTCAAGGTAAGAGTGTTGCATTTTCAGACTTCTGATTTGTGAAATTACTTTTGCAAAACACCATAACAGGAGAAAAAAAAGAAAAGGACTTTGGCTTTATCCTCAAATGGAGAAGGAAAACGTTGAGTGGTTTGAATACAAAAGACCAAATGGATATGGAATGTCTTGGCTGTTTAATTTGCCAGCTCTCAAAATTGCACAGGCCAAGAAATATTAAAGGTTCACCGTTCCACAGGTTGGTGTGCACGTTTTCTTCTATTTATTCTAAAATGTGGCTATTTTCAGGCAGTTTTAAGGGGTGGTTTCAATGTGAGTATATACGGTAATTTGTAACTGGATAATTACTTTCATACTGACGCGCTACTTTTTGTGTCAGTAATCTGGGGGGGTAAAGAAATTACTTTTTAAATGGAGTAAATAGTAACTATAACGAATGAGCCCAAAACTGGTCCACCACCAATATGGAGACCAAACCCTTGCCAACCATAAGATTAGATTGAAACAATAAATGGCCTAAAAACATGCTTAGAAACAATAAAAATGGATTGAAATCATAATTTTAAGTCATAACCTTGACCTAGACGCAAACTTTGAAATCCAAACCCTAAACCCAACTGAAAAAACACAGACGTTGAAAACCAAATTTGAAAACCAAGTTTTAAGGTTTGAATTCGAATACGTACTATTGATTTAAATGCTCTTTTTCCAAAACCCTAACACAGGAAACACCAAAAACAAAAGACTAGAGTGATTGTAAAGGGACAATGTGTATTACTTCGTGCCTCCTGAGATATATTAAAAAAAAAAATCAATTGGAAAAAAAAAAACATTTATTCATATAATAAGGAAAACTATCAAATAAACGTGTTTTTTAATTGTTATAAGTTGAGAAATTACATTTATTTTGCGTAATATGAGCCGAACGTAAAGGGAGCTGATGTATTTGTCCAAAATCTTGCTGCTACGGGTACCCAAAAACCCCAAAAAGGCTTGGTAAAAAATATGGAAAAAATGAAATTGTGCGTTTTGGTCACTGAGTCAACATAGTTTGTATTAATCCTTGTGCTTTCCCATATCCACAAATATCCCACTTGAAATATGTCTCCCTGTTGCGGTTACTTATGATCATTGAGGCTCATTTTGACCGTCATTTTTGTCGTAAATAATGGTTTCGAAACAAGGTGCAAGCAGAGTTGATTTGTAAAAACGTCACAAAATATTGCGAGAAGGATACAAATGTGATTAGGGGAGTGCGCTATCTGCGCAGAGATCTGCCCACCCCTACCGCTCACCCAATTGAATTTCTCTGGGTGCTTGGCTGGCGTTTTCAGGTATTTACAGTTTGTTTTTTGGGTTTTCATCATAAAGTATCTCAACGATGAACACACGTTAAAGAATGTCTTGCTGACTACAGAGACTACAGCCGTGAATGTAAACTACTGTTGAAACTCTTCCCTGTAAATTGTGGACCGGACCAACTGAGTCGCTTTTACTTCGCACACGCTCAAGTTGGAAAGGTACCAACATGATTATTATGGTCCTTATTTAATCTCTGGGCCGGACGTACTCAGCGACATCTAGTGCTCAAATGATACACACTGTCCATTCAATAAATCACTCCAACACATTCAAAGTCTAAAAAACCATAGCAACTGTTTTAAACCCAAATTTCAAGGTCCAACAAAACAAAGGCAAAATTAAAATTCAAATCCCTTATTGCAAACTAGAACTTAAACTAATGATTTATAAACAGTTATTTATTTCAAAGCCTAATCCGTCTCAAACATTGAGCTCTTCCGAGAACCTGCGGTTAAAGGCCTTCCGAATATCTTGGAACTCTACAATTGCGTTTTCGGAAAGGCTGAGGGGGGGTTGGGCCTACCAGCAGCAGGGGAGTGTTGATATCGATGTGCTCGAAGACAATGAACTCCTTCTTGACCTTGACTGGGAGCATCCAAGGTCGCTGAAGCTCCGCCTTTACCCAGTACCTCACGCTGCCATGTTTGCCCTCAAATGATGTCGCCAGCGCCCTGCACACACGCACTGGGTGTCAGCTTTCAAGCCAGTATTGTTGAATAACCATGAACAATTGTGCAGCTTTCAGAAATTTGAGATTTCCTACTGGAGCGGTCATTCAATGCTCCGGGCAAACAAGAGTGACCAGTTATGTCTTTCTCAAAGCAGCCAGCGTTTGTCAGAGACCAAAAAACCCAGTTACATAGTGGCTGATTTCTTAAATGTTTTCTTGGGTCTATATGCCTGACAGTGAGCATTCACCAACTTGTAATTTCTCTAATGTTAAGATAGGATGTTGTGTCATGATGGGATGGTGTTCGGCAGTTTCGACTAGTATGCCAACATGGCTAATGGTGGGTTTGAGTCAGACATGTCAAACATACGTCCCGTGGGCCAGATCCGGCCTGTTGGATGACTTAATCCAGCCTGCCGTACAATTCTGAATATGTCAAAAAAGAAGCCCGTACCTAATTTTTGTTCAAAAGTTATTATTTCCTGAACTTATATATAAAACCCAATGGGCGAGCGTGTATGTGTATATTCAAATGGGGCTTAAAGGCTCTGAAAAGGCTGAACTGATTTTCGGGAAAGTGTACACAGGCTTCTGGGAGTCTATTTAGCTAGGTTTTGTGTCAAGGCACCCCCAATAAATACCAATAAAATCAATAAACATCTGCTTTTGTGTACAAGCGGGCTTTTATGTTTAATTTAAATAAATGCAAACTACATGCTCTCTCTAGATAGAGCGTAGTGTATGTGTATGTATTTAATTGCTGTTAAAAGTCTCGATAAGTGTTGAGTTTGTATAGCGTGTTGAGTTGGTTCAGGTGTAAAACTACATTCCCTCGACTATAATAAAATAAGCCAGTTAACACATTGCTGAGGTGACACAAATTGACTGTGACTCACATCTGTGGCAGGTGGAAACTGAAGGCAAACTCATGCAAGCCGGTGTGCAGAACGGAGATGCTTTCATCCACAGTGTCATCATCTGGAAAAAATAAATTGAAATAAATGAATAAACTCAAACCACATATAAAACAACAACTTAACCAATATCAAGCCTTAACCCTTTTAAAGTCAAGTCACATTTATTTGTATAGCCCTTGATCACAAAAAGTCTCATAGGGCTGCACAGACCACCAAATTCGATCCATGACTTGAAAATATAAAAGGACAGTGTGTTGTTTTTGTAACCACTAGTCGCTGTGTAGTGTCTTGCAACCAAAGAGAGCTACAAAGCAATAGAAAAAAATTCAACGATGGACACCAAACCGCACCATTTTTCATCTCATTTTTTTAACTTTGGCCAGGTTTCATTTTTTACCTGTAGCAAAAAGCTAGCACCAAATTATGTCAGCTCCCTCTGGGTGAGGCTCATGCAATATAAAATGAATGCAAAATTCTCAACCAATGAGTATTTTGAAAGAACACATGGTAATTATATTGGTTAACGCCTTTACGGCACAGTTCTGACTACATGGGTTTGAATCCATCTACCAGCCTTACTGTGTGGAGTTTGCATGTTCTCCCCGTGCTTGTGTGGATTTCCTCCGGGCACTCCATTTTTCTACCACTTTCCAAAAACATTCATTTCAGGTTTATTGGCCGGTTCAAATTGTCCCATGGTGTGAATAAGCGGATGAGTTGTCTGTCTCTGTGTGACCTGCGACTGGCTGGCAACCAGTCCAGAGTATCCCCCGCGTACTGCCCGAAGTCAGCTGGGATGGGCTCCAGCATCCCCGAGCCTCTACCCCTCTATGTGGATAGAGGCTCCATGCCATTGGGGTTAGGGCGCCCGCCCCAAGACTGGGAGGTTGGTGGTCTGAGCCTCGGCCAGGTCATACCTAAGAACTTTGATACCCCTTGCCTCCCTGCTTGGCGCTTAGCATTAGGGGTTGAAATAGGGGGGTTTGGTCACCTAATGACTCCCAACGAGATGTTGCAACACATCAGTTGGGTTGAGCAAGAGCGTTGGGAATCCTCTCCTCTGTATCAATTTCTCAGAAAGAGTCAAAAATGTGAATGTGTTCTTGACTCGAGCCACCTGCCACCAGGGGGATATGGCTCCGGTATATGTATATACCACTTAGAGGCACTAAAAAATACAAACTGTCCCTTTAAATTGTTGTGAAAAACCCACGGCACGGCAGATGAGTGGTTAGCACGTCTGCAGTACAGTTCTGAGGTTATGGGTTCAAAACCAGCTTTCCTGTACGGGGTTTGCATGTTCTCCCTGTGTGTGTTTCCTCCAGGCACTCCGGTCTCATACATTAAAAAAACATGCATTGGCCGGTCCAAATTGTTCCTTGGTGAGAATGAGCGAGTGATTTGTCTGTGTGCCTTGCGACTGTCTGGCAACCAGTTCAGGCTGTCCCCTGCCCAAAGATATGATGGGCTCCAGAACCCAATCAACCCTACTGAGGATAAGCGGTGCTAATAATGAATGGATGTTCAAAACCCAACTCTAGTTTTACATGATAACGTAACAAAAATAGGCAGAGCTTCCGAAAATTCAATATAGAAAGCATAAGTCATAATATGGGGTTTTAACAACATAATTTGAATTCCTAACACATTGTTCAAGGCCATATAGATGACGTCATGAGCTTAAAAGCAAGTGTTCCTGGTGTCACGCGCATCTCACGCCGTCCTCGTGTCCCGTGCGCGCCTCAAGCGAGCTTGAGCGGCCCAGTCTGCAGCGGACCAGTTTGAACCAGCCGGAGCAGCCTCTCGCCGACCGACCGTTGTCCCGCCCCCTCAAGCGAAGCTCCCCCGCGATTGGTGGAAAATCTTAGCATAGACGACCTCACAGACGCCTTGTTGCACGAGGAAAAACCCTCGAGTGAACTAAACGCGCACATCCAAAGAGTCACGCAAGGACACACGCAGGAAACACACACGAAGGAAAAACTAGCCCATATGGAGATAGTTGAATGTCAATAATAAAACACTGATAGATCTCCCGTGAGACTGAAACGGGTTGCGTTTTTACAGTCTTGGAGCGCTCAAATTTGACAAAAGTCCTCAAAATGAAAACTCCTCCATGTTGCCATTGAGCCTGCAAGTAAAACAGTCCCAACAGTCGAGCTTCGACCTGGTTTGTTGTTCTCTGCCGCTTTTGACAACTCAACAGGGTGCATATCGTGCCTCAGATAACTGTTCTCACCAGCAACCTGGTTGACTTACGAATTTGTAGGTGCGTGATGCTCAAGTGGACAAGAACAAAATACAACCCACATTTTTTAGATTAAAAAGCTGTGGATTTTATTGTGCTTTAGATTTCTATGTGTGAGACAAAATCAGTCTCAGAAATATATTTAAGAAAAAAAGACAAAAGAAAATAAATCTAATGTGGTCATTAGAACGGTTGCTTTGCGCACAGACTAGTCTCAAGTCAAGATTTTTTTGTTGTTTTAGTTGATGTAATATTAAAATTGTCACCGCCCATGTTTAGTCATGATTATGTACTTTCTTCATTTATAACTTGGTTTATTTTGTTATAATTATGTAGCTTCAGTTCATCATCCTACTTCCTTTAGGATCGAGTATTGTCACACGCCGCTGCCTGTCAATGCTGATGTCTGGCTCATCTCTGAAGGGCGGGATGACGCTTGTCACCGAAAAACAACAGCGACCAGACGATGAAGGTGCTGTATCAGAGACAGACCAGGAGGCTTCTCCTGCTACTGGTAACCATGGAAACCAGTACTTTATGTTGCATGTGGAGGAGGCAACCCCTACCTAAAAAAACACCTGGAAAGGGACGGGCTCCATCAAGCTGTGCTTGCCGATGACACACCGTAAGAAGTGACGCTCCAATGACCATGAACTGTGAACTTACTTCTTTGAGTAGAATACAGAATAAATAAAACCGTAATTACAGTTCATGAAATGTTTAAACATCCACATTCCCGGGAAGATCACACTAAAATCCAGCTTTTGCCCGTTTTAACAAAATACAAATTATTTCTTCATCAAGAGTTGAACGACTAGAATAGAATTTCCCCAAAGATGACGAGGCGGCCATCAGTTGAATGGTGCACTATTCATGACTTAATAGATTTTCAATCATCTTATGGACTCCTTTTTTGTATACGAATTATGGAAAGATATGTCAGTTTTCACACAAGTGAATTGCTACAGCCATTGTCTGTTGGTTCATCTATGTCCAGAATAAATTCTGTAATAAAACCTTCTTTTTTTTTCAATTGGTATGCATTTTTAGGGGTAAAAAAAATCGTCTAATGCAGTGTTCTTAATTGGTGGGTCAAAACTCAAAAGTGGAATGCTAAGTTTCTCCATTTCCCTCATGTTGAGGTTTTGAGTTTTCCTTGCCTTCATGTAGGTTTTAGATCAGGGGATGGTGTAATAATAGTCTGTAGTTTGCAATAATCTGTGGTCTATGAAGCCCTTTGAGACTCCTTGTGATAAAGGGCTATACAAATAAACATGACTTGACTAAGAACAAAAACAGAAGGTCAATTACACTCCTTAACAGTAGAGGGCGATAATGCCCAGCTCAATCTTTTATACCTGTTCAGTCTATCAGCGCGTGTGAGAGCCAAGACATCTCTTTTGATTTTGTTGGTTTAATTTTTCCGTTGTTGGCGATGAGGGGAAGGATGGTGGAAAACTGTCACAACAATGCTGGAGTTGAAGAAGAAAATAATTGCGAAATACGAAAATGTCGCACAAGTGTCTGCCATTGAAGTGGTGCTTTAAGGTAAATTATTATTATTTTTTTAATTGTTTTTAGCTTTCTACGAGCGTTTTTATCTTTATAACCTACATAAATTAATAA
Organism: Urocampus carinirostris; assembly: GCF_059441175.1. NCBI lineage: Eukaryota > Metazoa > Chordata > Actinopteri > Syngnathiformes > Syngnathidae > Urocampus > Urocampus carinirostris. Next base: position 26,449,946 of record NC_142364.1, on the reverse strand, counting down.
TTTGCCATGTTTTGGTACACACTTTACTAATATTTTGAATTTATTTTAGTACGTGGCAATTGTAAAGCAGTTTCAGGGAGTTGGTGTCGGCTTATATGAGAGTACTCAAGGTCCTTGAAGACATTTGGTTTCCCTGGTCTATTTTTTTTTTTGAGAAACGGTTACATATATTTTACTATATCTGCTCTAAATAGCACAAACCTTTTATTGTATACATTTGAGAAGAGGAAATGATTTCTTGATTAGGGTCCTGAAGTAGGACCAGTTGAGATCCGGTGGTCTATCACATAAAACGGTAGTGTTGGTGGTTAAGCAACAAGAACAACATGGTGACATTTATCAAAATATTTGGAGGTAAAGAGATATACATCATAACATCACACTCCAATTGAATTGTTCTTTTTTGAAGTAGTACTTTGTTGCAGTGCCCCCTTCCCCACCGCCGGCTGAACCCAGCGTGATCAGGTTTGAACCGCTTCAAGCAATCAACAGGGAGTTGCCTCCGCCTGCCTTGTTTTTTATGTTATCACTTGCAAAGTTTTGTAACGATTTTGGTGGAAAAGTTACACACTGTGGGTTCGACCTGGGACACCATATACTAAGCAAACATATAAAGTGATGAGGTTGTCAAGGTTTGTCTGCGGTCGTAGAGAGACTTGTTTTGGGTGCCTCACCTCGCTCTTCACCGATGAGGGTATCTCGGTGGTGCAGGTACTCCACCTCCTCGGTGTAATTCTGCGTGTAGGCCGTGTTGGCTCCGGCGTTGCGGGACTCGGTCCATCGGACCTTGGCGACCCCGCGCGCGGTCATCTCCAGGCTACGGACGCGCACATCCCCGGTGACCTCCACCACCACGCGGCCGGACACCAGTTCGCCGCCGGAGAAGACGGGCAGATTGCTGTCGTTCAGCGTGTCAAAACACACGGACAGGGCACGAACTTTGCCCAGAACCATAACGGCTAATCAAGACGCCCCCCTGACCCTCCTCCACGCCCCTTTGGCAGAGCGAACCGCGGTGGCCGGAGAAGAGCGCAGCCTAGCTCCCGGTGGCCCGCGCGGGGCCCGCCCGGAGTCGCTCCTGGCTCATCGAGGTCGGGCCACCCTGCGCTCGCAGCTGATCCTCGCTCCGTTTCGTGCAATGTAGTGGCGCGTGCGGAGCGGGCTCCTCTTAAAGGGCTCAGTCAACGAAGATAAGCTGGCTGCAGAGTGCGTGCACGCACCCGGGTGGACGCGCACGCACTCCACACAGGCTAAAGGAGGAGGAGGATGGATGCGAGGGTCGCCCAAGCCTTCGTCATCAGAGCATGGAGTGACTGTGACGTCAAGAGACAAAGACAAGTTTTTGGTATGAAGTAAGGTGCACACAACTTGTTTCTCGCGATCATTTCTTTTATTAGCACGAACCACTAATGAAATTGTGAGTGTCATTAAAATTGTCGAGAAAAATTGTTCAAACCTCACATTGTTTATTTGCTGGTAATAGTGTCAATAAAATTGTTCAAACCCCCCAAAAATTAGTGTCAATAAATTTGTTTAAACCAAAAACCAAAAATTGACAAATGAAAGAACAGTAAATTACATTTAGAGCTTTGTGTTTTATGAATTTTTGGAGTGAACGCCACATATAGAAATATTTTGGGTGATATAAATGGATCTTTATTTGAGCTTTATGTCCATTGACTGTCAATCTAAATACTTTTCCTGTGGAAGTGCATTTCCAGATCAAATATATATATTTTTTATTTCTGGTTAAATTGAAGTTGTGTTTGTTTGCATTAAACCAATAATTAATCCTTGAAAAAAATGTATTTAATTGCTGTTAAAAGTCTCGATAAAATTGTTCAAACCTCATATTGTTAGAATATGATATAATGAAATTGTGAATGTGTTTAATTGCTGTTAAAAGTGTCAATAAAATTGTTCAAACCAAAAGCTCATATTGTTGGGATATGATATAATGAAATTGTGTGTTTAATTGCTGTTAAAAATATCGAAAAAATTGTTAAAACGGCATATTGTCAGATATAACGAAATTGTGAATATGCTTAATTGCTGTTAAGATTCTCGAGAAAAATTGTTCAAACCTCACATTGTTTATTTGCTGTTAATAGTGTCAATAAAATTGTTCAAACCAAATAAAAAAAAAAAATAAATTTTGAATGTCTTTAATTGCTGTTAAAAGTTTCGATAAAATTGTTCAAACCTCATATTGTTAAAATATGATATATTTAAATTGTGAATGTGTTTTATTGCTGTTAAAAGTGTCTACAAAAAATGTTCAAACCTCATATTTTTAGAAAATGAAATAATGAAATTGTGAATATGTTTAATTGCTATTAAAAGTGTCGATAAAAATGGTTCAAACCTCACATTGTTTATTTACTGTTAAAAGTGTCAATAAAAATTGTTCAAACTCAACACTCCTATTGTCTTCTTCCAACTATTGACGGAATAAAAGGGAAGGAAATAACATGCAGTGTTTGTGAATAAAAAATAAAGGTATTCCCAAATATTTTTGAGACAAATCTCTCCCCCTATAGGCGTTGGGCATAAATATGTACCTTAAATTTTCAGTTACAGGGAGCTCTTCCCCATTACAATTTACCACTGGAAATGCAACAGTAATTTGTTGCATGGCCCATAATAAATGTACATAATTTATGTGTAATCCTTGCAAAAATACACAGTTCACAGTGCCCTGTTTAGGTGTATTATGCATCTGTCCAACTGTGCTCACCCCATAGGGGGAGATAATAATAATAATAATAATAATTTCCTTGTATTGTCATTCTGTGTAACAATACACAGAACGAAATGTCGATTGCACCTGACCCGATGCAGCCGCAGCCAAGAGAGGGCGCCGCCGACCACTTTTTAAGTCTTAGGAATGACTCGGCCGGGGCGCGAACCCGAACCTCCCAGTCTCAAAGCGGGCGCCTTACCAGGATGACACCTAATAGGACAATGCTGTTCATTCGGAAAGAGGGAAATTATAACTTCAGGGGCTGTAGTAAATTCAAAATCCCAAAGGTGAGAACGACCAGGATAAGTATGTGTGTGTCTGTGTCTTGAGTCAAACTTTGGAATAATTTACAAGATCAAATAAAGAAGATCAAACAATGTCCAACTATTCATGTGTTCAAATTTAAATACAAAAAAAACATTACTGGCGAAATACAGGGATGAAGAAAATGGGATATGAGTGGGATTGGAAATACTGCGCTTAAAACTATGGTTAACTTGTTGTTATTGTTGCCATTATTATATCATAACTGTTATTATAAATATTATGTTTATTGTTGTTATTATCATTGGTGCCACAGTGATATTTGGTAATTAGTGGCATTATGACGTTGAGGGATGGGTATTACGAAGATTCGTGTATAAAATATGTGATTATAGTAATTATTATAATTATTGATATCTGACATATGTGATAAGTATATCCATGAGATTTTGTTATATTAGACACAAGAGAAGATTTGTAAAATGTATTTAATAGGGAAGATAAAGAGGTAGGGAAAATAAGCATCTGCTTCTGACTACCCCTTTTCGAACATATTATGTAACATTATTTTGCTGTTGACTCATTGTTTTTGTCCTGTTTTTATTTTAATGTTCGAAATAAAGTTTTCATTTAATGCTAAACAAACTAATGTAAGCTTCCGTTAATCATGAGGGAATGGCAAAGAGAAGCCACCAGAGAGCAGTGTTGATGTCATTTTTAGGCAGACATGTTGAGAAACATGGCAACAATTTCATGAATGGATTTCAAGCACCTGTACGAAACCTGTCAGTAACTATCTTACACATCTGTTTTCTTTTGTGACATTGATGACAAACGCATTTCTGCTAACTATTGAATACACCTATTTAATTCAATGGATCATTTTTTTTATATTAAAAATGGGGCATCACTTCCGTTTTGGATTTCCTTCCCAACTAGGTGTAGCATTGGACCCAACCTCCACAATTAGACCAACCCTGGATTAGTCGTGGAGGGAGATCCTTACCGCTGTTGAACTGAATGTTAATTGGATTCATCAGGTACTTATAACGAATTTTTGTCTTCGAGCCAAGTGTGCTTAACTTTTAAGTGCTTAGTGTAATGGTTGTCTGTGCAGCTATTCGAGACTTCTTGTGATTAAGGGCTATACAAATAATCATGACTTGTCATTTCTTTTCTTCAGTGAGTCACAGAACATGTAGTGTTACCTAATTGAGCACCTCGAGAAATGTTGTTCAAAGTCAACTGATTTGACTTGTTTTCAATAGACTTGCGATGTCATTGAAAGAACACAATACTTGGCAAATGGCAAATCCCATTAAAACGACAGACAGCGATTGTAGTGAACAGAGTTTTCATACCGCTCATTTCTGCTTTGAGGTTAAACAATTGTGGATTTTCGTTTTGTTTTGTTTTTCACCACAATGAACTGTGGAAATTTGGAGACCTACCTCACTGAGATAAAAGAATGGATGTCACTCAACTTCTTGCGCCTTTATGTTAGTTAGTTATTGGTCCATCTAAATGTGGTGACTTGTTGTCTAAAACTGCTCTGAAAATTGACACATGTAATATCACGCAGAGTGACTCAGTCAAAAATGTAGGTGTCATATTTGACCCCGATCAATCCTTTCAAACACGCGTGAAGAATATTACTAGAACAGCATTCTTCCATCTTCGCAACATTGCTAAAATTCGCCCTATGCTGTCTCAGCCAGATGAGATTATAATTCACGCGTTTGTTACTTCCCTTCTCGAATACTGTAATGCACTACTCTCCGGTCTCCCAAAGGCCAAAATCAAGAGCCTTCAGGTGGTACAAAATACTGCAACGAGGCTTTTAACTAAGACAAGAAAGTTTGATCACATTACACTGATTTTAGCTAACCTGCATTGGCTCCCTGTTATCTTCAGATGTGATTTTAAGGTTATTTTGGTTTAATATAAAATCATACATGGACTTGCTCGCTCATATTTTTCAGATTTAATTTCCCCCTATTTTCCGGTCTGGAGCCTTCACTCTGAAAACGCTGGTCTACTAGTGATCCCAAGAGCCAGGAAGAGATCCGCAGGTTCGAGAGAGTCTCCATCCGGACCCTGGTAATGTGGAATGCTCTTCCCCCTGGGATTCTATCTGCAACCTCAGTGGAAATGTTTAAATCTAAGCTTAAAACACATGTCTACTCTATAGCATATGAATAACCTATATTTTATGTTGATAATATGTTTATTATTTGCCCTCATGTAGTTTTTTTTGTTGGCCAAAATGTATTCATACATAAGTTAGTCTTTCAATATCTAATACTTATTCAAAAGAAAAACTATCACACAAAAAATGTGTATTTTTCCCTCCTCCATCTTTTTCCCACCAAAATTCTGGAGAGCCACTAGGGCAGCAGGTTGCTGACCCCCTACCTCAAGGGAGCTGACATAATTGTCACCCATCTTGCTGCTTACTGTACCTCAAAAACTAAATAGTTTGAAGAAAATTTGAGCCTTTGAGTCCTCGTTTGTTAAGCAGAGTGTTCCTCAAATGTCTAGCCAAGGTATTATTTTTTTAAAGGTTAAGACAAGTTATCTAGCCCAAGATAATAATCTGAAATATTTATATAAAACTAAGAACTGACTATTCAATATTTGTTAATCGTGTGAAATAAGAAAAAATATTTTAAATTTGCTTCATTATTTGTCAGTGAACAATATTTTTGTGAGGGGAAGCATTGAGCTAAAAAGTAGTCGAACAAAATTAATTCCCAAAATGATTTGTCAGAACTACATTCCAGAGCATATACTTTCACTCATTTTACTAACATTTTATCCGTCATCATTCGTTAAAATGTTGGGACCCCTTACTACGTTAATCATAAATAAAGAATTGGAAAATTATTTGGTAGTACCATATTGTTGCCAAGAAGACAACTTGTACACACGCGAGTATATCTATTACTAGTTCATTTGACATGTTCACATTAATAATTGTGCTTATGCGCACATCATTTCTACAAGCTCTTGCACACATGTGGAAGAAAATGGCTATATGAAAGAAATTGACTGTAATGACGATAAATATATGCTGCTAAAAAGCAATTTTTAATTGATTTTCAGTAGGAACTATATTTGCATGCAAGCAGCCATTGTTTCCATTCTTCAAATGCCTAATTTGGCTAGTATGACGAGAGCTCAATGTCGGGGATGGCAGAAAGTCTTTAACCGGTCAGAATTGATACCAAGAATGCACTTTAAACAATGGCAGCTTACATGTATGTTCTGACAAAATGTGTAAAACTTGAATTCCCACCAGAGATGTATCGCATAATTAACTTTGTACTAAACATATAATTTCTATGGAGCATACCTGACATTGCACTTGCACTTTGCTTTAGTGTAAATAAAAAAAAAAAAGACAAGGCGGCGCTCGCTTGGAGTTCATCAAAGGAACGTCCTCATTTTTTGTTTAAACAAACAGTCAGCAGTCAGTGAAATGGAGTAATTGTGGGATCCATTTACGCCGCATAGTCCTTCAGAAGCTGCCCGGCGATGACCAGCCTTTGAATCTCACTGGTGCCCTCGTAAATCTCAGTGATGCGAGCGTCGCGGTAGTGGCGTTCCGCGGGCATATCCGTTACGTAGCCCATCCCGCCCAGGACTTGGATCGCCTGATGGGGTGGAAATAAAATGTCAAGCAAAATTTGGCTGCCGAAGAACTTTCATAAACCTTAGTTCTTTTATTGTAAAGAAAAGCATGACCTCAAGTGTCTCAAACTAGTAACCTAGGGGCATTTGCAGCCTGCATGACAACAGTTTGAGGCCCCTGCCTTAATGTAAATGTTTAACATTGATGCGGACCACGCGAATCTGTGCTAAATCGTTCAAAAGGAATAGAAATTGAGAAAAAAAATTGCTGGTAATTGCAGCCAGTAACAGTGGGCGCGGGATAAAAACATTAGCTCGCAAAACGCGATTTCTGTCTGAAGTGTGTTTTAAACGCGATATTTGAAAGTCAGTGTACTTGGCAGGCTGCTAGACAGAGGAGAATACACAGAGAAAGAGAGTGAGGGAGAAAGAAAGAAAGAGAGGGAGTGACAGAAAGACAGGGAGAAAGAGACAAGAGACATATATATATAAATAGACAGAGAAAATGACAGACAAACAAAGGAGGACAAAGACAGACATACAGAGAGAAAGATTTTAGACTATTGGATTATTTACTTATTACTGGTTTCTTTATTTTATTCCACATTACTAATGTAGTTATTTTTCAATCTTTAGATCTTATTTTGTGTAGAATAGTGGAATGTTGGATGCGATGTGGCCATACTTTGCCTAAAACCCAACTCCGGCAGTCCCTGAGTCAATCGAGTTTGAGACTCCTGCCTTACCTGGTGTGAGCAGAAGGTTGCAGCCTCAGAGGCAGCCAATTTAGCCATGGCAGCTTCCTGGAGACAGTCATTTTTTGTGAAAAAGACTACAGACTGAAGTTGTAGAGAGGGCATGGACTTACCTTCGTGAAAGGCATCTTGGCATCGCGCAGGAGGGCTGACTTCCACGTAAGCAACCGAGCGCTCTCGATAGCCAGCGCCATGTCGGCCAGCTTAAACTGCCACAAACAAATAATTGACGGCCATTAGTGTTTGTGTCATAAGCAAACAATCAGGGATATATTTTTCTACCCCAAGTTCCCTTTTTGACCACTAGGAGGCTATAGAAATAAGTCAAGTCTATCTTTTGTATAGCCCTTTATCACAAAAAGTCTCAAAGGGTTGTAAACAAAACAAAAACAACAAAATAACTGGTAAACTATAACATCAGCTATATAAAATATTTTTGTGGGAACGGGAATATTTTAAGCAAAATATAGAAAAAGTAAATATGTAACTTGGTTTACATAGAATCAAAATGCCAAATATGATTACATCAGTGATAAAATTGCAATGTTAAAAAAAAGCAAAATAGAGCTAGATAGCTAGCTAAAACAGAAAAAAAATATCTAAATAGCCAGACCGAAAGCTAAAAGGCTGGGTAGAAAGGAGGACCAAATTTAGCTTGATAACTAGCAAAACGACAGGTGTCAAAATCAAATGGAGAGGGCCAAATCAAAAATACAGTATTACTACAAGCCAAGGGTCGGAATGATTGATTGTTGGAAATGAGAGAAGCTGCAAATGCTTGATGCTAATGTTGTGCTCGTCACAGCCTGTGACACCTAATGCAGTGCTGGACAATACTTAAACTAATAACTAGATGCTAAAGCTAAATATGAGCTGAGTTCAGGCTAACGACAGCAGAAATCGAGGATGAATAATACTTTGCAGTGCATTAATTTTAAATTTTAAGTAAGCTAGTTTTAAGTAAGCAATGTTAGATACAAATGCTAGTTGTTAATGCTAGTTTCTAATGTTGGATTCCAGAAAAGTGGTAACTGGCAGTTCTCCAACCTCCGACCAGGAAAAAAATCAGAAAAATGACGCTCGAGGTGGGCGGTCCTAGTTGCAAAGTTGTAGAAAAAATATAAAACCCAACTTCATCGAGTTGCTTCAATCTGACGTCACTCAACAAAATAGCGATGCTCATGCTCCAACACACGGTGAATGGTAAAATACGATTGTAAAAATATATTCATCTTTGTGCTATATACCTAAGCTGCCGTTTTTCCTCCACAATTTGAGCGCATGCGAGAAAGCAGGTTTGCTGGAGGCCCAAATGTCTTTTAATAAGCATAAAAAAGAACAATTTTTTGCAATCAGCCATCTTTGCTCCAGGCCAACAAATATTTCCACCCGGTCTCAAACCGAGGACCTTTCCCGTCTTAGGCGAATGGGCTAACCAGTTTGAGCGATTTGATCTGAAACCAACACAAGACTTGGTACCTGAATAGCTTGTAGCTTCCCAATGGGTGCACCGAAGGCTCCGCGCTTCTGCGCGTAATCAGCTGCGCAGTCCAACGACGCCTGAGCGATGCCCAATGCCTGAGCCGCGATACCGATGCGTCCGCTGTCTAAGGTTTGCTGGAGGCACAAAATGTGTCAATTTCTAAGTCAATGCTTCTCACTCACACAGAGGTACAAATAGCCCTCAGGGTACTCAAAAGGGACACTGTAATATTTGACCACTAGATGTCGCTGTATTGTGTAGTGCAACCAAAAATGAGCGGTAACAAGCTCAAGGCAGAATACAAACTACGGAAACTCAAAAAGACCAAACCATTTTTATTCTTTTTTATGCCCAGCCTTTGGAAAGGTTTTGGGTTTTTGGGGCTAGAAGCGAGCCTCATGTTATGAAAATAAATACAAAATTCTCATCCAGAGTATTTCAAAAAATGCATGTTTATATGATATTTATTATACTCGATTTTTGCTTATTATTCAAATTCATATTTTTGCTTATATTAACGAAGTTTCTTTCACCACTAGGAGGCGCTAAATAATACACAATGCCTTTCTAATTTTCAAAGATATACATTTAAAAATATATATCTAATATTTCAAAATTTAGGGCGGCATGGCGGATGGGAAGTTAGCACGCAGCCCCACGGTGCGGAGGTCAAGGGTTCCTTAAAATGACTTCCATCCATCTATTATCTGCACCGCTTATACTCAGTAGGGTCGCGAGGGTGCTGGAGCCCATCCCAGCTATCTTCGGGCAGTGGGCAGGGGACACCCTGAACTGGTTGCCAGTCAGTCGCAGGGCAGACAGACAGACAACTCACTCGCTCAGTGACACCTAGGGACAATTTGAACCGGCCAATTAACCTGACATGCATGTTTTTGGTAGGTGGGAGGAAACCGGAGTGCCCGGAGGAAACCCACGCAAGCACGCCGCGCTGCCTAAAATTACTTATTTAACTAAAAATATATAATAGATAATACAATGATAATAATATAGTTAAACAAGAAAATACTAAAATAATAGAAAAAAAAAGATAAAAATAGAAAATAAAACACGGTGTTTTATTTTATTCTGAAAAATATATAAATCAAAATGATAGAAATACTTAAAAACACAATCAAAATATAGATTATTTATTTAACTAATACAATAATCAAAAGAATCAGTCAATGTGGGAAATATTTCGCCTTTCCTCTCTGAGACATCGGTTGGGGGGGCTCTTGGCTGAAAAAATATTTTTAAAAGAAAATTGAGAAACATTGTGCTTTTTCACACTTGACTCTTTAGCCTCACACTACTAAACAAAAAAAGACAGTGGATGGATAGATGTTTCATTTTTAAGCTAGTGTTTTGATGAAAAGCAGCAGTGTTAGGGTGGTGACCTGGTTACCATGGCGATCTTGAATCCTGCACCGCGTGGTCCCAGCATGTTGTCCAATGGGATCCTGCAATCTTCGAGGATGATGTTGGCGGTGGATGATGCCTTGATGCCGAGCTTATCCTCCTTCTTGCCTAGCGACAGGCCCGGATGGGGCATGGGTACAAGAAAGGCGCTGATGCCCTGTGAAGAGCAATAGAAGATGCTAATGTTAGCACAGAGCTAAAAGACGCCAAAAGGGTTCGCCGTGCCTTGTGTTTGAGCTTCTTGTCGGTTGTGGCGAAAACGACAACAGCGGAAGCATCCCAACTGTTGGTGATCCAAGCTTTGGTGCCATTTAGAACCCAACAGTCGCCATCCTGATGTGCTACCGTGGACGCGGCGCCCGCATCACTGCCATTGCCTGAAAGTCAAAGCAATAAGAGGTGGACTAGGGTGGTCGTTATATAGAATTCCCAAAATGAATACTTCAACTAGTGAAAGCCTGAGTACGGTGTGAAACCATGAGAAAATACATCTTGTGAAGTTTCAGATGGATCAAATATATTTCAAATGTGACCCAGAGGCCAATTTGGCACGGTAATATGAGCAGTCAAAGCTGTGCTTTTAAAAACGTTTTGGGGGAAAAGTGCATTTGAAATTTGGGTTCAAAAGACTCACATACAGTGTAAAACTTCGAAAATAACATGCATGTCCAAACTATCTGGTAAACTGCATTTTAGTATCATATTCTAACTATCGCTAATCTTGTTCCAACTCAGTTTCAGATGCTATTTGGGCGGAGCCAAGTATTGGAGTGAAAAGTATGGTGACTGTCAATGCAACAAGGAAAGTGACAAAGGCCTTGGCCCTCTTCCAAAACAAGAACACCAGTAAACTCGCTGCCTCCATGACCGTCTCTTTTCTTGATTGTTGAAGTGAAAGAACTGAGCACTTATCCCGACGAGGATAGCTGCTTTCCTATCATCGGATTGGAATTCAGCTGATTGATGAGCCAGAACTTTGTCACTTTCTTTGTTGCATTGGCAGTCGCCATATTTTTTGCTCCAATACTTGGCTCAGCCCACATAACATACTGTATAAAACTGATTTGGAACAAAATTACCAATACATACAATATGATACTAAAATACAGTTTACCACACAAATGTGACACACGTTTTTTTATGTTTTACACTCTATGTGTGTCATTTGAACCAAAGTCGAATGCACCTTTAAAAAAAAAAAATAACTCTTATTGCCTATATGGCACCTCTGAAATATGTCCAAACCATCTGAAACTTCACAAGATGTTTTTTGTCATTGTTTCACACAATATTCAGGCCTTTGCTGACAAAAGAAAACAGAGGTTCGAAAATAAGGACCACCCTAGGGTAGGCATGCTTGTATTACCTGGTTCGCTGAGGGCAAAGCAGCCTACTTGGTGGCCAGTTGTAAAAGGTGTGATCCACTTCTGCTTTTGTTCCTCAGAACCAAACTTCAGGATTGGACCCAAGTAGAGAGACTGACACATAGGTGATACATACATGAGTCATGGAAAATAGATACATGAGATGTGACGATATTCATGACCCTCACGTTGTTGACGGAGACCACTACGCCGGTGCTGG